>NC_092416.1:164173131-164484931 GCF_040894005.1 Engystomops pustulosus | reverse complement strand
TCGCTGATGGTCTGACTGCTAGGTCTTTGGGGCTGCGCACAGTCCAGCATCACACATACACACCGACCCTCCATTCGCAAAAGGAAGCCCTTCCTTTGGTCCCTCATTCTGCATCTGACCAGGTCCTTGCATTCAGACTCCCAGCTATCTGTATCTTAGGTTATAATAGTGGGACAGACCCCTTTGAGGAGTAGCGTCATCTCTGTGCACAATCTTCTTTTATTGCTGTTTTAGGTGAAAAGCCATATCATTGTACGCTGTGCGAGTCTGCATTCAATCGCAAGGACAAGCTGAAGAGACACATGCTGATACACGAGCCCTACAAACAATACAAATGCCCCTTCGCGTATGTATTTCCCTCTGTGTTATCTCCTACCAATCATTAACGTATATTTGTGCAAACTCTATGTCTACCTTCAACATGGGTAGTAATCTTTCAGATCGTCTCTTGTGAACTTTGAGATGTTTTTAACTGATTTTTCTATTGACTTGTTTATTTCTTGCTTCTCTGGCATTGCTGCTTGTGAAGCTACAAGTTCAGAGCTCAGTAGACAAACCAATCTGAAATATGCTCCTTTCTTGCTTGGGTATATTGAATCTCTTTTGCCTGACTAACACTAACCAGTGCTCTGTAGTAGGTTGGCACAGCATAAGGGGTTAATATATATCTGTAAATTGGATTACAACCAGGATTACAATGGAGTTACAGCTGCACCGACCTGGTATACACATTCAGTGACCAGATACTATAGACACTTTCTAGGTTTCCCATAATCATTATAATGTAATGCTCCTGGACATCCCGCTTTGTGGTATTATTGAGTATAGATCTTCTTATTGACTTAGTCATATCCTATCACCCTTGTTACATTCTCCATTGTCTTTTCTGCCATTAGAACTGATAAGAAATGAACATTTATGCTATGATCTGACATCAAAACTTCAGAGAAACTTAATAAAAGCTTAATAAAGAAATATCTCAACTTATAGCCAAGTTGTTAAATATGTGAGGGAAAGGGGAGAGCCCTTACCATATCCTAAGTGGACATCAGTGGATTTAGTGGACATCAGTCAAAACAGACAATCCCTTTAAGCAGATTATCATGTGATGCTTGATACAGGAAGTGCTTTCTTATAGGGATGGTGGATCTGTACTTGTTCTGAGATGAAGCTACATAATTCTCTGAATATGTTTTATTCTGCAGGTCACACACTGGATGCAACAAGGAGTTTAATCGTCCGGATAAGCTAAAAGCTCATGTTCTCTCACATTCAGGTAAGACTGTGATCTACTGTCCTCGGATTGTGCATATAGTAAATTTTAGGATTAGAACATGTTGTAAATGTTTCTGTTGGATACAAGTATCATAGGGTCTGCAAAATACAGTCAAGCTGTTCCTATGGTGTGCATTGGATTGTATTATATTCTATGACATTATACCTGGTATTTGTTCTTGCTGTTGGAAATCAGGAATGAAAATGCACAAGTGCCAATATTGCTCCAAGTCATTCAGCCGTCGGGCCCACATGATAGAACATCAGCGGAGCCACACAGGGAACTACAGGTTCTGCTGCCCCAACTGCGGCAAAGGGTTCACCCGTCAGAAGTATCTAAAAGAACATAAGTGTCGGCTTCATCTAGAAAGTGACAAAGAACAGGTGAGCAGAAACATTACTTCTCATTTGGGGATAGATTTTATGTTTAACAGGGTTTTTAGGGGTAAAGACTTCATGGCTATCCTTGGGATTGGCAGCAATATCCGAGCAATGGGGGTCCAATTCTTGGAATCGCTACAAATCGGCTGCTCAAAGGGTCTGTGGGACCTGACCCTCTGCTTTGCTTACACTGGGCTACCTACCTTTGTAGTAGTGGTGTAGGTGTAACACAGCTTGTCCCATTTAAGCAAACAGGAAAAAGCTGCAAAGCTCTGCATCTGCACTGCTGTAAACATAAAAGAACGCTGGAACATCAGAAAAAACTTCAAGCGAATGTTTTTCTAGAGCAGTTATTTAAAGCAAAATAAACCATAAAATATTTTTAAATATGAAAACATTTTTGTTTCAGAATTTTTTGTTACAGTAATAGTTAGGAAATGTTTTTTGGAAGCGATATCATGCGACTGGGGCAAGGCTTTACGCTGCTGTACAGAAGTCATCCAGCCCCCTCAGTCGCAGGAGTTGTTAGGCCGTTTGGTCCGAGAAGCTTGCTCCATGCTTGGATTTCCTGGACTGAACCTATAACATATGACTGACCTCATGTAAGGAAATATGCAAATATGTTTTGCAGGGAGGGTAACGGAAACCAATGCCGCTTTTCGCTACCTTGAAAGGCTACTTCCTTAACACCAAGTGCGACTTACGAGAAGCCTAATAACATGATGTAGGATTAAGCCAAACCAGTATATCTATTCCACACACCTATATAGTCGCCTTAATTGGCAAACTCTCCATAAGGAGAACTCTTACTTCCTGCCCCTAATCAATAGCCTCTCACTCAGCCAAACCAGAGCTGTGTGTAAGTGTGTGTAGATGCAGCAGAGCTGTGTGTGTAAGTGTTTAGATGCAGCAAAGCCGTGTGTGTGTGCATTTACAGATGCAGCAGAGGTGTGTGTGTGTGTAAGTGTTTAGATGCAGCAGAGCTGTGTGTGTGTGTGTGAGTGTACAGATGCAGCAGAGGTGTGTGTATGTGAATTTGCAGATGCAGCAGAGCTGTGTGTGTAAGTGTTTAGATGCAGCAGAGCTGTGTGTGTGAATTTACAGATGCAGCAGAGCTGTGTGTGTAAGTGTTTAGATGCAGCAGAGCTGTGTGTGTGAGTGTACAGATGCAGCAGAGCCGTGTGTGTGAGTGTACAGATGCAGCAGAGCCGTGTGTGTGAGTGTACAGATGCAGCAGAGCCGTGTGTGTGAGTGTACAGATGCAGCAGAGCCGTGTGTGTGAGTGTACAGATGCAGCAGAGCCGTGTGTGTGAGTGTACAGATGCAGCAGAGCCGTGTGTGTGAGTGTACAGATGCAGCAGAGCCGTGTGTGTGAGTGTACAGATGCAGCAGAGCCGTGTGAGTGTACAGATGCAGCAGAGCCGTGTGAGTGTACAGATGCAGCAGAGGTGTGTGTGTGTGTGTGTGTGTACAGATACAGCAGAGGTGTGTGTGTGTGTACAGATGTAGCAGAGGTGTGTGAGTGTATAGATGCAGCAGAGCTGTGTGCAAATATATAGATGTAGCAGAGTCGGGTGTTATTGTGTGTATATGAGAGATCGGTGTGAATGTATACAATGTGTGTATTGTTGTGGCAGAGGTGTTTGCGAGTATAGATTCTGTGAGTGTATGGATGTAGCAGAGCTGTGTATGTATATGTATATAATTGTAAAATATATTTTACCATTTTTGGATGAAGTCTTAGATGAAGGTGCATCTTATAGTGTGAATAATACAGTAATCCTTTTTGAGAATATAAAACGGGTTATAGCTAATATATTAAATATTCGATATTGTGGGGGTTTTGGGAACAGAAATTATTGTGGTAATACTGTATCATACACAGGTCAAAGAAGAATAAGGTCATAAGTATTGGAACACAGGTATAGATCAAGGTCAGAACGTGACACGGCGAGAAAATAATAAAATATGTGACATCAAGATGTAATAATATACTATAGCTTGGGGGAATGTAGATAGATCTGGTAACTGATAAGAAGCTTAGAAGACGATGTTAAACTGCAAAGCACCAGATTAGAAACCCTATAACTAACCTTCCTGGGGAACTCTGTCCCTACTGGATAATAAGAAGGGACATAAATCAAAAATTTAGGAAAAAAGGGATTTTGGGAAGAAAAAAAAAACATTTTGCAGAACATAACTGTCAATGTTATTTAGATGAAAACGTCATCTAGACCCTTCTTGAAGCTCTCTGCTGTCCCTGCTGTGACCAGTGCCTGAGGCAGGCTATTCCCCTGATTAAACCTTGTTTTAATTTTTACTCGTACCTTGTTTCACTTGACCATGAAAATGAACCAGGAATGCCTCCTGCCAGGCTCGAAGGGTGTCTACTGCAGCATTAGATGGAGACTGAATTTCACATTCACTATTGGAGAATATATTGATACAAGATGGACCAGACCCTCCATTATTTGGAGCCAGAACATCTCCTGTAGGTGCACCTAAGCAGGTGCTGATATAAAGAAGAAATGCTTCTGGTGTGGAAGGGATCTATGACACTATTGGGAAATAATGGGATTTGTTGGAGCTTTGGCCTTCACTTTGTTCTTGTTTTTCCTCGTAGGTCAGGAAAGGGCTGAGAAAGCGAGGACGAGGGAAACAAGATGAAGAGACTAGTCCTGAAGAGGAGGAGGAGGAGGAGACGACGTTGACAGAGCTGAAGAGCAGCAGAGAGCAACTAGAAGAAGCGGGTCCTGCAGAAGAGAACTATCAGCAGACTGATGCTGTGCTTTCTATTGTGGCTGATGGGTCTGCAGCTGCCAGGGACGGCTTGACAGTGCCCCCCAGCCAAGACACTACAACCCCTACTACTGTGACACTAGCGGAGCTACAAAACGCCACTGACCCCTCATGCTCAATGCTGGCAGTGCCTATTTATATACAAAGTCCAGAGTAACCGGATGACCCCGTGTGAGAATATGGGAGTGGAAAACTATTTAAGGGGAATATATATTTAAAGGGAACATGTTTCGTATGAATTTCTATCTGAGAGCAGGGTTTGATAGGGATGGAAGCTGAAGCTGTGATGTATAGACTCCATTTAGGGGATTTTGTGGTGAAAAGCAGAGTAAATCCTGACAGGACTCCTAGAAGAGACAAAGAGAGTCCTGGTTGCCCCACCCACACACAGTGATTGACAGCTCTGTATCAGTATAGACATAGAAGGCTGACTCGTAATGGGTGTGAGCAAGACTCTTACTAGGAGTCCTGTCAGGATATACTTTCTCAAATCATATAAACCTATATATCACAGAGCGCAGCTTTTATCCATCTTCTTCTGCTTAGATGAGAAGAAAAAAAAAAAAACCTGACGTGTTGATTTTAGTTTTTATACCATTACAGCACGGCTTATCCGTTGTACCTCAGCTGAATATTTCTTCTCCCAATGAGGCAAACAGCTTGGTTTTAATGATTTTAGAAGGTATTATAATGTATTTATGCACATACTGTATATATGGAATTTATTTATATATTTTTTCCACACTGTGTAGATGTATTTTATGTGTATGTATGGATTATTAAACATACATGTATTTATATAAAGATTGCTGCTGTATTTTATAGCGATACATCATAATTGTTGTTACCACCTCACCATGACAGCACCAACGGAGAGAGGGGTACGTCCCCAGGGACAGGAAACCAAGACTTTAAAGGGAACCTGTCACCAAGAGACCCATTTTTAGCACTCCCCCAGTCCCCACAGAGCATAGTACATACACTGCCAAAGTGTTTTTGTATAAAAAAATAGGTTTTACAGAAAAAAGTGATGTTATATTGTACCTTTCATTAGCATCTGCTGTGTGACTGGTCCCCTGGGAGTGGCTGGAAAGGAGCAGTTCCCCCCCCACCCTTGGGAAACAGCTCCTTCATGTGTCTTTTTCAAATATATGAAAACACCCATCACT
This sequence comes from Engystomops pustulosus, assembly GCF_040894005.1. Lineage (NCBI taxonomy): Eukaryota > Metazoa > Chordata > Amphibia > Anura > Leptodactylidae > Engystomops > Engystomops pustulosus. The sequence continues at coordinate 164,479,307 of NC_092416.1, read as the reverse complement.
TGGCTTAGCAACGCCCCCTGCTCCTCTACAGCCAATCACGACTGAGGGGAGTTATTCATATATTTGAAAAGGACACATGGAGGAGCTGTTTCCCAAGGGTGGGGGGCTGCTCCTTTCCAGCCACTCCCAGGGGACGACTGCCTAGTCACACAGCATATGCTAATGAAAGGTACAATATAACATACCTTTTTTTCTGTAAAACTTTTTTTTTTTTTTATACAAAAACACTTTGGCAGTGTATGCACTATGCTCTGTGGGGACTAGGGGAGTGCTAAAAATGGGTCTCCTGGTGACAGGTTCCCTTTAAATCGTCAAACCTCCTTCCTTGGCCTCAGTGTGGTTTCCTGACCCTGTGGGAGACCCAGCGTGGACCTCAGTGAGGTTCTCATTTATCTCAGTGGTGCTCATCGAAGCAAGGGGTACCGGGAGTAGTGTGTCATCCAGTCGGGCCGTGAGTCACAAGGTCTGCTTCTCAGTGTGGTGGTGAGTACAACCTGCCCCAGCCATTATAATGGGCACTGACTGGTTTCTTTTTTATGGTCTTTGGTTTTTGAGAGTGGAAACTCCCATTAGGAGAGCCAATATAAAGCTAATGAAAAGTCATGTAGGATTTATCCTACAGACTGTGTAGATAGTCTATCCTCATCCTATGTAAAATCAACATGTAACACCTGTATCATTGTGGCCCAAGAGTCTTTGGTAATGCTGGAAAATATGCGGGCAGTGATACTTGAGGAGGTTCGCGTCTCCTTAAAGCGTCAAGGGAATCAGTTGTGGATTTAAAAGTCCTTTTAAGGGCTACCTTGCCGATTACTCAGATGAGGATATTGTCTAGGAGTCAGATAAAAACTCTGGGTTGGAATCCGAGGAAGAGGACTCTGGAAGGCCATTGTTTCCATTAGAAGACTCTGACCATCTGGTAAAGTTAGTAAGATCTACAATGGAGATTGAAGAGCAGAAAGAACATTGTTCTGTCCATGATATTATATTCCAGGGAGTGGGAGAAAAGCAAAGCAGGGTTTTTTCCTTACACAAAAATATCTCCTCTCATATTTAGATCGAATTAAAGAAAACTTAAGAGAAAGACTTGATCCCGTGTGCCGTCAAAAGGAGACAAAGTGTTGGGATTGACCTAAAAAAAATTGAAGTTGCAAATCTCAAATATTTTGAAGAAATACGCCTTTGACGACACAGGAAATTTGAAAAATCCTATGGACAAGAAAGCAGGCTGCTTTCTCGAGATCTTGGGAGTCTTCTTTGGCTTCCTTTAAGCCCAATGTTGCGGCTACATGTGTGGTGATATCCCTCTTTATGTGGATTTCACAACTGAAGGAATAGATCAGACCAGGTTCTCCAAGGGACAAATTGCTTTCAGATGTTACCACTTCTCAGAAAGCATCAGTATTCCTAGTGGAAGACTATCAGCAAGATCCTCTGCCCTTGCAAATTTGGCTAGAAGAGCCTTATGGTTGAATGGGGACGTTGCTTCAAAAAATTGCTTATGTGCCATTCCATGTGAAGGAGAATATCTATTCCTGTCCACACTGGACAAGACATTGGAAAAAGCCTCAGACAAGCTAAGATGCTGGGATGGTAGTGATGCTAGTCTTGACTCAGAGGTACTGCAGTCCCTTGATTGGAGGATGTCAACCATGAATCTAAAATGTGGTCTAGCTTGGAAACTAGAGAATCCCATAGCATTAACTACTGATTCTAGTGCCTGGGGTTGGGGAGCTCATCTAGAAGATCATATCTTCCAGGGTACCTGGGCTAATTCCATGGTAGGTAGATCTTTGAACTTAAGAGAATCGGCCTCAGTTAGGGAGGCATTAAAAGCTGCCCTTCCAAATATATCTGGGGCAAATGTAAAGAGACTGTCAGATAACTCCACTAGGGTAGCCTATCTTAGTCGTCAAGGAGGAACCAGGAGACCAGATTTAATGTACCCAACATTCAACATTGTCTCCCTAGCAGAGCAGCATCTGACATCTATATTGGCAGTGCATATAAAAGGTCCAGAAAATAGAAACGTTTGCTTGCAGTTTACCAGACTCTGGAGAAATGTGGACCTGTACGCCTCTCTAGACAACAAACAAGTGGCAAGATTATTTTCTCTACACCCTCAGGATGGGCCTTGGGCTCCCTTTTGGCCAAAGAAAGCCTGGTTCATGGTCCTGAGAGAGTTGTCAATTTCAGATCTAGATAGAACGGCCACTTGGAGGAAGTCGGATAGCCTCTTTGCCTTGTATGGTGGGAAGAATAAAGGTGGAAAAGCCTCTCCTAAAACCCTAGTGAGATGGATTAGATTGGCTGCAGAAATGGCCAATCTAGGGGTTCCCCTAAACCAGTAATGGGGAACCTTTAAGAGACCGAGTGCCCAAAATGCAAACCAGACTGACTGATTTATTGCAAAGTGCCAACACAGCAATTATTGCATTAAAATCTTCTTGCTCTGTGCTATACCACAACTTTCAGCGGTCCGGAGGACACCAATATCGTTGACAGAATGTTGGAAAATTCAGATTGCTATTGGAGCTTCCCTGAACATGAAAAATTGTGGGGCCAAGAGCAGGAGCTTCAATGGCTCCAATGATTATCTGACCCTGTCCTCACCTTCTCTTCCTGCAGTCTCAGGTAGACCAAGATGTTTCACGTGTTGGGCTACCTGGGCCTGCAGAAGGATCCCTCAAGTCCTGTCTGGTGAATTCTGTGCTGGGGCAATAGCCTGAGTGCCCACTAAGAGGGCTCAGAGTGCCACCTCTGGCACCCGTGCCATAGGTCCGCCACCTCTGCCCTAAACCTTAAAGCTTATGCCACCAGTGCTGTAACTACCTCTTGGGCAGAGTTTAGAGTTGTGTCAATAGAAAAGATCTGTAGAGCAGCTACATGGTCCTCTCCCCACACTTTCTTTCGTCACTATCGGTTGGATGTTGGAGGATCTCAGGATCTATCTTTTGGTCATAGGGTTCCTCTATCCTCTGTTGTCCCCCGCTAAGCGATGTTTCCTATTTTGCTCTCTCCGGTCGTGCTGTTGTGACGGGGGTAATCGGTAATCACGTACCGATAATTTTCTTACCCTGAAACCACGGCTTATTTCCCAAATATTTATTTTCTTTCTAAAAATTCTCACATGGTGAAAGATGAAAGGGGAGAGTTACCTCTTATTTTAAAGTCACTTGGTGTTTTATGAGAGTGGATGTTTAACCTAAAAATTTGTAAGTCTCTGAGGCAGAGGAGGAGGTGTGAAGATTTAAAGTCTGGGTTTCCTGTACCCGGTGGTGCTGAAAGAAAATAACTGGTACGTAATTACTGATTTTGACATTGAAAACCGCAGCTCCCTCCGGAGAACGCAATGTCACCTGTTTTCTCATCTCTCTTCATCTCTTCATATGCACCGTTGATCTGTGTGGACTGTTCAGGAGAGATCTCGCAGCTGTCTGCAAATTGAGCCTGTACGTGGCCGTGATATCGCTGATAACAAAAGGTGCAATTGACAGAATACAGGGGACTTCAATGATCTAACACGATTTAATGCTAACAACTATTTAACACTAGAGAAGCTGATGCTCTGCACTTCTAGAGACCCCAATAAGGAAGATTTGTACTACAAGTATGCCTTTTTTTTCTTCTTGTAAGTACGGTATATACTTGAATAAAAGCCGACCCGAGTATAAGCCGAGACCCCTAATTTTACCACCAAAAACTGGGAAAACCTATAGCCACAGTATAAGCCGAGGGTGGGAAATGCATTGGTCACAGCATCCCGCACCACCCAGTATATAGCCAGCCCCCCTAGTATATAGCCAGACACCGCCCAGTAGTATATAGCCAGCCCCCCTAGTATATAGCCAGACACCGCCCAGTAGTATATAGCCAGCCCCCCTAGTATATAGCCAGACACCGCCCAGTAGTATATAGCCAGCCTGCCTCCTATAGTATACAACCAGCCTGCCCCATGTAGAATACAGCCAGCCTGCCCCATGTAGTATACAGCCAGCCTGCCCCATGTAGTATACAGCCAGCCAGGCCCATGTAGTATACAGCCAGCCCCGTGTAGTACACAGCCAGCCAGCAGAAAAAATAAACTTATACTCACCCTCCGGCGGCCCCGATGATCAGCGCGGCTAGTAAGATGAGGGCACGGCTCCTCTTCTGTCTTCCCCGTGGCTCCTCTTCCCCGATGCTGACTTCATAGTATGTGACAGCCGGGAGATAACATGGGCGCTTCTATGCCGGCTGTAACAGAAGACAGAAGAGGAGCCGCGCCGACATAGGGGAGCCGCGCTGAGCAAAGGGGCCGCTGAAGGGTGAGTATATATGTTTTTGGGGTTTTTTTGACTTGTGTATAAGCCGAGGTGAGGTTTTTCAGCTCATTTTTTGGGCTGAAAAACTCAGCTTATACATGAGTACATATGGTACCCATTGCTGTTATTTATTTTATTTTATCTTGTCACCTATGCCTGCAAACAGCCAGACGAAGGACATAAATGCTTCAGTATGTGCATCAGTATGGATTATTAGATATGTCATAAATACATGATGGGTGTGATTCCCGGAGCTAATGACCCCCTTTGCGTAGCCAAATACAGAGTTTGTCTCATTAGTCCCTAAAGCTTTTCCGTAAACCCCTCCAAAACTTTCTCTTTTTGATGAGCCTTCAGTTTGGCCATTGGATATTGTCATATTACCTTTAGGAGCTATAGTTCTAGTAATCTAAAAGACATGAATAAGCACAATTGGTGTCCTGCACTTAGATAAAACGCTCACACGCTTATCTCCTCAGCAGTGCATAGTACACATCTTATCCAATGTGCTGAATACATCATGTGAGCGCCCTGCACTGCGCCCTTCATTGTTACATGTGCCAGCCTTCCCTCTATTTCTCTATTACACTCTGCAGGGTCTATTCCCATTGTCTCCAGGGTCTAGTAGTTTATTAAACTGAACCAGAAACCAAACCCTTCCTCTTCTACACTTTCTATGAGTCACCCAGCAGGTTCTTTTTCCTTGTCACGTGATCACATGACCGTGACGTTCTAGGATCACTGTGCCTCGTGCAGACATGATACTGGTTAGCTATGCAGAAAATGTCAACTTCCTACTACATCAAAACCGAGAAGAAAGCTGAAACTGTTTCATGGATGCAGTCACTGACCGTGCACTGGTTACCGCTGTCACCCTGATCATTGCTTGTATGGATATTTTCATGTATACATTATTTTATCTCATCTGTGAGAGTTAAAGGGCAGTCTAAAAATTTTCTATATCTTGTAGGGAGTAAGTAGCCTTATAAACCTACCTTCCAAAGCATCACCTGTTTCAGTGCCACAGCGTATGCGCACGGTCCACATTGAAAACAAGTCACTTTCATGCTCTACAGATCACTGGTCTCAGCAGTTACATTGAACAGCATGAGACCAGTGATGAACAGAGAGTTCACATGAGCCATGGACGTGTTTTCCTGACTCCAAGTTGTCAACACCACTTCCAGGCAAATGGTTAATTTACCCTCTGGTCCCTAAAATCTGTATTTTACACAATGTGAGTCAAGTAGCACTGATGTCCTTATGTCAAGTATTTCTCACTAGAATATAGGTTGTACTGGTACATGACTTGGATATTATCTTGTCCTCAGGGGCCTAACTACAGGGGTAGCAGTGTCAGGAGCCCCAGCATCTGGGGTAATGAATGTGTACATCTGATGTGTATATGCTGTATGTCTGTGTATATGATGAATAGGTGTATATGGTACTGTATATGCTGTCTGTATGTGTATATTGTGTATACGATGTATGACATAACGTGTGAGTATACAAATATGTATATTTTTTTAAGGGGAAGGGGGCCCCCATTCAGAAGAATGCTATAGGGCCCTGCATCTCCTAGTTCAGTGGTGGCAAACCTATGGCACGGGTGCCAGAGGTGGTACTCAGACTCCTCTATATGGGCACCTTCACCGTCACCCCTGCGCAGAGTTCACCATACAGGACTCAAGGCCTCTTGCTGTCCCAGGAAGCCCAGGAAACTGGAAGAAAGCTACAATAATAATCCAAAATTATACTCTTTTTCTACTCTATTGGTGTCCTCGGTGCCTATACAATTTAAACCTGTGAAAGTGCAGGGAGTAATAAGTTACTGCTTAAATTGTCGCATTGGCACTTTGCAAAAATACGAGGGTTTTGGTTGTATTTTGGGCACTCGGTGTCTAAAAGGTTTGACATCACTGTCCTAGTTACACCCCTGCTTGTCCTGGTTGTGGGGATGCAGTTCCACATCTTCCAGTGACTTTCAGTATTAAGGTGTTACTAAACCTGAGATACAACTCCTTTTAGAGTTTCCTTCGTACAGTAAAGTTCCCAGCTTTCTACAGGTAACTACAACACAGCCCTATTGACTAAAATAAGCTTGTATTGCAGCTTCCTGAATAACAGGTTTTCTTTAAATGCTATAAACAAGCCCAGTGTGAAGACCTTTCAAAAAGTTTCAGAAAATCCCAAAAGGATTGTAAAACCAGCACCCAGTGTTTTACATTGTTAAAATGCAAGACACCGGGGGTTGGTTAACAATCGAAGGCACTTCTATGGAAACGCACACGCGACACCAGGTGCTTGTTACCGCTCGCATGCGTTTTCATATAAAAATACATGCGCAATTGGACCGAGCTCCAGGCGCAACACACCACACAACTGTTTTTTTCTTTTGGCCTGAGTATGCCTGACTTTTGTGTAAAGTAGCCTCATCCAAAACCTGAAGTGAAACATAAATGTGGAAAGACTAGAAATCTTTGGCCGCAGTCCGTTCATAAAGCGATGCTAGCTGGAAACGCATGGGATTGATAAGCCGATCGCATGCGTTTCTCTGGAAAGCATGTGCGTTCGGGCCCAGGACCCCTCCCCTGTGAGGTAGCGTCGCGTTATGAACGGACGCCTAGAGGTACGTGTGACTGGGGCCTTTCTGTTTTCCACTCTTGGTGTTGTTTCGCAGTCTTGGGGCAATTATACTTGATGGGGGGCATTTATCATGGTGTACAAGCCATGTTGCAATTTCTTTCCCCCTCCTCCATGTCAAGTTGGTGCGATTCGCGAAGGGGGTCCTGCTGGGGTGGATGGGGCTGGGCTGAAGGACTTCAGAATTAATCCTGGCGCATGGTCATATGCTGGATATACACGATGGAAAGCCAAAGCCCTCAGTATATACTTTTTATTTATCATGACAGTCGTCAGGTTTTGGTTATAACTATTGAGGATTTGATTTGATTAAATTAATTTCAAGGCAACTTGTGACTAAAGGGTCAGATTTATGAAAATACATAAAAGAAAAACTCTCTGTTGCCCCATAACAACCAATCCAGCTACAGCTTTTATCTTTAAAGGGCACGTAAAAAAATGAAAGCTGCGCTGTGATTGGTTGGTATGGGCTATGAACCAGTTTTTCCCTTTTGGTAGTTTCATGACTCTCTCCCGTATCTTTTAATGACCGACTACGGTATGAGCTCACTACCACATGACTGTGACACTGAATTTCCCCGTGTAGCAATAACGCCATCTACGTCACATAACCCGCCCGCACACACCCAGGCTGAACACGCATGCGCGCCCGGCTCGCTGACGTCACATAACACTAGTTGCTAGTCATACGCTTCCGTACGAGGGGCGGACATATTTGAAGTGGGCAAAACTCCTTTTTACTAGCTATAAAATAATACAATATGGGCTATGAAAAATAAATATTTCAGACACGAAAAGCGCTAAACAAAGCACTGCCTCAAATATTAATATAATATACCAGAATTTAAGCAGCGTTGCCCGAAAGTAAAATGGCTTCCGGAGAGTCAGGAGAACCATCCCCTCATTCCGTATGAGGTCCCCGCGTGACTCGTTGACGTCAGCACGCTGGAGCTGACGGGACTAGTCCGGTTGTTGTCGTCGCCTTCTCCAGTGTTGGTCAGTGGAGCTGCAGGCCTGCGCTCTCGGGGTGTCCGTGTCGTAGAGTGACGTCCATACACCGGGGGAATGTCGGTGTTTGGGAAGCTGTTCGGTACCGGGGGCAAGGGGTGTAAAGGCCCCAGCCCCCAGGAGGCCATCCAGAAGCTGCGGGACACCGAGCTGATGCTCGCTAAGAAGCAGGAGTTCCTGGAGAAGAAGATAGAGCAGGAGCTGCTGACGGCCCGGAAGCACGGCACCAAGAACAAGCGAGGTGAGGGCCCTGGCCGGGTGTCTGCACCACCTCCATGTGTCTTATACCTCCCAGGGCATGATGGGAGTTGTAGTCTACATCCCCATCAGGTCATAAGTCACTAAAGTGGTCTGCACTACTGCTACTCACAGGTCTGCACCACTGATCGTCAGCGATGATCTTTTCCTATGTGTTATAGCTCCAGGGCATGCTGGGAGTTGTAGTTTACCTCCCCACCAGGTCATTAGTCATCAAGGTGGCCTGCACTACTGATACTGAAAGATCTGTACCACTGATTGATACTTACTACTGGGAGTTGTAGTTAACCTCACTGACAAGTAAAGTAATTAGTTACCAAAAGTGGTCTGCCCTACTGATACTGAAAGATCTTACCACTGATTGTCAGCAATGACTCTCTCCGTATGTGTTATAGCTCCCGGGCATGCTGGGAGTTGTAGTTTACCTCCTCACCTGACCATTAGTCATGGTGGTCTGCACTAGTGATACTGAACACCATCTCCACCACTGGTTTGATACTTATTACAATCCCCACACACATTCATTCAGGTGATATAGCTCCAGAGCATGCTGGGAGTTGTAGTATGTCCCACCACTTGGTTATTGGTAAATAAATTGTCCTGCACTACTGATAGAGATCTGCTCCACTGAATTTCAGCAGTGACAGCCTCCATATGTGTTTGTCTTTTGTAGTATATAATGATCAGGGCATGCTGGGAGTTGTCGTATTTCACAATGAGGGCACAGTGGTCTGCACTACTAGCGCTGTCCTAGATCTGCACTACTAAATGTTAGTAATTGCATCCCTGGATGTGTATATATACATATGATATAGCTTCAGGGTGGCCAGAGCATGCTGGGACTTGTATTATGTCTTCCCATCAGTACATTAATAAAGCGGAACTGTTGAGTGCCTCCCCATGTGTTTCCTTCTGTGTGGTCAGAGCATGCTGGGAAATGTCATTTTGTAATAGGTTGCAGATCACTGTCGGGTCTTTTTAGATCTGTAGATGTAATGATCATCTTCGGGTCAGTATAATATAACGTCCCCGGCAATCTGATGTCTGACCACTGGGGGTGCGACCCCAAAAGACCTTCAGTGATCTGATGCTGTCATTGTCTCTTATTCCTGTTTGGATTCAAGAATTAGGAGAAAAATTGACCCGTTTCTGTAATCTGGCTGTCCCTGTAATCTTGGTTGATCTTCTTGTTACATTGGTGATTTGCTGACTACCCACGCGTGGTCTCTGCTCGGTCACTGCAGTATAGCCAGGGGTTTTATGACTGGGTTTATCATTTTTGGACATTGAAGGATTTGTCCCACTAATGATACATGATGGTTGGAGTACTGGGACCCTGGAAACCATGTGAACCGTGCCATGGCTTATACACATGCCAAGAGAGTGCTGAATATCACCAATATAGAATAGGATAACACTTTATTAATCCCATTGGGAAATTGTTTTTTGCATCACTGTCCCTTTCGGTAAAAGGGCAATGGGGGACATTTACTTACAGTGTCGGTGTCTGCACTGGCTTTGTTACCGACCTGCTCTCGGTAAGAAGACACACATTTAATATTGTAGAGCTGTGCAGAGACATTTCTGGCGCCGAGACTATTTTCTGTCCCTGGGACCAAAATCTGTCCCGAGCACCAGAAATGTGTCCAACAGTCCCTGCTAGACCAGTTTTCTTTTGGTCTACTTTCCGCCAGTTTACAGCGCCCAAAAAGGGCTGCGACACATAGTAATTGTGTCTGAGTTTCCACTCCGCCAAAGCCACGCCCCTTTTCGGAGAAGAGTCGGAGCAGACGGAAAAAGTCATTTTTTTTCTGGCGCCGCCAGCTAATAAATAGGTCTCAGAGCAGAACATGTGGTGAGAGCGCCACAAAACTGTCGGAAACACCATAGTAAATGTCCCCCAATGAGATACTGCAAATTACAGCACAAGGAAAGGAAATTTCTCTCTTTTTTTTTGTAAGCTTTTTGAGCGCACACACAAAGCCACCTGTCCCGGCCCTCACTCCCTCTCAAGATGATCGTGTAAGTCCCTGGAAATTGTAATGAAATGGAGTTTGGTATCGCATGCGATACACGTGTCACTATAGTAAAACCTGAGGGTGCGTTCCATGTAGTCAGCATAGTCTCTCTACTAGACCATAAAACTGAGGTCACATCAACTCCACCTTAAGGTCAAGACCTCCATCTGGATTTAATGTAGAATCTTTATTTAAATTCTTTATGTTTTATATAGCGCCTACAGATTACGTAGCTTGCCTAATCGGTCCCTGTCCCCATGGGGCTCACAATCTAATCAACCTACCAGTATGTTTTGGAGTGTGGGAGGAAACCTACGACTCTGAGGAAACCTACGCAAACACGGAGAGAACATACAAACTCTTTGCAGATGTTGACCTGGATGGGACTAGAACCCAGGACTCCAGTACTGCAAGGCAGAAGTGCTACACACTGAGCCACCGTGCTGCCCTAAATCCTAAAAAATAAGTCATTCTTGCAATGACCCAAATGATAACCCCATTCAGAAACTGCACTGGGAATCCACACAGATTCCGTGGCCTCATTCTTGGATTGAAAATGTGGCTGAAGATCTGCAACTGAAAGTCTAAAATGGCAGGAAAGATGTCGATTTACACAAGTAAAAGATCCACATGAGTTTTATTAGATCTCATGGGATTTGATGTCGGTCTGGCGCAGTGGATTTCCACGTGGGCAATCTGTGCAATGTGGTTTGCGGCTCCCATTTAGTAGGTCTGGGAATGTGAATTTTACTTGGCACTAGTAAGATGACTTAAAATATGCTCAACGTCTATAGAAAGGTACAGGTGACTGCACAGGGAGCGGTGCAGGGGGATGACATTTAACCCTCGTCCCCTGGGTAGGGGGATCAGGTGTCGGCTCTGCAACGAGACAGGTAACTAAGGAAAGGCAGACAATGTGTTGGGATATTTTGGCCCCCTGTGTATTCTCTCCTCCCCCTGCATGCAGTGATTTATAGCCTGCAGTGTGTAAAGCAGGTGGAGCAGGGGAGGGCTGTGTATGGACAGGGAGGGGGTGCGTGTTACTAGGACAGTTGCTAGGTGTGAGGCGGCCGGTCAGGGTGCTGACACCATGTGCCATGGCTGCGCTCAGGAACTTTCTATGGCGGAGGCACAGGAGGCAGGTTGTAGCTTGCAGCATATTCAGCAGTGATCTGGGAATATGATCGCAGTGTAACCTCCTCTCATTCTTACTGCAAAATACTGAAATTCTTCAATTATTCCCAATACAAATGTTCTAGTTTTGCAAAAGAAAATGCTGCTTTAAAAAAAAGGTAAAGTAGGGAACCTGTCACCAAATTTTCCCCTAATAAACTATCAGGTAATGGATGGATGCAATGTCCTTCCTAGAATACCCTCTTGTCACATTTCACCTGTTTACCTATTAAAAAAAAAAGTTCTACAGTGTCATGTGAAAATGAGCAGAGACGAGTCATCCAAAGTAACAAAGGGTCGCGGCACTTCTTAAAAAGCAATGTATTCTTTATTTCTTCATTTTAAAATTGCAGAGGACATGGCAGAGAAGAGTCAGATTTTACCAGAGATGAGTCAAGTTTATAGGCTGCAGAGAGATTATTTCGTACTCCCCTATCTTCAGCGCTATAGGACCTATGGGAAACGTGTTGCTGGTGTCATATTGTAAAGATCACATCGGACCCGTGGTTCTGTGATCTACAAAATCTGAGATACAGGCAGTAAAAGACATGGTTGTAAATGCAAGCGGAAGATAAAAAATGAATTTTTAACCCGTGCCTCTGGTTCTGTAGCTCACAGAACCACAAGCCTCATGTGATCTGAAAGACGAGATTCTAGGTCTATTGGACCCAATTCTGAGACGTTTGAGGTGATGCTCTCCCTGCAGCCTCTAAACTTGACTCCTCCACGGAGGATTTTTTTTTTTTTTTGTATAGGTAAACTAGTGAGGGACTTCTAGAAAGGACATTTCATCCCGTACCTGGTGAATAGTTAATCTTTATCAGATTGTGGGGATCCAACCATCAATACCCTGTAGTGCTAATGCTTTCAGGGTTACTCCGGGATTTATTGTGTATTGATCAGTTATTCTTAGGATCAGCTGGGCAGGCGTCTACCGATCATAGTGCTGCACATTGTATAGTGGCTTTTCCTGGTATTGCAGAGGAAGTCCATTCACTTAAATGGGACTGAGCTTCCCCCAGGCCACGTGACATGACAGGGCTGTGCAGAAGTGGAGCTCCCCGGAGCAGCATCTCTGTGAAATAAGTTCTGTGCAGATGCTGAACTCCTGTCTTTCTGATAGTAATAACGTCACCTATTGATAGGTGATCAGAGATAATTTCAGCGTGGCTCCTTTTTTAAGGATTTTCCATTTTAAAATGGAAAATTCCTGGGAAGCCAGAGCCAGGGGGTAGGAGGAGGAGGGTGGAGTAATCAATACAAGGTAATACGATCTCCGATCCTGTCGTCTACAGCAGCGCGAAACTCAGTCCGTAAGTCCTATTTCATGGAACAACCACAATGCAGAGGACGGGACTCTGAGCATCATAGTGAGATGTGATGGAAGGAGTCCCTGCTTCCTCATTGTTATCATGATTGCTGCTCTGTGTCGCTGTTTAGCAGGGAAGTAGGGACTCCTTGCGGGGGATTTACCAGGGCTGGAGCAGTGTTTTTCTGAAATAGGCTCAGTTCCTGGTGCACGGCCCGGAGTTGAACCTATTTCCCTCCTCATCTCCTCGGCAGGAAGGCGGGCTGTCCAGCGGCATTGTAGGCTAGCACCTATATTCTAGGACCTGCCGTAGAAGTGCTGCACACAGGCCACTGGATATATATTTTCAGCCTGCGGCGGAGACAAATGTGCCAGCGAATGATACGTCTGATTAAAAAAAACGAAACTTTTTTTTATGTGCCAGCCCCCCCCCCCCCCCCCCCCCCCCCCCGGCCGACCGACCGCACACTACCAACTGGGCATGGGTGGTGAGGGTTATTCCCCACAGATCCAGTATTAATAGTCTATTCTAATAATCGGCCATCAGTATTATATTCTTATACTTGTTATCCATGGCCTCCTTCCTTTAAAATCATGCTAATGTGTCAGAAGGGCTCTGGGGTGTTACCAGAGCTTCTCTGTGCTGTAGCTTCACAGGCTGTGACACTGTGCAGGATTTCTCCCCCCCCCCCCCTCCCATTGGGTGAGATTACAGCAGGCAGAGGGAGGGGGGAAACTTTCAAGGGGGAGAGAGTGTAACAACCTGTGACGTTACAGCACAGAGGGGTTCTGGTAACATCCCCCTGAGCTGTTCTGATGTTTTAGCATAACTATATGCTATAAGTTTATAATAGAAGGAAGGAGGCCATGGATAACAAATATAAGAAGATTACCACAGTCACGGGGCCTGGATCTATGAGTAACTGTCCTTGGGTTATCTATGGTTGATTTTGATGGTTGATTTCCATTAAAGCAGCGGCAAATCCTTGCAATTTCCATCTACCTAATGTTACCTGGGCACTTGTTGAGAGAACGTCACTATAGCTGTGGTTGTCAGTTTTTGCTGCAGCTATCTGTTACATGGTACACAATGTGTGACCATTACATCAATCAGTGCAGGTAGAAGCGGCTGCGATCTCCGCTCTCACATCCGTGATGAATGTCATTTTGTGCAGTGTAATCTCTTTGGGGATGCGGTGTGTATGGCCGCTCATGGGGTGCTGGTGGGTACTGAGGAATTATAAAGATGTCCCTCTAAGTAGAGGGACATTTTATTCTCATATATGAGTAGTGATTTGTGTAAACTTTTTCTCCTTGTGTCCCCCAGCTGCCCTACAAGCCCTCAAACGCAAGAAGCGATACGAGAAACAGTTGGGGCAGATCGACGGGACGTTATCTACTATCGAATTCCAGAGGGAAGCCCTGGAGAATGCCAACACAAACACAGAAGTCCTCAAGAACATGGGCTTTGCTGCTAAAGCCATGAAGGCTGCCCATGACAACATGTGAGTAACCCGTAGTGATGGTCAGCACTGTTACACTGCCCACTCACCCGACAGAGCGCCTAGTAGGCACAGCCTGGTCTGTAGTGGTGAGATGCAAGTAGTAATAGTCTGGTGTCCTGGTGCCTTCTGTAGTTGTGACTGCGGAATTTGCTGCTACTCATAACTACCGGGAATACAAGGACAGCGCTGCCCCCAGATGACTTAGTGACCCTGTAACCTACAGCCTGGAAATACAGATCAGAGGATCACGAGGGACACTGTAATGTACGTGTGATACCTTGTGTCGCTCACGTTTCCTCTCTCCGCAGGGATATCGATAAGGTCGATGAACTCATGCAAGACATTGCTGAGCAGCAGGACCTGGCGCAGGAAGTCTCCGACGCAATCTCCAAACCTGTCGGCTTTGGTGATGAGTTTGATGACGTAAGTAGCCGGATACCGTTATCGATTAATTTTTTTATTTTTTGCCTGGTAGGGTCCATATTGTGCAGAAGTATGTAGATGTATCTAACTTGGATGGTAAGAACACAACCTATGACATGGGGGTTAAACTAGTGCACATTGTTGCTACCAACAAAAGATTAGGAAACCTACAATCAAAATCCATCATGATAAACCAGGGACATTACTCATAGATTCAGACACCGTGACTGCGATAATCTTCTTGTATTTGTTATCCATGGCCTCCTTCCTTCTAAAATAAACTTTTCAAATTGCTAATGAGAGAGGCTTTGGGGATGAGCTGCAGCTTCACAGGCTGTTACACTGTCTCCCCCTCCCTTCTGCCTGCTGTAATCTCACACAATAAGAGAGAGAAGTGCTGTGAAGCTACAGGAAGGAGGGGTTCTGGTAACGCCCAGAGATTCCTTCTTGCTCATTACCATTTTTAGGAGGACTGAAGTCATGGATATAAGAAGATTATTAAAGTCACGGTGCCTGGATCTATGAGTAATGTCCCTGGTTATCCATGCTTGATTTTGCTAGGTAGGTAGGTTTCATTTAAAGGGGTTGTCCATCTTCATATAGTTGGATTAGCGGGGCCCTGCCCCATCACTAATCAGCTGTTTAGCACCATGTAAACACAGATGGAAGCAGGAAATTCCTTGGCCAACCTTTGAATCTCCCACGTATCATATGGATTGGTGTACAAAGTATCCCCTGTTACATGAAGCTCGTTCTTGATTATGCTCGTTCATCATTGCAATGTAAAATTTGTGTGAGGCTGCAGATTTCGGCCTTGTTTTGTCCTCCTGTTGGGATTATAGGCGGCCTGGTTTCCGGCAGCAATGACTATATTTAGCCGGTTTGTGCTCGGCCCCTGTAATTAGCACAATGCCAGGCTACACACTTGGTTGCTGGCATAGAGATTACAGAAGCAAGTCACGGTAAGGCTGACTGTACAGTAACATGTCAGGACTCCTGTAACGCTCTGTGAGCACAAGCTCCTCTTAGTAGCGGCCATTTGCCACGTCTCATTTGTAAAGGGATAAGAGCCTTAAATAACCCTCTGCCGCACTGCACGGGGCTACAGTCTGTGTATGGACCTACAGCGTCTTATTCTAACAATCTGTCTATTCCAGGATGAGCTGATGGCTGAGTTGGAAGAACTAGAACAGGAGGAACTAGACAAGAATCTTCTGGAGGTCCAGGGTCCAGAAACTGTACCACTTCCAAATGTGCCTGCAGCTTGTCTACCCGCAAAGCCTGGTGAGTGCAGCGCCGTGTAGTGCAGCGCCGTAGTTGTATTCTCCTGGTATGAACAATGCACTTGGCCTTGTCTGGAGTGTTCCTTGTGATGGTGAATATCACAATGACCTTACAAGCGACTCATTCCATGTACTGTACTTTTGGGGAAGTAGGGATTGAACACATTACATACACATGTTCTCTTCATCTGCATCTGTTGTGTTTGACAAGAACAGAAATGTATCATGATATTTATAGAGCATCATTAGTTCCATGGTTCTGTACAATCACTAAGGCGATCACATACATTACATTAAGAAACAAATACAAAAGTACAGTGATCAGGAGACAAGCGGGAGGAGGACCCTGCCCGTGAGAGCTCAGTCTATATGATATTGTTCCTCATCCAAAATAAAACCAGATGGATCTCTTTCATAGTCAAGATGATCCACCAGTGCTTGTTATGCCATAGGCACCATGTACGGAAACAGCAATGCAAATGTGAACAGGGCCTTATCCAGTTCTTCTCGCAAAAGCTTCATAAAGAGGTGTAACTAGGATGGAGGCTCTGGGTATCACTCGATAGCCCAGATCCATTTGATGCATACAGATTTGGGTTAGTAACAATAGGGCTGTATAGTATGCGATTTGTGCTTGGGCTAAGTTCACACAGTGTATTTTCTTTTCAAATCTTTTTATTGAATACTTGACAGATAACAAAACCACTGAAACTTACAATCTGAAAGACATTTGATGCAGATTTTTCTGCTGGAAAATCTGTGTCTTAATTTGCCATAGTGTTTTCTGTAGCACAGTTAGTCCGGTATGCCCTGTGATTTTCATCGGTTATAGGGATTGGCTTCTTGACATTAATAGGATGTGGATTTTCACACATTTCCAGACAGGGAAAATTTGTGCCAAAAAAACCGCTGTGTGAACATAGTCTAGCAGTGGTGTATGCAAGAATGGAGGCAGCGCTCATCTAAAACCCTTGGGGTGCGTCCACACGATCAGGTTTTCAGATGCAGTTTTTTAAAAGCCAAAAGCCGGTTTGGATGATAATGGGTGAGAACAAATCATTGAGAGAAGCTGCTCCTTCCCTCCCCCAACTCCACTCCTGGTTTTGAACTGTATCTGAAAACCTGAACATATGAAAGCAGCCTTACAATACTGGATAAGTCTCATTGAATCTTGTAATGCATCTGCTTACCATATGTATTAAACGTACTTACATTTTTAAAATCTTTTTACTTTTTAGCCAAGAAAAAGCAAGAGGAGGATGACGACGATATGAGAGAATTAGAAAACTGGGCATCGGTGTAAATTCTGTAGACGAGGTCCACTAAAAAGAGAGACTGATAACTTGTTGGAGTTGGTTGTACATATATACATGGGATGGAAGGGGGAGGGGTACGGAAAAGGACTCTGCGTCTTTCTTCGCCCCTGCTACTTTCTCTGCCTGATGCCTGGAACGTGAATCCATTACAAACAAAACTGAATGGTCGGTCGCGGATCATCCTTGGCCGGATTTGATATGGTGACGAGGTTCGTCTCTTTCACATCCATCACGATAAGTCCAGCGTTTGGCTCTGGCTGCTGATGGCGTCTAGACTGCCATCCCCCAATCCTTGACGGTTGCTTCCCCTGTCTGCTTGGCCTCACGTGCCTGTGCTCTCAATAAACCCCGGACTCCATTACTTCCTTACCTCTGATCGTGTCCTAAAGTAGCAATGTGCCGCACAGTATACACCACTGCGGGTATCGCTGGCCCTAGTCACACTACACAATGTCTCGTCTAGTCTTAGGACCCTCTTCCACCGCTCAGTCTCTTCTGTGTATTCCTCAATTACCCATTTGGTTCATCTCAGGTCCGTTCAATATATATTTTGCTTGTGTTGCATAATATAAGGAGATGACTAAAGGAATATTATTACCTAGGAGTAGACCGGGTTAGAGGTAAACAATTGGGGTCGTGTGGATGACACTAGGTGGCGCCGTTACAGCACACAAGCTCTCCGGTGCATACAGGATGATGAATTGTATAGGTTGTAGTGATGTCCCCTTCTGTCCGCATCACGTTGCGATCGCTGGCCTTCATTCCCTTCACCAATACTTTGTTTACAAGCATCTCGGAGCCTTTCTTCAATCACCTCACCCCCTCCACCATGTGATCTTCTCTGCCGGCAGTAGATCACCGGCCTAGAAGAGATCCATTATTTAGGAAACGTCATAATAATTTAATTTCAGAGCTGTATTTCTTCACACCGGTCATGTTACTGTTTAGTTTGGATGATACGTCTGTGCGTGTGCTATGGTTTTTTTTTTTGTTTGTTTTTCTCCTCCCTTTTATTTAGTTTGCACTTTCTAATAAAAAAAAATCTCTATATTCCTATCTTGTTTTTATGAAAAAAAATTTGCCCTTTTTATTGTTTGCTTTATCCCCTTAATAAGTGCAACCAGGAAGAGGAGGCGGCGCTCTGGAAGAAGTGCTTGTATCTATAGAGTGATGGGCCGCACCGCTCTAGCTTTGTACATGGAGTGAATGTATTTTGCAATACTGTATGTCCCTGTTTATAACATTTCCGAATTACTTTCAGACTGCATTCGCTCTGACTCATGATAAAATAAAATCTATTTAGAAAAGTGATCTCTTCTCTAATCCGAAGCTCGGTCCCGGTGTCATAAAAAACTTTTACATTTTTTTTTTGTTTTTTAATGTTGATTGCACATTAAATGGCAAATTACCATGTTTAAAGCGGAACTGAGTTATACATAAAATCATATAACTGAACAGTGCAGGTGATGATGGTAAACTTTGTGATATACTTTATTTTAGAAATATTTTCCTGTGTCTTTTTTTTTTAAATCTCTTTATTCCTGGAGAAAGCCGAAAGCTGATTTACACAGACAGCTGAGAGAGAAAGGAACCTGAGGTTCTAACCCTAATGACACAACTCTGGATAGTCTTGAATGATCAAGGGCGGTAGTCTCTAGGGATGTAAAGAATTAATGATTAGCCTCCTTATCTGTCTGAAGTGGATGGTGCTCAGAAGGTTTTCATATAGTCAAAACAGCAAAGGGAAAAAATTGTTGTAGCTCCTCTGTTACAGCCTCTGGTTGATGCACGTCACGGATTTCACACAGACCAAGTGCGTTTGATTCTGAGAAATAAGAAGCAATGAATCCAAGTCCAGAGAAAATTAAAACTTCATCTTCATTAAAGATTACAAAAAGTTAAAAAAAAAACACGTGTGTCTCGTCAATGGCTTGTTACAAGGTGGTAGGTGTAGCCTGATTGGCCAACATGTTTCTTGTGTCATCTGACACTTTTACTCATGGTTCAGAAGGTATTCATATACACTGCTCACTACAGGAGAAAGGCACAGAGCAGTTATTTTTTTTTTTATTTTTTTTTTTCAATTAAAACATTTTTATATCATCACAATTGGCTGCTCTGCTCGTTTCTGAAATGGAAATAATTGCTTTCAAGGTTTAGTCACTCTTAAAAGGACATCTACCACCAGGATGAAGGATTGTAAACCATGCACACTGACATACTGGTGTGTGACCCCTCTGGAAGGATCTGCTCTTTTAGCTCTGGGTTTTGCAAAGAAAAAAAAAAAAGCTTTAAAGAGGACCTGTCACCCTGAAAAAGCCCCCCACCAAATGTGCCCCTTTCTATATCTGCAATTTATTTTTTAAATTTATGTTTGGAAGAGCAGCTGCATCATGGAGAGCCTGATGCTGCAGCCTGATCCTACAGGTCCCCGCTGATGGGCTTTGAGGGGGAGTGTCTGCTGCCCCCTTATGAATACTTTCCAAGCATAAATTAAAAACATAAACTTTCCAAATTTTCATGGCATAGATATTACCGGCCCTCTATAAGTCCGTATGGTTCCCCCTCTCTCCAGTCTTGGGGGGGCGTCTTAACGCTTATCACCATTGTTCTTTCTCGGCTCAGTAACCTCGCTGTAATCTTCATTAGAGTCTTAATCGCTGCTAATTACTTGTCGGACAGGCGCAGAGAGCATTTTATGCTACGATGCTCTGAAAAACAAGAAATTAAAGCATGGCATATGTTACAAACATTAGGGGAGATTTATCAGAAGGGTCTTAGAGCTGCCTGTGGTGACCAATCAGAACTCGCCTTTCAATTAATAGCTGTAGGAAAATGAGAGCAGAGCTCTGATTGGTCACCATGGACTGCTCTAAGAGACTTATGATAAATCTCCCCATTGTAATTGTCCTCAGAATGTCATGTGTGACTGTGGCCCTACTAACGCCACTATCTATTTATTGATTATAGAAACAAGAATGCAGAAACGTATGGCCAAGACAATGAATACTTTATTAGTATATAATTACACCACAACACGAGAACAGAATAAAAACATTAAAAATGTGAACAAAGTCAGAGTAGATATTCAGGATAAACCAAGCATGTGGTAGTTGCTGGTTATCCTGAATAACACCAGCTCCCCCATGTAGCAATGTACATGTACACCGATATCATATACAACAAGCTCAGGACATAGCAATCTAGTGATAACACATAGCTCCCAACCCTCCCGGACTGGCCGGGACAGTACAGGTTTTGTTTTTACCTCTGCTCCGCGGTCACAGGCAGCTGGGAGTTTGTCCCGGATATTCCCTCCAGGTCCTGCACTGGCTGGGGTTGTCCCAGCTCTGTGTCGTGCCTAGTAAATACTTTCAAAGCCTGAACCTTCGATACTGAATGACTTCTACAAACATTGGGCAGGGAATCCTTTTCAGAGATGTGTCAAGTTAGCCACGTCATCAAGGGAGATATCACCATCTGTCCATATATAGTCCACATCTCCTAGGGTTCCCCCAGACACTGGGTTTAATTAAATAATTTTTTGCCCAGCCCAGGATTCAAATCCAGACCCTCTGCAGTCCAACTGCCATGGACACACAGAGCCTCTATCCACTAAGCTATGAGCTCAGTGATTATCTATCTGGGGATTTTTGGTAACTAAGAGTTGTTACCTGTTACTGTGACACAGACTTAATGCACTGATATATAGAGAGGGATCTTCTCAGAGATTATTATTGTAATTATGGAGACAATTATTATTATTATAAATTTTATTATGTGTTATTATTGTGATGTCACACAGGTGAACGACTTGTTATATCCCCGGTCATGTGATGTCACACAGGTGCACGGCTTGTTATATCCCTGGTTATGTCATGTCACACAGGTGCACGGCTTGTTATAACCCTGGTTATGTGATGTCGCACAGGTACATGCACACTTGTGTTACATCACATGACCAGGGATATAACGAGCCGTGCACCTGTGTGACATCACATGACCAGGGATATAACGAGCCGTGCACCGGTGTGACATCTCATGATCAAATATATAACGAGCCGTGCACCTCAATGACATTACATGACCAGGGCTATAACGAGCCGTGCACCTGTGTGACATCACATATGACCAGGGATATAATGAGCTGTGCACCTGTGTGACATCACATGTCCAGGGATATAACGAGCTGTGGTCCTGTGTGACATCACATGACCAGGATACAACAATCCGTGCACCTGTGTGACGTCACATGGCCAGGGATATAGCAAGCCACACACCTGTGTGACATCACATGACCAGGGATATAATGAGCCGTGCACCTGTGTGACATAACATGACCTGGATATAATGAGCCACGCATCAGTGTGACATAACATGACCTGGCATATAATGAGATGTGCACCTGTGTGACATCACATGACCAGCGATATACAAGCCGTGCACCTGTGTGATGTCACATGACCAGGGACCGGTGTTTATACACAGGAATTAAACAACAAAGCTTCCTATAGAAGGACAACAAACAGAGATCTAGAAAACTGTGTGGAACTGAGACAGAAAATATTTTTGTATAGTTGTATACCTTTCCTTATACAAAAAGTAACATTTATTTTCTTAAGCGGGATCAATCCCTTTAAGTAAGTAGCAACAATGTGCATTACACCACTAGACACTGACCCTCCATATATCGTCTATTACATCATCCCATCCATGGAGAGAAGTGCTTGGCGCTCGGCAGCCATTACCCTGCACCAGTCTGGGGTTATTATTCGAGAATTGCAGCGGCAGCAGGACGACCTCACACAGAGACAGAAAAGCGTAAAATAAACTGCGGATGAAAGTTTTGTGATGGCGAAGCCTTCCTATGATTAGTCCCCGCTCACCTTCCCTGTCACAGCGTCTTACTGACCAGAGCCAAGCAAACAGCTTCACTTTCTAATGGATAATCTGCTGAGTGTGGTTATGGATTTCTTAGGAAATGTAATGTATCCAATATATCAGCGGGATACAAGCCCCACACCAGACATGGAAGGATTTATGCGACACAAGTTCTTCTCCTGCCAATAGGAGCCGGAGATTTACCGGAGGAGCCGCAGTAAGACAACCTAATCCTTCCCTCAATTTCCTCCAGACAAATATTTGGGTTTCTTTATTTATTTGTATTTACAATAAGAAAGAAAAAGGGAAAACAACCGGATGAAGGTAACATATTCCATATGTGGGAATGGAAGTTCTCTTTAGTTTTGGCCGCTATACTTCCGGGATACTGCAAGGTGTGGCGGAAATGTGATGTAAAAGATTATACATTTTAGAATAATTACAATAATTATTATTTTTCTAACAATATCTAGAAAAATACTATCATTGTCCTCCTGTTCAGCAGTGTCATTGCACCGCATACAAATATCATATGAGGAGAGTCTAGATGCTTAGTCAGTGACTACAGGACTGATCAGACACAGACAGAATTTGCATCTAGTACCTCACAGGTGATATATCTCCTCCTTCGGATTCAGAACTTCATGGTGACTTTGTTCAGCCGTGATTTGTGTCTTGGGAATTTCTTTGGACCCTTGCAGCACATTTCCAAACTGCGTCCCTAAAAATACCACAGTCACTTCTAGTATAATGTCCCACACTGTGCTGCAAAATAATACATACTGACTATACTGTGCCCCTGCAAATATCATACTTTGCTCCCCTCCCTGCATACAGAAAAAAACCCATAACAAAACCACACTGCATATATATATATATAATACTGTAACCTTAACCCCTGCAGGCTAATGGACTTAAATGTACGGCCGGTTTGCAGGTGCCTAGCTGCAGACGGACACACATTTACGTCCAGCAAGAGTGATGTGTATATTACTGCTGACACCCTGCCTCCGTTCACGGGTGTTAACTAGAGATGAGCGAGCATTAAAATGCTCGGGTACTCGTTACTCGAGCCGAACATTTCCTGATGCTCGAGTGCTCGTTACGAGTAACGAGCCCCATTGAAATCAATGGGAGACCCGAGCATTTTTTAGTAAAATTAAAAACTGAACGAGCACTGTTCAGTGCAGATGTTTTCACTAAAAGAACAGAGTGAAAGAACACTGCAGAACAGATTGCAGATGTTCGCAAACATCTGCGATCTGTTCCGGAGACACGCGTGCAGAACGATGTTCTCTGCAATAGTATTTGAAGAACAATATGTGTGAAGAACAACTTGCAGATGTTTGGAAACATCTGCAAGTTGTTCTTCACACATATTGTTCTTCAAATACTATTGCACCGTGCAAGTGTGTCTCCGGAACATCTGCGATCTGCTCCGGAGACACGCGTGCAGAACGGTGTTCTCCGCAATAGTATTTGAAGAACAATATGTGTGAAGAACAACTTGCAGATGTTTGACAACATCTGCAAGTTGTTCTCTACACATAATGTTCTTCGAATACTATTGCAGAGAACACCGTTCTGCACGGGTGTCTCCGGAGCAGATCGCAGATGTTCGCGAACATCTGCAATCTATTCTGCACTGTGTTCTTTCACTGTGTTCTTCAATTAAATGATTAAATTAAATGTTTTAATTGTATTTTTTTACTGTTCTTTACTTTTTTTTTTTAAATTAAATGCTCGTTATCGAGCAGGGCAAATCCTCGTCCGAGCAACGAGCCGGTCCGAGTATGCTAATATTCGACCAAGCATCAAGCTCGGACGAGTATACTCGCTCATCACTAGTGTTAACCCCTTTTTAACCATTTTAAGATGGCCCCCACACAATATAGTGAAGACAGCTGGCCCTTTGTTTTATGTAGTGGCCAAGAAGAGAGTATGTAGGTACGGCCCCAATAGTGACATATTGATGGCCTATCTGTATTGATACTGCGGCCAGCCTGGCTGTGGTCATGAGTTAAACAAATACATGGTGGCTCAGCGGTTAGCACTACAGCCTTGCAGCACTGGGTTCCTGGGTTCATGTGCCATCCAGGTCAACATCTGCAAAGAGTTTGTATGTTCTCTCCGTGTTTGCGTGGGTTTCCTCCAGGTTCTCCAGTTTCCTCCCACACTCCAAAACATACTGGTAGGATGATTAGATTGTGAGCCCCATTGGGGACAGGGACTGATTTGGCAAGATCTGTGCAGCGCTGCGTAATCTGTGTGCGCTATATAAATAAAGGAATTATTATAAATACCACATCTGTGCTCATAAAGTTGTAATTGTGCTTTATGACCTTATTGGTATCTTATGGAAACTCTGTGCCCAGCTTAGAGGGAGCCCTGACTATGATGGCCAATTTTCCCCTAAGCTGAGCATTCTGGAAAGTTAACACACTATACCAATGAACTCGACAAACCAAATACCATCAATACCTGCCTGCAAGGTGCAATCATTTTTACAGAGTTGTCAACTTTCAGCATTGATATTGTTTGTAAAATGAAAAGTTAGACAATTTTGTAATATACTTTCTGTATCATTTCCTCAAAGTTTTCTAGATCTCTGATTGTTCTGCTCGGATCTTTACAGGTCCCTGATCATGTGATGTCACACAGGTGCTCGCCTCGTTATATCAGAGAAAGTAATTAGAGCTGTGTATAATAATGAGCCGTGCACCTGTGTGACATCACATGACTAGGTGCAATGTGCTCCCACCAGGGCACTTTTCAGTGTGGGGGCAGCTAGAGTCCCCTGGTACCCGAGTGGCTGGCGTAGAATGCAGCCTAGCGCTATTCGGGTTACAGGTAGCTTGGACCAGTGAGTGGATGCAAGAAGAGGGGGCAGCCGTGATGAGATGGATGGTTCCCCCTGGGGTACTTCCTGTGATGTTAGAGGCAGCCAGGGATCACACGTGGAGACAGAGGTTATGAATTTCAAACTCACAGTCTCTTTATTCCAAGACTCCAAAACAACAACGGTAACAGTCCGAGGTAATGGGTCCTTTCTGCCAGGTCCGAGGTAGCTGGTGGCTGGATGTGGTCTGGTGTAGCTCACAGCCCAGGTTATGGTTTATAGCTGGAGAAGAAGGTTTGGCCGCTGGTAGTCTCTTGCAGGCCGTGTGCTGTGTCTGAGTGCTGGAGCAGATTGAGGATAATGAGGAGCTCATTGCATTTTAGTCTGTGTGGTCTCCAACCAATGAGCACCTCAGATCAGGATTAACATTGTATAACATTATAATGTCAACATTGATAAATTTAACCCTTTCCTTCAGGCAGATGGAGATACAGCTGCAATACCAAAAGTGAGCAGCAGATGGTGGAAAATACTAAGGAATAATTAGAGCAACATAGAAAACGTCACATAGAACCACCTAGATTGCTGGATCGTAGGATGGATTTGGCCAAACTCTATTCTAGTAGCAAGGAGTCAAATATAGTGTAAAGATTTGCAATGTGCAATTTGCAATTTCCCAACAGCAGGAAATTTGACAGGGATATAACGAGCCGTGCACCTGTGTGATGTCACATGACCAACGATATGATGAGCTGTGCACCTGTGTAACATCACATGACCAAGGGAATAATGAGCTGTGCACCTGTGTGACATCACATGACCGGGGATATAACAGGCAATGCACCTGTGTGACATCACTTGACCAGGGATATATAAAGAGCCGGGCACCTGTGTGATTTCACTTGCCAAGAGATATAACGAGCCGTGCACCTGTGTGACTTCACATGACCAGGGATATAACAAGCTTTGCACCTGTGTGACATCACATGACCAGAGATATAACAAACTGTGCACCTTTGTAACATCTCATGACCAGGGATATAACGAGCAATGCACCTGTGTGACATCACATAAACAAGGATATAACAAGCTGTGCACCTGTGTGACATCACATGACCAGGGATATATAAAGAGCCGTGCACATGTGTGACATCACATGACTAGGGATTTAACGCACCATGCACCCGTGTGACATCACATGACCAGGGATATAACGTGCTGTGCACCTTTGTGACATCACATGACCAGGGATATAATGAGCCGTGCACCTGTGTGACATCACATGACCAGGGGCATAATGAGCCCTGGACCTGCGTGACCAAGGAGTGGTTTTATCCACAGGAACAATGAAGCTTCCTCTAGGTCACAGGATACAGTGCTTATAATCCTCTTTTCTCCAATGCCAAAATTGGGGCTCATTTACTATGGGTCGCACACACACACACTTTTGCCGGACTGTGCACCTTTTTGGGGGATTACACCACAGGTATTTAACATGTGTGTGTGCTGGATAATTCACCAGGAAGAAGAAGGTGAACTCCGGTGGACCTGAGCGGGGAAGCGACACATGCAGGATATCGGGTGCACGATTTTTAGTGAATCGCGGCACAGTGCATTATCGTTGGACAGGGTAAGTAAATGAGCCCCATTGTCTTCATGCAGATGCATAGAAATACAACTTAAAGGTACTTCACTTGCTGGAAAATCCCAGGTCAAAATCCTCTGTTTGTGGATTAACCCATATTTTCTATATTCTCAGCAACATCCTTTAGGGTCAGTTCACACAGCAAACTTGATTTTACCCCGTTCAAATACCACTGTGTGAATAAGCGCATTAAAAGTAATGAATAATATTAGATTGTTATGGAAACGATGACTATAGGGTTCCGTCCTGTTCTAGTCGGACACATTATTACACTGTAATAGCCACTACTGCTCCATCATTCCCTGTCATTTTATCACTCAAATGGTCAGAATCGCTTTCATACATTATTCTCTATTTATATTCAGCCCATTAGATCTAATATATATGTGTTACATTCTGTCACGAAGCGGAATATTCACCATTTCATCTTCGAAAGGATATTATGTAAAAAGTAGGATCGGAGATTGAAAGGCGGCAATCTAATTCTGCATGCAAGTCAGCCCTCCGCCTCGTCTCTAACCCCTGTTGCTTTTAAGATTGACAGCCGAGAATAACATCGTATGTTTAGTGTCACCGGCTGTCCCTGGTGATTTTAACATGACAGACGGAGCAATGTCATCACCATTGCCCACCACTAGGGGGCGCTCTTGTACCACCGCTGTCCTGGAGAACATGGCAGCATGTGTGGAGGTGTCAGATCTCATTTACTATAGATGTGTTATAAAGGAAGGACTATAAAAACTGGAAACACGACAGCAAGCGGCCCAAACATTGCAAAATTATACGTGTTTACATGACAGAGTGTTTCACAAGTTTACATTGCTACAAAATCTTCCATAATCTGCAGCTGTGACTGTACTAAAGATGTTTAATTAGGAATTCCGGCATCTCCTTGCCCAATACTGTGCGATAGTCCTAAAAAATACCATAAGCGCAACACTGAGGCCAGTTATTTACGAACCGAGGGTCGAATACTACAAGTGGTCAGTAAAATTCTATGATTTTGATCAGAGTTTGGTCAGATTTCCGATTTTAAAGGCGTTGGCCACTTTACCTCATGTGCGGGGGGCAGGTAATTAGGTAATTTACTAATATACATCTATTAATATTTCTGCTCTGCTTTCTTGATATGTAAAGTGAAGCCTCCTGTCTTTTACCTCATCATTTTACCTCATGTCTTTTACCTCATCAGTCAGACATTCCTGACCATAAAATGGCCGCAGATGGAGGGTCATGGGATCTCTAACTGCCAGGACCTTGATCTTACATGAATACTATCAAAAGGTCCTGCAGGGCAATTGTTCATGGACAGTTAGAGATCACATGACCCTCCATCGGCGGCCATTTTATGGACAGGAATCTCTGGCTGGTGAGGTAATAAAGAGGAGGCTTCACTTCACATATCACTTATACACACAACTCGGATAAGAGAAACACATACTGCATTTTTCTCAATTAGGATTGGATCAATGGACTATGAAACATAGATTTATCAGAAGTATCTAAAAGCAGAACTGTTGGCAACCAATAAGAGCTCAGCTTTCATTTTCCCACAATTGTTTATCAAATTAAATCTGAGCTCTGATTGGTTTTAATGGCCAACTAGAACATTTTTACCTCAGAAACGTCTGATAAGTGGTCAGGAGTGCGCAGGAATGCTCTGTGCCGGCCCACTCCGTTGGGGACTGTGCCCACGTGGCGTGGAGGTGGCGCGGCCACTTCAATAACCACAATTTCTTGCATTGAGAAAGTATTTGCGATGATTTCAGTGCTCACTGATAAATGTCCCCCATAATCTACATCATATATTATTAGAATAGGAGCTGGTATAAGTTTCATACTATACCACCATATGGAAATTTATTATTACATGTAATGGTTCCATGTTAAAGATGAACAGCCAGGTCTGCACAAGAAAGTCACGGCTCCTACACATTTCTTGGCTCATACTGGGGGATCCTGATCTGGATCGCTAGTGATGTACATTCGCCCTTTAAGAATATATGAGAAGTTTGTCCCCCTCCCCTCCATGCAGGATCCTCATCTAATAAACCAAGCGGAAAGCATCTAGAAGGAATATAGACCATTTATGGCACTAATATCCAGTATTCATGGCGATGCAGCACATAGGATTACTAGGCAATTGTGAAGCCACTTGAAGCAATATTTCTGAGTTTACAGCCCATGTATTCATTAGATTTTACAGGCTGGAGCTTAAGCTGGCCGTGGACAGTAAAATTTGCCTTTGATCCTTTCCACTATCACAACGTTCATCGGGAAAGGGCCCTAGATGTACAAGTGATGTAAAAAACGGAGACGGGAAACAAATTCCAACACTGCAAACATTACCCATTACTAAACATTTATTTACTTGGTTTAGAAATGGCAAATCCAGTTCAATAATTACTCCATCCAGGGAAACATGACAGATGAGAATGGATTATAATAGACGTAACGATTTTGGATGGCGATTGTCGTTGATTTTTGGATCATTGCTGATAATTAGCTACTCTAGGGCAAAACAAGGTGTTGGCTGCCTTTTCTGGGTCGACCTGGTATTGTGGAGATAAAAGGGTTAAATTATAGGAAGAATTGTATGTAAGTTGGAACTGTATATTTTATCATTGTAATCCCAGCCAGAACTTTTTTGGACAATTGGATTTTAAAAATGTTGGGTTGTCATAAGAATCAATATTAACACTAAAGCTTCATTACAGACACCTGTGATAACTGTTACAGCTGATTATTGTAAGCCTAGGACTAAAGTACAATAAATTTCCAATATCCAGAGGTCCGTTTGTAACTAGGGATTGTATGTAAGTCGAGTGGTCTTAAGTAGGAGACCGCCTGTATACAAAAGAAAGGTTGCCATTTTGACTCGTATGTTTCCACACATATCACTTCACTTAAAGGGTTACTCCAAAAATTGGAAAGATAAGAAAAAAGGGATAAAAATAGATGTGAACGTGTAAAATAATATTGTATTGCAGGATATGGGAACGGATGGGTGACACAGACAGAGACAGTGGGTCATGAGACTAAATCCCTTTCCCAGCCTAATTGCCTGACCTACCCAAAGCGGTAGGTAGACAACTAGTTAATGTTCCCTTCCTTAGACAAAATGTAAACACAGACAAAGACAAGACAATACAAACAAACAAAGAAAAATAGTCGGCAAGTCAGAACCAAGAGGACAAATGCAGTACAAAATCATAAGGCAAAAGGATAGTCTGAATACAGAATAACAGGATACACATCAAGCTTACCAAGTGCTATTACTATAGTAGAAAAAAACCTTGGGCAGGCAGACCTCTTATGTGTTATCAGAGTCCCAGTCCAGGAGGTGATTGGACCAAAATTCTAAAATCCAGACAAAACAGAACAGAAAGGGAGTAATGTGAGTGGAGGGAGACTCTGTCAGTAACAGTGGGTTAATTATTGATGAACTAGATCATAACTGATGGAAACTGCCTGGTGTGCTGCAATTTAATCAAGACTGTCTGAGAAAGTAATACACCAGTGTTCACACTAACACTGGGATTTTGGGGGGTAAAAATTCAACACTATTGAGATCATTTAGGATTTTGTTTGTGTGTGTGGGGGATGTTGTTGTGAAAATTTTTCTAATATACTTTATTAAGAAATTTTGCTTAGTTTGTATTAAAAAAAAAACAGATAGCAAAGTTCCCCTTAGTAACAGCTTTTGTTACTCTGTTGATAAGGAAGATCCATAATTTAACCAGACAGTGCAGGTCATTTATCAGGGCATCTAAACCAGAAAACTGGCTTAGCAGCCCTGAAAATAATCGCAAATGCTATTGATCCAGCAGCACTTGTGATTATTTTCCCCATTATGCCAGGTCCCCTCCAGGGGGTGTGGAGGGTCGTGAAGTGAATAGTGAAAGTTTGCATGATGTGGAATATTTGTATGCCAGTTAGGACCTGGCATAGAAATAAGTGCTGTGCAGCCGGCCATCCGACACATGAAGAGGGTCACGCTGGAGGAGCCATGATAAATGACCCCCACTGTTATCATTGTTTACTGGATAAAAAAAATCTTCCCCTGCCCATGTGATGTCACGCTGGTGCAAGGCTCATTACATCACACAGTACTCATACTACGGAACCGAGCACCTGTGTGACATCACATGACCAGGGATATAACGAGCCGTGCACCTGTGTGACATCACATGACAAGGGATGTCACACAGATGCGCGGCTCATTATATCCCTGGTCATGTAATGTCCCACAGGTGCACGGCTCGTTATATCCCTGGACATGTGATGTCACACAGGTGCACGGCTGATTATATCCCTGGTCATGTGATGTCACACAGGTGTACTTCTCACATCCCTGGCCATGTGATGTCACACAGGTGTACTTCTCACATCCCTGGCCATGTGATGTCACACAGGTGTACTTCTCACATCTCTGGTCATGTGGTGTCACACAGGTGTACAGCTCGTTATATCCCTGGTCATGTGATGTTACACTGGTGCACGGCTTGTTATATCCCTGGCCAGGTGATGTCACACAGGTGTCCGGCTCGTTATATCCCTGGTCATGTGATGTCACACAGGTGTACAGCTCGTTATATCCCTGGTCATGTGATGTTACACTGGTGCACGGCTTGTTATATCCCTGGCCAGGTGATGTCACACAGGTGCCCGGCTCGTTATATCCCTGGTCATGTGATGTCACACAGGTGCACGGCTCGTTATATCCCTGGTCATGTGATGTCACACAGGTGCACGGCTCGTTATATCCCTGGTCAAGTGATGTCACACAGGTGCACGACTCGTTATATCCCTGGTCAAGTGATGTCACACAGGTGTACAGCTCGTTACATCCCTGGTCACGTGATGTCACACAGGTGCACGGCTTGTTATATCCCTGGTTATGTGATGTCACACAGGGGCACGGCTCGTTATATCCCTGGTCACGTGATGTCACACTGGTGCACGGCTTGTTATATCCCTGGTCATGTGATGTCACACAGGGGCACGGCTCATTATATCCCTGGTCATGTATATCCCTAGTTTTGATTAGGATGTGTGATAAACTTATAGCCAAGGTTATGTCATCTGACATCCATTTCTTCCTGGAGAATAGGAAGTGAGAGCAGAACCACACCAGGGATCCCGGACCTTATTACATTTCACAGGGCATCCTCTGTGTCTATATATATGTTTTTTGAACGGAATTATCTTTTTTACTAGGGATTTCCATTAAGAAAGGGAGGGCTTAGTATCACTCCTCCAACGCAGGGTGATAGACCGACGTGCCATAAGGGACAGATTTCTATCGACAGGAAGTAAACAATGAAGCTTCCTATAGAATGACAGCAAGCAGAGATCTAGAAAACCACGAGAAATTGATACAGAAAGTATATTGGAAAATTATATAGCTTTTCCTTACACAAACAATAAGAATTGGACAACCCCTTTAAGTAGTGCCTCTACCTTTCCAGAATGAAAGTGACCTTGTGCTCTATAAAACACCCAGAGATTTACATGAATCTGAAACTCCAGCGCTGATTTTAATGGTCTTGTCAGGCATGTGAAATACAGCGCTAATTGCTCTATACATGTCCGGGTTGTTCCTTAGCAACAGATGCCATAGGCAGCAGGTGACCTTAAGCGACCTCTGAACCGCATACATGACAGTGTCATTGTAAAGCATACAGAGGTTATAGCGACATGTGAGGATATGCTCCAAAAATACACCCGGGCTGGTCGCTTACTTTATTTCTGTAAATGACACCATATTGTGATGTCTGGTTCTGAGAGTGATCTGCAGGTCCATACCTGATGGCTAAATATAATGTACACAACATGTGACTGGATCCATATACACATCCATCATATCAGACATAGACATTACTTCACAGTGAAAATTTGCAAAGGTACCAGAGGCAAAACCAAACAGGACAAACAAGCTAAAAACCACCCTCCTTCAGATGACTGGTGGGGGTCCGACACCCTGTACTCACATGAATCATAGCACACAGCACCGGAATTAAGGCCCAGTTCACATGTGTGTCTTTCTGTTACACTCTCTACTTTAGGAGAACATAATGAGTTCTTAAGGGGAACATGTCATCAGGTTGTTACCATTAAACCTATTGACAGGTTCTCACAAAAGTCTTTTCACTGTTCCCCATTCACTTTTTATTATAAACAAATTGCTCATATCCTCATGAAATAATTAAAAAAAAAAAAAAAAAAGGAGCTGGCACCTTGCCAGGAGAGTCAGAAGGGGCATGTTGTCTTTTCTCTAATGTCCCGCTCAGCTTCCTCATTCTCCCCTCCCTCAGGAATTATTTTATTTATCCAATGTCTACTTCAGCTCGCTCATTCCTCCTCCCTCGAAAATGTTTTCTCTTCTCCAATATCTCCTTCAGCTCCCTCTTCTCCCCTTCCTCATGAATGTCTCCTTCTTCTCCCTTATTACCGCCTCCCTCACAAATGTTTTCTCTTCTCCAACATCTCCTTCAGCTCCCTCCTTCCCCCTCAGGAATTTATCTTCAGAAATTTGACTCCTTCCGCTCCCTCATTACCCCCTCCCTCAGGGCTTCTGCTATTTAATAACTGATGATTAGTGATGAGTGGACCCAAAATGCAATGTCTGGGTCAGTGCCAACCATGCAGGTTCAGGTCCCCAAACTTCAGCCTGAAGTTCGGGTTGACTTAAAAAAGTGGGTTTTATTTACCCTAAAATCTAAAACATTTAATCAGACTTGTAAATTTTGGGGTAAATAAAACTCACATTTTTTAAAGTGTTAACGGATAAGTTACATTTTAAGTATTCTATTTCAGGCAGGATTGTTCAATTAGACGCATTAAAATACAAACCAATGCATCAGTGTGGGTACACTATAAATCTGCTTGAAGTTGGGGTTCAGGCTCAGCTTTTTTTTAAAGTTTCGCCGAATTTGCCAAACCCAAACCCGATTGGGTGGCAGTTGATGAAAACTAAATGAAGCTGTGCAGGTAGTTAACAATTAGTGTCAAAATTTTAATTGTTAACATTAGTAGCTTTAATTAAAGGGGTTTTCTGAAGTTTTATTGTAATACTCAATTTTCGATGGTTGGGATTCCCTACAATCAAGTGAACGGGGGTCCTATTCTCACAAAGGGGTCAATGAAAGTACCAGAGAGAGTCAAGTGCTATCATAGACTGATCAATCTGTGCTCCCCTATTTAGTAAGACTGGGACCTCGTTTTTGGTGATGATATCAGATTGTTATCTCCTATCATGTGAATAAGGGATAACAATCAAATTTTGAAGAACCCATTTAATGAAAGTCTTTATACTGTTATGTAGTGACATATGTCACCGTTATAGATGGCTCCTCAATACACTAGACTCATGAGCTTTGGCTCATTTAATACAGGATTATTCAGGTATTTATACATGGACTTTCAAAGTAAGTTTACTAACATTATTGGATGTATGTGATAATAGATGACGTTAATACTGGTGACAGAAGGTAATCCAGGATTTACAATATTTACATACATGATTTTCATGTCGTTACTAAACAAGGTTGAAGATTATTACATGATATTCACAACTGATGTGTCACAGAAGATCCATAAAGCAAATGTATATAACATCTGTGCTCATAATCCTTGAATGCAGCCCTTGTGAGACGGCATAAAATAAAGCAGCACTTACATAACACAATGAGAGCTCAGTGTCCAGAATCAATTATACTCAAGTATTTCTAGGATTATATCTGTATAATAAGTGAATCACAAGGTGTCTGTCTGCCTTAATGACAGTACAGACGGGACTCTCATAAAGAATTGCATAAAGTTCCCTACAGACTGGAATCTACAAACCCACACACAGCAACGGTCTGGATTTTATTGTATTTGTTTTAGAAATGTTTTTTCAATATGGTTTCACACAATGAAGGAAATACATAATACATACATACATCAGTCCTACATAATCTATAAACAATATAAAGTCACACACTTCTCCTGGCTCTTTTTAATGCGCCATTAATAGTTTACTTTATTTGTGTAGAGTGATTTTCTATGGTCTTTATAATTAGCATTGAGCTCCCCCTAGTGGTGAGTGCGGGGAGACAGAATTTTATAATTTATTTCTGGGAAAGGGATTTGGAACTCTATGATTTTAGACAGCTACAAATATATATTAATGCAGAATGAAAGATGGAATCAATGATAAATGAGGAATATTTACTCATTGGACCTACTCCTGTGCCATAGCGAAAAACAAAAGCTTTATGCCAGATAGTTAAGCAACGGCATTTGAATTTCTCCATGCCCACACGTCTGTTTTCAGGGATCTATGAGTAGGAAGCACCCAATAAGTTGCCATTGGCCACACAGAATTTTGTAGCGTGTTGGGGCAGATTTACTTACCCGGTCCATTCACGATCCAGCGACACGTTCTCTGTGGTGGATTCGGGTCCGGCTGGGATTCACTAAGGTAGTTCCTCCGACGTCCACCAGGTGGCACTGCTGCGCTGAAGTTCCCCCGAGGCCCGCCGGAATGCACTGAAGTTCACCGGCCTATTCCTAGTGAAGGTAACAGCGAGTCCCGCGACACTTTTATTTTTAAAATGCGTCAGTTTTTCCGAATTCGTCGGGTTGTCGTTCGGCCACGCCCCCCGATTTCCATCACGTGCATACCAGCGCCGATGCGCCACAATCAGATCGCGTGCGCCAAAATCCCGGGGCAATTCAGGGAAAATCGGCGCAAATCGGAAACATTCGGGTAACACGTCGGGAAAACACAAATCGGGCCCTTAGTAAATGACCCCCATTGTGTTCACCACTGTCTACGCTGTGCAGTGCGCTGCACATACCGTTTAACTGATTACTACGGGCTGAGCCCTCTCCACACAAGGTAGGTATCTGCTGCATATTGCAACAAACACCCACCGGTAACACCCGCTTGCCATGGGTACCGCCATATGAGCTGAGATTGTTGCTCCCCAATTACACCAAAGGCTGTGTAGTAAAAAAAAAATTTTTCTATTTTTTAAACTTGTTTTTATTTTTTCATAAACATATATATAATATTCCAACATAAAAATTTGGGTTATTTTATTTTTATTTACAGTCCATCACCTTGAGTCTTGTTGCTAGATTTCTCAGGTACAGGTTTAGTTTGCATAGATATGTTCTGTATGTTAAAGCTGGCATTAATAATACAATCGAATATTATATTGCATGTCATTCAACTGCATTAAAATTTAAAAAATAAAACAATATTTAAAAATTCAAACACCCCACTTACCCAAGAACTGATATAAATGTAAACAGTAAAAATCATAAACATGTAGGTATCGCCACATCCCAAAATGTCCAATCTATCAAAATATAATAACAGTTATTTTCCGTGTTGAATCCCATATCGGAAAATAGTGCCCAAATGTCCGAAACACCACTTTGAAACACTACACAAATCGCCATCTTGCAACATATAAAAATGTTATTAAAAGGTTGTAGGGTCCCCAAAATAGTAAAAGAAATCATCAGCTCATCCCGCAAAAAAATGACACCTCACAGAGCTCCGTACACCAAAGTTTGAAAAAGTTATTAGAGCCAGAAGATGCCAAAACAGAGACATTTTTTTATTCGTACAGAAGGTTTTAATTTTTTTTAAATGTATTAAAACACAATAAAACATATGTGGTATCCCCGTGATAATACAGATCCAAGAAATAAATTAGACATTTCATTTGGGGTCGTAAAAACCAACCCCACAATAAAATAGCGTGTATGTGTACTTTCACCAATTTCACCGTGTTTGGACATTTTTCCCACTTCCCAGTACACGGCATGGAATATTAAATACCTTCCCTATGAAGTGCAATTTGTTACACAGAAAACAAGCCCTCCGTACATGGAAAAATAAAAAGTTATAGATATTTGAAGAGGGGGAGTGAAAAAAGGAAATACAAAAATGAAAAAGGGCTGTGGCAGGAAGGGGTTTAAAGGGAACCTACCACCACAAATCTACCTATAAAGGTAGATCGGGTGGTAGGTGGATCAATAGGACGTGAGGATAGCCCTTTTAAGGGCTAATCCTCATGTCCCCGCACTGTTTTGTGAACTTATATAAAAGGTTTATGCTAATTTTGTTATGCGGCTACTGGGGCGTGGAGTAGCCGCAGCTGTGGCTACACGGTGCGGCTACTCCACGCCCCAGTAGCCACTTTACCCCTCCTACCCACAATCTTCGCCCTCGTCCGGCGATCCTGCCGTCTGCGCAGGCGCAGAACAGCAGGCCCGCACCTGTTTCGGAGCAGTGACCGCAGTGCTGTTTTGCGCCTGCGCAGACGGCAGGATCGCCGGACGAGGGCGCGCAGCTCCACGCAGATTGTGGGTAGGAGGGGTAAAGTGGCTACTGGGGCGTGGAGTAGCCGCACCGTGTAGCCACAGCTGCGGCTACTCCACGCCCCAGTAGCCGCATAACAAAATTAGCATAAACCTTTTATATAAGTTCACAAAACAGTGCGGTTACGTGAGGATTAGCCCTTAAAAGGGCTATCCTCACGTCCTATTGATCCACCTACCACCCGATTTACCTTTATAGGTAGATTCGTGGTGGTAGGTTCCCTTTAAAGTGGTACAGAAATCCATGGAATAAAAAATAGCCACCATAAAAAAATTCTTTCATTACATCACAGCCTTCAGAATTCGGGGTAGATTTGAATACATTTACAAAGTAGTTGGGGGACCTTATCCTCAGAGGCTTCCAAATTGTTGTAATTGTAACGCGGTTGGATGGCGGTAATGACGGATGCTGCTGCTCGTCGCTCGGCAATTACGTGACTCTCCATTATGTTTCTGTTTTTAGCTTCCATCTCCTGCCTCTATGGCTGCACCTTTATCCCGGTGTTCTGCCGCTCCTCACTCACTGCCTTTACAACGCTCATTCAAATATATGGAAAATGCAATGAAAAGCAAAATTGTAAAACTGATATTTGGGCACAAGCTGTTCCGAGAAATGCGAGGTCAACCGGTTCTGCTTTGTGTATGTCACATGACTTCACTTCTTCTCTTATTATAAGTCTGAATGAGCACCTAGACAAAAGCACCTATTTTCCTCCTTTCCACATTTTATAGACTATTGTGCAGCTTATGCTTTAACCTATGATTATTCTGAAAGGACACTTATAAACAAGGTAACTTCTATGTTCCGTTACCTCCGTGACATTCACTGTAACAAGAGCCAGACACAGCCGGTGCTTGTTTATTCTTGCCAGAAAATGAACCCCAGAACACCAGGGCCTCGATGGGCTTTAACCCCTTCCAACATCTGATATTTTCAGCAGTTTAAACATGTTTCCCAACATGAATTATGACCCATGAACCTATCAGATGCCTTGGGTTAATTAGACCACGGCATCTACAGGGTTCGCCATCACTTTCTATTAAAATAAAGGAACAGCTCCTCCCCCGGGTGACTTTTGAAAGGAGTGGAGTAAAGAAAAACAGAAACGCAAAAAACATTAACAAATTGCAATATTTTAGCCTCTGTGTGTTCAAATCTCAAAAATATCTGTGCATTTTTAAAATAACACATTTAATACATTTT
This sequence comes from Engystomops pustulosus, assembly GCF_040894005.1. Classification (NCBI taxonomy): domain Eukaryota; kingdom Metazoa; phylum Chordata; class Amphibia; order Anura; family Leptodactylidae; genus Engystomops; species Engystomops pustulosus. The sequence continues at coordinate 164,441,115 of NC_092416.1, read as the reverse complement.
AAACTATTTGTTTGTTGAGCAATTTTTAAGTTTAATTTAAGGCAAACTTTTCACCAAAAAAATACATTATTTAAGCGGGTTATCTATTTTTTAGCATTGTTTTTATATATAAAAGGTGTAGTGAAGGGTAAACTGGTTGCTATGGTGACAGTTTATTTTTTACAGGGACATTATGTATTTTTTACCCTTTTTTATATTTTATGTAATTATATATTTCATATACCTTTTACATTTGTGTGTATGTACTTTTTCTTACATCAAATGTATTCGAATAAGTCATATTTTTTTGTTATTTTATGTAACTTTTTACAGTATCTAGGGCATCCACAAACACCCAATTAAAGGGGTTATAACAGGATAGGGAATACTAATTTGCTCCTGGATTTTGTCTACTTGGACCACAACCAATCAAAAGAAAAAGGGGTACTGTTCTATTTATGGAGGGGCAGCTGAAGAATTTGATTTGATACTATAGGAGCATCGGAAAGGGCTTGGAAATCGCTGGCACTTTCACAGTCAAAGTTCTATGCTTACACTTTCTATCCCTTTCTCACAAATTGCTCCATCAATTTGTGGGCAAGGGACCCTTTTTTTTCATATTCACTGGCAGTCCCAGCAGTTGAACTTCTTCTGATCCCTCTGTTTGTAGATAACAAGAAAACATAGTAATACTCCTTTATTGGACTTGTTGCATGTATTCAGACTAACCTTTTTCTTCGTGATTTTGTACTGCATTTGTCCTCTTGCTTTTGATCCAGCCCTGGAGACTATTATTCTGTGTTTCTATTGTCTTCTCTTTGTGTTTGTGTTTTACACTTTGACCATGGAAGGGAACATCGACTCATTGTCCCTTACTGCTTTGGGTATGCGAGGTAATCAAATGATCAGCTGGGAAGGGGGTTTAGCCTTACAGCCTACCGTCTCTGTCACCGGTCCTTGTCCAGAACCTGCATATCAGCTACTTCTCCTTTTCCAACATATGGCTATAAAAACTGCTTCTAAAAAGTCAAAATTTAAGAAAATAGCTGACACAGCTCTACATTACCCCTAGTATAACATCCCTATATTTTAGCTGGACCCCTATAAATGAGATTGAGGGGAAGAGTATTAAAGATAACTATCCTGACTAGAGATGAGCGAGCACTAAAATGCTCGGGTACTCGTTATTCGAGACAAACTTTTCCCGATGCTCGAGTGCTCGTTTCGAGTAACGAGCCCCATTGAAGTCAATGGGAGACTCGAGCATTTTTCAAGGGGACCAAGGCTCTGCACAGGGAAGCTTGGCCAAACACCTGGGAACCTCAGAAAAGGATGGAAACACCACGGAAATGGACAGGAAACAGCAGGGACAGCATGCATGGATGCCTCTGAGGCTGCTTAATCGCACCATTATGCCAAAATTATGGGCAACAGCATGGCCATGACAGAGTGACCGAATGAGGCTAGATAGCATCTAAAACATCCAATAATTGACCCTGACACTATAGGGGACGGCATGCAGAGGCAGCGGCAGCGGCAGCAGCGGCAGGCTAGAGTGTGTCATGGCAACATACCCTAAATGGACTCAGGCTTCAAACCAATGGGTGGCAGAGAGGAACCAAAGGAGGTGAGTAAGAAGCGCTCAAATAATATCGGTACATGATAAAAGTTTGCCAGTATATTTTGTGGATTACACAGCAGGGTGGCGACAAAGTTAACAAGTTTGATGTGGAAGCCATGAAAACAACCCAAAATTCTGCCTGACACAGCTCGTTTGATAAGGGGACCATGTATGGAGGCAGTGAACTAGTAGTAGATTAAAGGTGCTGCAGTTAAAACTATGTTAGTTGGATCTTGGCATGGAGCTGGTGCTCCGCTGCCAGGCGAGCTTTCGCCAATCCAAGCCCCTGTCTCTAGGCTACTCCCCAAACAGCACTTCTAAGAACCTTTTGTATAAGATCAAGTGTAGTAGCGTTCTTATAAGTTTGGGATATGGCGGGTGAGGGGAATGTAAACATCTGCGCAAGAAGCGCAGAAATAATATCCGTAAATGAAAAAAGTTTTCCAGTATATTTTGTGGCTTACACAGCAGGGTGGCGACAAAGTTAACAAGTTTGATGTGGAATGCCCTGCAATAGCTCTTGGGCGGTGTGCCTTTTATCACCTAGGCTCAGCAGTTTGAGCACCGCCTGCTGTCGCTTAGCGACGGCACTGCTGCTGTGCCTAGAGCTACCGACTGAGGTGGAGGAGGGGTGGGAGGATTTGGAGGTATAGTAGGCCTTTGAGACCTGGACCGAGGTAGGCCCCGCAATCCTCTGCGTCGGCAGTATATGACCAGCCCCAGGGTCAGACTCGGTCCCAGCCTGCACCAAGTTAAGTGTAGTAGCGTTCTTATAAGTTTGGGATATGGCGGGTGAGGGGAATGTAAACAGATGCGCAAGAAGCGCTGAAATAATATCCGTAAATGGTAAAAGTTTGCCAGTATATTTTGTGGATTACACAGCAGGGTGGCGACAAAGTTAACAAGTTTGTTGTGGAAGCCATGAAAACAACCCAAAATTCTGCCTGACACAGCACGTTTGATAAGGCGGGCATGTATGGAGGCAGTGAACTAGTAGTAGATTAAAGGTGCTGCATTTAAAACTATGTTAGTTGTTTCTTGGCATGGAGCTGGCGCTCCGCTGCCAGGCGAGCTTTCGCCAATCCAAGCCCCTGTCTCTAGGCTACTCCCCAAACAGCACTTCTAAGAACCTTTTGTATAAGATCAAGTGTAGTAGCGTTCTTATAAGTTTAGGATATGGCGGGTGAGGGGAATGTAAACATCTGCGCAAGAAGCGCTGAAATAATATCCGTAAATGGTAAAAGTTTGCCAGTATATTTTGTGGATTACACAGCAGGGTGGCGACAAAGTTAACAACTTTGTTGTGGAAGCCATGAAAACAACCCAAAATTCTGCCTGGCACAGCACGTTTGATAAGGCGGCCATGTATGGAGGCAGTGAACTAGTAGTAGATTAAAGGTGCTGCAGTTAAAACTATGTTAGTTGGTTCTTGGCATGGAGCTGGCGCTCCGCTGCCAGGCGAGCTTTCGCCAATCCAAGCCCCTGTCTCTAGGCTACTCCCCAAACAGCACTTCTAAGAACCTTTTGTATAAGATCAAGTGTAGTAGCGTTCTTATAAGTTTGGGATATGGCGGGTGAGGGGAATGTAAACAGATGCGCAAGAAGCGCTGAAATAATATCCGTAAATGGTAAAAGTTTGCCAGTGTATTTTGTGGATAACACAGCAGGGTGGCGACAAAGTTAACAACTTTGATGTGGAATCCATGAAAACAACCCAAATTTCGGCCTGACAAACCTCGTTTGATAAAGGGACGATGTATGGAGGCAGCTATATGGACGACTTTTGGAGGTAGCAATGGAGACAACGTGTGGAGGCTGCTATGGAGACAATTCAATTTGGATAGTGCCTGTATGTGGCAGTCCAAAAAATTTTTCAAACCAGAGGAGCAGGTAGGTGGCCCTCCAGAAAAATGGAATAGATTGAGTGCCTGTATGTGGCAGTCCAAAAAAGTTTTTAAACCAGAGGAGCAGGTAGGTGGCCCTCCAGAAAAATGGAATAGATTGAGTGCCTGTATGTGGCAGTCCAAAAAAGTTTTTAAACCAGAGGAGCAGGTAGGTGGCCCTCCAGAAAAATGGAATAGATTGAGTGCCTGTATGTGGCAGTCCAAAAAAGTTTTTAAACCAGAGGAGCAGGTAGGTGGCCCTCCAGAAAAATTGAATAGATTGAGTGCCTGTATGTGGCAGTCCAAAAAAGTTTTTAAACCAGAGGAGCAGGTAGGTGGCCCTCCAGAAAAATTGAATAGATTGAGTGCCTGTATGTGGCAGTCCAAAAAAGTTTTTAAACCAGAGGAGCAGGTAGGTGGCCCTCCAGAAAAATTGAATAGATTGAGTGCCTGTATGTGGCAGTCCAAAAAAGTTTTTAAACCAGAGGAGCAGGTAGGTGGCCCTCCAGAAAAATGGAATAGATTGAGTGCCTGTATGTGGCAGTCCAAAAAAGTTTTTAAACCAGAGGAGCAGGTAGGTGGCCCTCCAGAAAAATGGAATAGATTGAGTGCCTGTATGTGGCAGTCCAAAAAAGTTTTTAAACCAGAGGAGCAGGTAGGTGGCCCTCCAGAAAAATTGAATAGATTGAGTGCCGGTATGTGGCAGTCCAAAAAAGTTTTTAAACCAGAGGAGCAGGTAGGTGGCCCTCCAGAAAAATTGAATAGATTGAGTGCCTGTATGTGGCAGTCCAAAAAAGTTTTCAAACCAGAGGAGCAGGTAGGTGGCCCTCCAGAAAAATGGAATAGATTGAGTGCCTGTATGTGGCAGTCCAAAAAATTTTTCAAACCAGAGGAGCAGGTAGGTGGAGCTCCAGAAAAATTGAATAGATTGAGTGCCTGTATGTGGCACTCCCAAAAATTGTTTAAAACAGAGGACCGGGTCGGTGGCCCTCCAGAAAAATTAAATGCATAAAGTACTATAGGTAGAGCCAGTGGGCCCTGTCAAAAAATAGCCAGTTTCCTCTGCTTTACTGTACAAAGAGCAGGAGAAGGAGGAAAATGAGGAGGAGGAGGAGGAGTGGATAAATTATTCAGGTTGAGCTTCCTTCACCTGCTGGAGATTGGAAATTAGGAGAAATCCATGCTTTATTCATCTTGATAAGCGTCAGCCTGTCAGCGCTGTCAGTCGACAGGCGTGTACGCTTATCGGTGATGATGCCACCAGCTGCACTGAAAACCCGCTCGGACAAGACGCTAGCGGCAGGGCAGGCAAGAACCTCCAAGGCGTACAGCGCCAGTTCGTGCCACATGTCCAGCTTTGAAACCCAGTAGTTGTAGGGAGCTGTGTGATCATTTAGGACGATGGTATGGTCAGCTACGTACTCCCTCACCATCTTTCTGTAAAGATCAGCCCTACTCTGCCGAGACTGGGGACAGGTGACAGTGTCTTGCTGGGGTGACATAAAGCTGGCAAAAGCCTTGTAAAGCGTACCCTTGCCAGTGCTGGACAAGCTGCCTGCTCGCCTACTCTCCCTCGCTACTTGTCCCGCAAAACTACGCACTCTGCCGCTAGCGCTGTCAGAAGGGAAATACTGTTTCAGCTTGTGCACCAGGGCCTGCTGGTATTCATGCATTCTCACACTCCTTTCCTCTCCAGGGATGAGAGTGGAAAGATTTTGCTTGTACCGTGGGTCCAGGAGAGTGAACACCCAGTAATCGGTGCTGGAATAAATTCTTTGAACGCGAGGGTCACGGGATAGGCAGCCTAGCATGAAATCTGCCATATGCGCCAGAGTACCAACGCGTAACAATTCACTCCCCTCACTGGCCTGACTGTCCATTTCCTCCTCCTCCAACTCCTCCAACTCCTCTTCTTCTGCCCATACACGCTCAACAGTGAAGGACTCAACAATGGATCCCTCTTGTGTCTCGCCAACATTCTCCTCCTCTGCCTCCTCATCCTCCTCCACCTCCTCCGATATGCGCTGAGAAACAGACCTAAGGGTGCTTTGGCTATCAACAAGGGAATCTTCTTCCCCCGTCTCTTGTGAGGAGCGCAAAGCTTCCGACTTCATGCTGACCAGAGAGTTTTTCAACAGGCCAAGCAGCGGGATGGTGAGGCTGATGATGGCGGCATCGCCACTGATCATCTGTGTTGACTCCTCAAAGTTACTCAGCACCTGACAGATATCAGACATCCACGTCCACTCCTCATTGTAGACTTGAGGAAGCTGACTGACCTGACTACCAGTTCTGGTGGAAGTTGACATCTGGCAGTCTACAATCGCTCGGCGCTGCTGGTAAACTCTGGATAACATGGTCAGTGTTGAATTCCACCTCGTGGGCACGTCGCACAACAGTCGGTGAGCGGGCAGTTGGAGGCGGCGCTGCGCTGCCCTGAGAGTGGCAGCATCTGTGCTGGACTTCCTGAAATGCGCAGAGATGCGGCGCACCTTCGTGAGCAAATCAGACAGATTGGGGTATGTCTTGAGGAAACGCTGAACTATCAGATTTAACACATGGGCCAGGCATGGCACATGTGTCAGTCTGCCGAGTTGCAGAGCCGCCACCAGGTTACGGCCGTTGTCACACACAACCATGCCTGGCTTCAGGTTCAGCGGTGCCAGCCACAGATCAGTCTGCGCCGTGATGCCCTGTAATAGTTCTTGGGCGGTGTGCCTTTTATCGCCTAGGCTCAGCAGTTTCAGCACCGCCTGCTGTCGCTTAGCGACGGCACTGCTGCTGTGCCTAGAGCTACCGACTGATGGCGCCATGCCCACGGATGGTCGTTCGGAGGAGGAGGTGGAGGAGGGGTGGGAGGAGGAGGAGGCATAGTAGGCCTGAAACACCTGGACCGAGGTAGGCCCCGCAATCCTCGGCGTCGGCAGTATATGACCAGCCGCAGGGTCAGACTCGGTTCCAGCCTCCACCAAGTTAACCCAATGTGCCGTCAACGATATATAGTGGCCCTGCCCGGCAGCACTCATCCACGTGTCCGTGGTCAGATGGACCTTGTCAGAAACGGCGTTGGTCAGGGCACGGATTATGTTGTCTGACACGTGCTGGTGCAGGGCTGGGACGGCACATCGGGAAAAGTAGTGGCGGCTGGGGACCGAATACCGAGGGGCGGCCGCCGCCATGAGGCTGCGAAAGGCCTCGGTCTCTACTAGCCTATAGGGCAGCATCTCCAGGCTTAGCAATCTGGAGATGTGCACATTAAGGGCTTGGGCGTGCGGGTGGGTTGCACTATATTTGCGTTTCCGCTCCATTGTCTGGGGTATGGAGAGCTGAACGCTGGTGGATGCTGTGGAGGATCGTGGAGGCGACGATGGGGTTTTTGTGGCAGGGTCCTGGGCAGGGGGCTGACTATCAGCTGACACAGGGGAAGGAGCAGTGGTGTGCACGGCCGGAGGTGAACGCGCTTGTTGCCACTGAGTGGGGTGTTTAGCATTCATATGCCTGCGCATACTGGTGGTAGTTAAGCTAGTAGTGGTGGAACCCCTGCTGATCCTGGTTTGGCAAATGTGGCACACCACAGTCCGTCGGTCATCCGGTGTTTCCTTAAAGAACCTCCAGACTTCTGAAAATCTAGCCCTCGCCGCAGGAGCCCTTGCCACGGGAGCTTCACTAGTTGACACATTTGGCGCTGATGCACCAGCTCTGGCCCTGCCTCTCCGTCTGGCCCCACCACTGCCTCTTCCAACCTGTTCTGGTCGAGGACTCTCCTCCGTCTCAGAAGCACTGTGTTCACCCGGCCTCTCAACCCAGCTTGGGTCTGTCACCTCATCATCCTCCGATCCCTCAGTCTGCTCCCCCCTCGGACTTCCTGCCCTGACAACAACTTCCCCACTGTCTGACAACCGTGTCTCCTCATCGTCGGACACCTCTTTACACACTTCTTCCAGTACGTCAACAAGGTCATCATCACCCACAGACTGCGACTGGTGGAAAACCTGGGCATCGGAAAATTGCTCATCAGCAACCGGACAAGTGGTTTGTGACTGTGGGAATGGTCCAGAAAACAGTTCCTCAGAGTATGCCGGTTCAAATGGCAAATTTTGCTGGGAGGGGGCAGACTGGGGGGGAGGAGGCTGAGGTGCAGGAGCTGGAGGAGTGCCGATTTCGGTGACATGGGTGGACTGCGTGGAAGACTGACTGGTGGACAAATTGCTCGAAGCATTGTCAGCAATCCACGACATCACCTGTTCGCACTGTTCTGGCCTCAACAGTGCTCTACCACGATTCCCAGTAACTTCAGACATGAACCTAGGGAGTGTAGCTCTGCGGCGTTCCCCTGCTCCCTCATAAGCAGGTGGTGTCTCACCCCGCCCAGGACCACGGCCTCTGACCCCTGCAGTAGTTGGACGCCCACGTCCCCGCCCTCGTCCTCTACCCCTAGCCCTCGGGTTAAACATTTTGAAAATGAGAGTTATAACTTTATTTTTTTTTGTTTGTTTTTGTGTTTTTTAGTTTTTAAAACCAAACGATGCTATCCTATTGCTATGGCTATTTTCTAGCCAAGTATGAAAGCACACTACTATGCCAGATGAGATGACACTGAGTTATGAAAAAAATAAACGTAAAATAAAAAAGGAAATGGCAGACTGTGCCTAATTGAAATACAACCCCGGGCCCTAATACATTTTCCCACTTCGGTCTTTGCGATGGATATGTGCGTCACTAAAACACAGTGGTCGCAAGTCTGACTCCAAATTGCTCACAATTTACTAGTAGATGCACTGCAACAACTACAGCCACCAGCAGATCAACCAGAAATCAAATATATATAACGCTACTGTAGGCGTAATTAAGCCGTTTGTATTCTCCTATGGCTATTTTCTAGCCAAGTATTACAGCACACTACTATGCAAGATGAGATGACACTGAGTTATTAAAACAATAAACGTAAACTAAAAAGAAACTGGCAGACTGTGCCTAATTCTACTCAAACCCCTAATAAATTGTCCCACTTTGGTGTTTGAGGTGGATATGTGTGTCACTAAGAGCTAAACACAACGGTAGCAAGTCCCCCTGCAAATTCCTCACAATATGGTACTAGCTGCAAATAATAAAAAAAAAAAATGTATAACGTTATTGTAGCCCTAAGAAGGGCTGTTGGGTTCTTTTAGAATCACTCCTGCCTAACAGTAAGCTAATAGAACAGCCTAACGCTTTCCCTGACCAGCAGCAGCTCTCTCCCTAGCGGCATCCAGACAGAGAATGATCCGAGCAGCGCGGACAGCGGCTAGTCTATCCCAGGGTCACCTGATCTGGCCAGCCAACCACTGCTATCTACGTGTAAGGGTACCACGTCATGCTGGGTGGAGTGCAGAGTCTCCTGGCTTGTGATTGGCTCTGTTTCTGGCCGCCAAAAAGCAAAACGGCGGGAGCTGCCATTTTCTGGAGCGGGCGAAATACTCGTCCGAGCAACGAGCAGTTACGAGTACGCTAATGCTCGATCGAGCATCAAGCTCGGACGAGTATGTTCGCTCATCTCTAATCCTGACTCTTTTCAGGCATAACCTTTGCATAGAGCAAGGTTTTAATTTCACAAAACTCTAAAGATCGTATTCTGTTTCTGCATACATTGTTATGTGTCCTTAGATCAGACTGAAGCAACAAAGCAATGTAATGTACGTTCCCCAACTATGTGCAGGGAAAAGCAAATGGAACAGAACAAGCATAATACATTAGTCGTAAAGGGAAAAAACACAATGCCATTTGCTTTACTTTTGAATGTAATGTGCATGCAAATACTGTCCCAAATTGCTCCCAGTGACGAACGAGAAACCAATACTGCAATTTCCATAAAAAGCATCAGGCAAAGGGTCACAAATAGACTAAAAGATGCTCTCATGCCATAATGGACTGTTAGTATAAGAAAAAGAAAGTACCCCATCATTAAATTCTATGGTTTGGTTTATCAGGGAATATTAGTAAAAATTGGTAAATACAACCTTGGGTGACCAACAACAAATAATAGATTTTACATTTAACAAAATCTAGATCCAAGTGCAGAAAAAGTGTGTTGGAAAAGAAATATATCCTTACTGCTTTCATAGAAATTCACAGGGTAAGTGGTATCCTTGGGCTGATAATGAAATTCCCTTATATAATTTATCATCAATAAGTGTGACCACCTCTATAAAAGAAGAAGTTTTAGCAGTTTTCTAGTCTGGAGCATTCAGGCCTGTGTGAGCACAGTGCAAAGAAGGAAGGTCCTCAGAAATAATCTTAGAGAAGCAATTGTTGTTGTCCATCAATCTAGAAAGGGTTATACATCGACTTGAAAACAGCTGAAAGTCCATCCTGTTATAGTGAGAAAGATGACAAACAATTCACAAACATTCAAGACAATCTTACCACTAGTGAATAGCTTATAAAATACACCCTAAAATCAGACCATGCAATGTTTAGAGAAATTATTGAAAACCCAAGAGCTACATCACAGATTTGTTAAAGGCCTCAGTTAGTATGTTAAATGTTCAAGTTCATGATAGTACAATTAGAAAAGGATTGAAGTATAAATCCATTTTCAAACAGCTTAAATTCCTTTAATTCATAGTGAAAAGATGAGAATCAATTCACAAACATTATAGATAGTTGACAATCATACCAATAGTGGATGGCTTATAAGCTCCCTCCAAAATCTGACCATGCAATGCTTTGAAAAATTATAGAAAACCAAGAACTGCATCGTAGAGTAAATGTTCAAGTTCAGAAAAAATCAGAAAAATACTGAGCAAGTATGAACTGTTGTAAGTGTTGCCAGGAGAATGCTTCGTCTTAAAAAAAAAACAACATGGCAGCACGTATTAACCGGTCAATACATTCTTAACAACTTAAGAAAGAAGAAGTGCAACCGATAATTGGTTCTATACATGTGATTAAATAGTCACAAAACCTAATCTGGAACTTTTTACATATTTTTTGAACCATAATTTTTAGTATTTAATGGATAAAAGTAATACTGGTCGCCTTATCAATAGAGCAAATACTAGGCAATGACATTTTGCATAGTATATTCTAGCTTACAGAAATTGGTTATTTCTGCAGTTTTACTAGAATAAAAATAAGAAACTTTGGAAAAAGTCTTCAATAACCTATTTATGATCACACATAGTTGTGTTTTGCAGTTGACAAGTCAACATCGTTTTTCACGACGCATTGGGGCTCATTTACTTACTCGGTCCATTCGCGTTCCCGTGGTGCTTTGTCCGATGTGGATTTGCGTCCTGCTGGGATTCACTAAGGTCATGCACCCGATATCCACCAGGTGTCGCTGCTGCGCCGAGGTCCGCCGAGGTCCACCGGAGTTATCCATCTTCTTCCTGGTGCATGTAAGTGTGTATCAAGCGACACAATTTTTTTTAAAATACCGCTTTTTTTTCGAATCCATCTGGTTTTCCGAAGGCCACACCCCTGATTTCTGTTGCGTGAAAGCCGGCGCCGATGGGCTAAAATGCGATCGCGTGCGCCAAAATCCCGGGGCAATTCTGCGCAAATCGGAAATTGCCTGGAAACCTGACGTAAGTGAGTAATTCGGGCCCTTAGTAAATGAGCCCCAATGTCAACATATATTAATTGATGACCTATACTTAAGACCATCAAGATGTGATCTGTGAGGGGTGACACCCCCAACCAATTAGCTCTTATACCTAGCAAAACACAATGCAAAGAGCTATAAGTAGATATTTCAGCTTGCTTCCTGCTCGGTTCTTTATGCTTTGCTAGACAGTAACAGCTGATCAGTTCCCGGGAACTGGGTGTTGGGTTTTTACTAGACAGATATTGATGCTTATCCTGAGGACAAACCTACAGTAAACATGTTTTTGTCTTTCGATGTAGCTGTATGAGGGCTTATGTTTTGCAGGATGAGGTGTATTTTCAATGGAACCATTTATGGTGTATATACTGTTTAACTTGATCAATTTTTATACATTCCTCCTGAGAAGTATGGAAAAACAACTATCGCAATTAAGACATTATCTTCATGTAATTAATTTTGGCCAATCCCTGTTCCCAGCAGTCCTGGGGAGATCATTAAGATGTGACTGCTGAGGCGAGATGTTAGTTCATGCAGAACGAATGTGCCATCAGCCATTCCAGTTCAATGGGACAGTGGGGGGCACTCTGGAGAGGTAACAACCAAGATACATTATTTTTCTCCACTAAAAACTGACTGATAAAAATGGTAACATATATTTAATTGACTATAATGACTGGCCACAGTAATGATGTCAGTGGTGCTGATACATCTTTGCTGAACCAATCACATGCCCATAAGAAGTGAGTGAATCAATTTGTTGGCTCTTAGATTTGGGTGGGTTAAGAAAACAAAATAGGAGTTTTTTAATAATAAAAAAATCTGTGTGCGAGAGGACTAGAAGGGGTTGTATAGCAATTTCCAGGAAAATTGAAGCAACATCGGTTTGTACTGATTTGTTTAGATTCAAGGTTTTTAGATTTGGACAGATTAAGGAAACAAAATAGGAGGTTTAAAAGACTAGTGAGGGTTGTATAGAAATTTCCAGGCAAATTGAAGCAACATAATTTTTGACCGTTTTGTCTCAATTGGTACTTGAATTGAATTTTCCGAAAAAAAATTTGTGCAGGCTTCAGTTAAGTTCATCTCTAATCACCATGGCAGGATTCTCTGGAGGCCAGGTTTTCGAGACCACCAATGGACCATGAAAAATCAAAATAAGATTGGTGAAGGATCAGTAGAGTAAGTGTTACTTATTTCATTATGGCATGTTCCTTGCCTTATATTTTTGGACAATCTCTTACTCTTATGGGCCAGTGAATGGGCTAGATGTAACATTATTGTCTTATAGTCCCATCCAGGACACACTCTTTTTCTATTCTTCATGAGGACTCATCAAGGATTCCTCTCATTATGAGCTCTAAGCAGCTTTAACGCATGCCATGTCCCGGGCATCGGAGCTCTTCTCCTGCTAATAGCGATTTCTCATTCCCCAGCTGCCTCTTCCTTCCCTCCCTTTGTAAAACAGCTTTTAATGTGCAGTCACTGAAGTGCCAGAAATGGCTTTAATTAACAGCTAATCTCTCTAGAGGGTAGCTTCCCCTTCTCTATATCCCTTTACTAATTAGATGCATAAACCGTTTGAGAAAGGAAAGCCTAACTCGTTCATTGCTGGGATAACCAAAAGGGGTTAAATGATTTAACGGTATATCTCTTATTCCCATCAATTAAAGAACCTTGCCCTTAATTCAAGATACTGGCCCCCATAAGCAACATGGTTATGTTCGAAAGAAGTAAGGAAAATGGCAGGCGATAGGGCTGAGGATCTGACCAGACGATGTTGTAGTCTGTTGCCAGGGAAACACATACAGTTGGTCTCCATAGGGGCTGGAGACATTGATCCGTAGAAGATGTTTAATTGAGACATCAGCAAAGTTGCGTCAGATACATAGTAACCGCAAAGGTAAATCATTCTTTTTAAAGGACATTTATGGCTAAAATTGACTAAGAAATAGCCTCATACTATCCTTTTATAAGTCAATAAGAAAACTTTCCATAAATCTACAGCACACGTGAAACTTAGTAATATGGGGATGATACCCAGCTGTATACTTCTTCATGTAACATCAACCCTGCCTTACTCCAGAACACGAGCGACTGTCTCTCTGCTGTCTCTAACATCATGTCCTCTCCTCAAAGCATAATCTTTCTAAAGACTGAACTTTTTGCCTTTCCACTGTTTACTAACCGACCCGACAATGACCTCTCAATCTGGGTCTGTGGGATCACTATAGCACCTATGCAGCAGGCCCGCTGGCTTGGGGCTGTGCTGAGCTCTGACCTTTACTTCGCACCGCATATTCAATCTCTTGCTCGCTCTTGCCGCATCCGTCTCAGAAACATCTCCAGAATCCGACCATTTCTAACGATGGAAATTTTTGCTCTGTTTCACTCTCGACTAGACTACTGTAACTCCCCACTAATTGGTCTTCCACTCACTAAACTTTCTCCTCTCCAATCTATAAATAAAGCAGCCAGGCTTGTCTTTCAGACCAAACTCTACACAGATGCCTCCAGTTTGTGCTGCACTGGTTGCCCATTTCCTTCTGAATACAGTTTAAAATAATAACCCTCATCCACAAGGCTCTGCATAGTCCTGCACCTGCCTATCTCTCCCTACGATGCCTGCTCCCCATTAGCCGAGTCACAGCGTCTGCTCCACAGTAGTGAAGTCACAGTGTCTGCTCCACAGTAGTGAAGTCACAGGGCCTGCTCCACAGTAGTGAAGTCACAGGGCCTGCTCCACAGTAGCCAAATCACACTGCATGTTCTCTATTAACTGAGTCACTGCCCATGAGCCCTCTCAATGCTGCCTTAAAGGCAATATCATGTTACGTCATGTCGTTAAGGGGTTAGAGCAGGCACTGTAATTTGGTTACTGGGGAGCAGTCAATGTCACTCGGCTACTGCCAGTGGCAAACTTTTAAAGAGCTATAGTGAATTCTCCATATAATGCAATACAGTGGATAGCATACTCTACTCTAATTTTTGTGTGCACAGCAAATACCCCATATCTAACCCCAACCCATATAAAGTGTCATTTCTAGCAGCCCCCAATCTAAAATGTTCCCTTTTCTGTAGTCCCCCTATATGTCCCTGGCCCAGCCCCCATAGTAAGCCACCTGCACAGCTCTCATAGGAATGTTCCCTGCCCAGCCCCCATAGTAATGGCCCCTGTCCAGCCCCCATAGTAATGGCCCCTGTCCAGCCCCCATAGTAATGCCCCCTGCCCAGCCCCCATAGCAATGTCCCCTGCCCAGCTCCCATAGTAATGCCCCCTGCCCAGCCCCCATAGCAATGTCCCCTGCCCAGCTCCCATAGTAATGCCCCCTGCCCAGCCCCCATAGTAATGTCCCCTGCCCAGCTCCCATAGTAATGTCCCCTGCCCAGCCCCCATAGTAATGGCCCCTGTCCATCCCTCATAGTAATGGCCCCTGTCCATCCCTCATAGTAATGGCCCCTGTTCAGCCCCCATAGTAATGGCCCCTGTCCAACCCCCATAGTTATAGTCCCTGTCCAGCCCCCATAGTAATGTCCCCTGTCCAGCCCCCATAGTAATGTCCCTTGCCCAGCCCCATAGTAATATCCCCTGCCCAGCCCCATAGTAATGTCCCCTGCCCAGCCCCCATAGTAATGTCCCCTGCCCAGCCCCATAGTAATGTCCCTTGCCCAGCCCCATAGTAATTTCCTCTGCCCAGCCCCATAGTAATGTCCCCTGCCCAGCCCCATAGTAATGTCCCCTGCCCAGCCACCATAGTAATGTCCCCTGCCCAGCCACCATAGTAATGTCCCCTGCCCAGCCACCATAGTAATGTCCCCTGCCCAGCCCCCAATACTAATGTCCCCTGCCCAGCCCCAATACTAATGTCCCCTGCCCAGCCCCCAATACTAATGTCCTTTGTCCAGCCCCCTTAAAAACAAAAATCTATATACTTACCTCCAACACTCCTCTTCTCCCTGCTGCCACGGCTAGAAGAAGAGTGTTGGAGGCAAGTATACTGTTTTTCTTTTTAAGTTCTTTTGGGGCGGGTGTTTCTAGGCCCGGCCTGGTGGTTGGGGAACACTGCTCCAGAGGGTCTAAAAAATAGAAAAAAACTGTTACAACAGTTCATTTCCATGGTATTATTATAAAAATAAATAAAATCATAAACATGTCCGGTATCACTGTCCCCAAAGTGTCTATCAAAAATATAAAACGGTTATTCCCGGTGTTGAACCCTGTAATGGAAAATAGCGATTGCATGGTGAAACAAATCCATTTTACAACAGATAAAATGTGTTTACAAAAAGTAACCAAATATTCATGCAGTCCTCAAAATGGAAGCAATGAAAATGTCTACTCATTTAGCAAAAGACTCATCTTTACCCAGCTCTCTACACTGAAGTATGAAAAAATTATTAGCGTCAAAAGGTGGTTTTTTGTACAGATTTAAATTTTTTAAAATGTATTAAAACCTGCATACATTTAGTATCCCCGTGATCATACCGACTCAACGAATGAAGGGAAGGTGTCATGTGGAGCGCACAGTGAAAGGCGGAAAAAAACGCACCGATAAGAAAATGGCGGCAATTTCCACCATATTTGGAATTTTTCCTGCTTCCCAGTACATGGCATGGAATATAAAAATACTGAAACTAGGAGGTAAAATTTGTTACGTTAAAACAAAACAAGCCCTCACACAACTCTGTGTGCAGAAAAATAAAAAAAGTTATGAATTTTTGAAGGTGGGGAGTAAGAAACGAAAACACAAAAACTAAAAAAGGCCGGAACATTAAGGGATAATATAAGGTTTTGGCTAAAACACTTGTTCATGTGCCGGTTATATCATTAGCTCTTCAATTACCGAATATTCAGGCACGTTCTTCTTCCCTTAGATACACGGGATCTCGCTTCATGTTTTTCATCTTTATTCAAGGGTCATTGTACTTTTCTTAAACTGCACGATGACCCTTGGTTCTGCTATGGTATAATGAACATTTCATCACATTGGCCTTGTATGTTTCAAAAGACTCTATTTACAAAGCTTTAGTCTCTTTTTGTTCTGTATGAGCTATTATGACATTGGGTTCATGGGTAGCTTTTTATCTTCCGTACCGCTGCTATATACATTTTTCTAATCCTATGTATTGGATGGGAATTTTCCATTATAATTCGTAAAAAAAAAACCGTCCCCACCAATTACTCACCAGTGGGATGTACATTCGCTCTCAGCCTGAACCGGAATCACATGCTGAACGCTGCCCTTTAATGTAGATATTTGTCATCTGTAGTACGGCTTTTTAACTGTCCTTATTTCACATTGCTCCTGTAAAGGGTATGACCACTATTTTATAGTGTACATATAATTATTACACTTCAATTGTTTTTTTGTATTATATCTTTAGGCTCTCATTGTCATTGGAAAGAAACTTCAAGGTTGTAGTCAGACACAGTCCTAAGTAGCTCGGCTTTGCGCTCACAGGGTAATGGTAGACATGCTTTATGGTGGAATACTCCAAACACATACGCGGAATATATCTATGGTCCACCATATGCCCGATGGAGGTCATTAGGTCAGACCACTTCTTTCTTATACAGGCGGTCCCCTACTTAAGAACACCAGACTTACAGACGACTCCTAGTTACAAACGGACCTCTGGATGTTGGTAAATTACTGTACTTTAGTCCTAGGCTACAATAATCAGCTATAACAGGTTATCACAGGTGTCTGTAATGAAGATTTATTGTTAATCCTGGTTCTAATGACAACCCAACATTTTTAAAATCCAATTGTCACAGAGACCAAAAAAAATTTGGCTGGGGTTACAATTATAAAGTATACAGTTCCGACTTACATACAAATTCAACTTAAGAACAAACCTAAAGTCCCTATCTTGTATGTAACCCGGGGACTGCCTGTACAGTGAACCTTTTTGACTAAGGTCTCATGTACCGACCGTATTTGGTGGCTGTGAGCTTGCCACAAAAAACGCAGCTTCCATAGAGGTACATTGTGGATGGGCAATGCGGCTACACCACAAAAAAGATAGAGAAAGTCCTATTCCTGCCCGTTTATGTGGTCCAATGATAAAGCTTCCTATGGAGATGGGATGGGTGAGGAGTGGCCATCGCCCTTCCTAATTCGGACAAAAATGGCCCAGTTTTGAACCCTATTTTGCATGAAGTCTCACAGGTAATATTACAATCACAGGACTTGGACCGGTAGCAGGATTAAGTAATGTTCTGAGACAGGGGCATAACTTGAGGGAGTGCAGAGGGCCCAAAAGGCTAAGGGGGCCCATGCAGAGTCACTTTCCCATGAGAAGACCAGTAGGCTAGTACTATACACCATAGATTATAGTAGGGGCCTGGCACAGGCTTAGGGTCCATCAGCTTCCCGTTACTCCACTGTTTGAGATATGTTGTATTCTACTAGCTGACTGGCTAGAGATGAAGGGAGCAGAATGGACATGCACAGCCGTCTGCTCCACTCATCTCACGGAGAGACGAGGGGTCCGACGGAGGAACCTCGGACCTCGTGGGACCCCCACTCTGGTGATCTGTGAGGGTCTCATCACTGAGACCCACCACCGATCAGAAAGTTAGGCCCTATCCTGTGCTTAAATTCATCCACTCCTCCCACATTTGGAGGAGGAGGGAATAAATAAGAGAGGAGTCCCAGTCTTTTGTGTCCTGCAGTTAGGGAACAGAGCTTGGAAGAGGATACTAAGGAGTGATCAGAAGGAGAAGCTGATATGAGGGCACTCTACCATAGACTCTGGGCTCCTAGCTTGTGACCAGGGTACCAGGCTTCTGAGAAAGAGAAGGACAGCTAGCCCAGGCCTTTCCTCAACATTGGAACATTGGAAAAGGGGATTGGAGAAGTCAGCCCTATGCTTTGCTTGCATTGCTTTGTGCCTGAATGTCCACAGTAAAGAATCCGACTGTTCACTGCAGACCCTGACTCTGGACTTATTTCCTATTGAGGTGCACCACGCCTTACCATCCCTTCCGGAGAGCACAACACATAGGGGGGTCATTTATTATCTCCTTTCAAACAGAAAACTGACAGAATTTTTTTCCCCTTGCTCCGCCTCTCGCGCCTTATTTATAAATAAGGCGCCACAATTTTTGTTGGTTTTCCGACATCCACCACTTGTTTTGTTTTTGGGCACAAAATTGTGTCTCCGGCTGTGAATCTGACACTTTAATGGCGCTTCTATTTTCTTAACTTGTTTTGTGATGCAGTTTTAAGCGAATAATTAGAGGAGCTAAAAGCTTGTCTAGGGAGTTCTATTTTATCTTCATGAATGTGGAGACAATTCTTTAAGGACATCTACCACCAGGATGAAGGATTGTAAACCAAGTACACTGACATACTAGTATGTGCCCCCTCTGGCAGGATCTGCCCTTTTTTAGCTTCTTATTCCCTGGTTTTTAAAAAAAAAAAAGGATTTAAAAAAATTACTGCTCCATAGGTTTTAATGGACCCTGGAACCCCTCAGACTAATTTCCAAAATGTTTAAGCCTTTTATTCTTAAAAACCAAGGGCATATGAAGCTTAAAAAAGAGCAGATCCTGTCAAAGGGTTCTTGGTTTACAATCCTTCATCCTGGTGGTAGATGTCCTTTAACTTTTTGGTTATGTGCCAAATCATTAATCCTTTGTGGCACAAACTTATATTACCCTGAAAAATTCGCAAATCTTCACTTCACTCATTGAAAACAAAGAGAAGAAGTGTAGCAAATGTCTAACATCATAGACGGAAGATGAGAATCTCGGTGGCTCTTATCTCTACTAATCATCTTTTGTAACATATGCTTGACGATTCGACAAAATTTGTTCTGCTAAACCATCCATCTGTTGTTGGCATACAGAAGTTTTGTGTGAATATTTGAAGATCTGATAGAGAAACCTGTGACAAATAAGTCATCTCATCATCTAAAATCTCCTTGTGACATTCAGAGGACCCCTGCTATCTATCTATCTATCTATCTATCTATCTATCTATCTATCTATCTATCTATCTATCTATCTATCTATCTATCTATCTATCTATCTCCTATCTATCTATCTATCTATCTCATATCTATCTATCTATCTCCTATATATATATCTATCTATCTATGTTATATCTATCTATCTCCTATCTATCTATCTATCTATCTCATATCTATCTATCTCCTATCTATCTATCTATCTATCTATCTATCTATCTATCTATCTATCTTATATCTATCTATCTATCTTATATCTATCTATCTCATATCTATCTCCTATCTATCTATCTATCTATCTATCTATCTATCTATCTGAGATTATCAGTACCACTAATTCTGAGGGAATAACTCTGCAATCTTCGACATTCTACAGCAGACATTCAGCGCTGCCAAGTGGTTCCTGCAGTGAGCTAAGGATCTAATGTGTTAGGCCGGACCTAGTATGTAGTTATCAAGGTAATTTTGTGGAATAGTATTTATATTGCAAATAAGATTATGGGCCACATTTATCACTTTTGTGCGCCTAAGTGTAGTAGTTGCGCCTAAATTCTGGCGCACTGTTTTGCCAGAATTATCACAAGCTACAACCATCTGTGATAAGTATATTTTATGCCTCTTATTAATCACTTTACTTTAAAACAATTTTGGCGCAGTTTCGGCGCAATGTTAGATTCAAGCACTTACATGTGATCCTGCTACAAGCTCCTCTCTGCTTCTCCCACAGCCCAGAATGAAGATAACACTCACAGCAGCACCCAGGTGTGTGACACCCTGCACCCAGTGACCTCCTCAGCAGCACCCAGGTGTGTGACACCCAGCACCCAGTGACCTCCTCAGCAGGGGCTTCTCCTGGAGGGGATCCCCCAATGCTGGTCTCCTGCTGCACCCCTGTAATTCTGCACAGTATCCCCCTCAGACACACTGGTGATACTGTGCAGAATTACATGGGGGACACTTGTATGTCGTATCTGCAACATTCTGCAAACTTCTGCAAAGTTCTTTTGCTCTTGCTTTGAGCTCAGGAGTTTTGTAAATAGAAGGTGATGAACTGTAAATAGAGTCTGCAGCTCCTGTCTGCAGTGTATCTAATGTATCTATTATATGTTCTAGTGTCTAGCTAAGCTCTGCTGCTAGAAATGAGCTGTTCTGCAAAGGGGCTCAGTGCTTTCTTCTCAGTTAACGCCACCTTTGGGCTGGAGTGTTTTTGCGCCTAAATGAAAACGTTGCAAGAGATGAATATCATTAGGCGCAGCAAAACATCTGGATTGGTAAGATAGTTGAGGGAAGGCTGGTTATTTTTGCTGCGCGGCTAGTTTGGCGTTTAGTCGCAAAAATGGCGCAAAAACGGTGCGCCTGAATGAAACGGCGCAAAAACAACAGAAAAAACGAGTGATACATGTGGCCCTATGTCAATTTTTTTCAAACTTCATTCATCACCATAGTTAACGACCCTTATAGGAACTACCAGCGTTGATGAAAATGTTTGCATGTGATCATTTATATAAAGTGACTCCTAAAGTCTTTCTGTTGATTAGAACTTGTTTCCCATTCATGGGGAGTACAAATAACTTCAGTGCATGAAATGGACATTGTCCAAATATTTTTTTGTCTACAAATGTAAAAATTATCAATCCTAAAAGAATGGGGTGAGTCACGGGGAATGAGTGCAGAGAAACTCGGGAAGCCGTGTCACCAAAGAAATCAGAAAAAGGTTCTGTGCACAAGTCAGGTCTCAATCCCAAATCTCCATCTGTGACTAGAGATGAGTGGATTGGACGTTTTTGTACGGGTTTGGCTGCCTGACCTGGACGTATTGCCGGATTGGAGGCTGGACAGCCAATCTGGTAAATTGACTCCTCTAGCTACTAGTAATGGCTATGATTGGCCAGAGGTGTCTGGGTCATGTGGCCAAACCCAAACCTGGACCTGAACACAAATGTTGGTTTTGCTCATCTCTACCTGTAACTTCTTGCTGAACTGGACCCTGGCTGATTCTGAATTCTAAACTCCTGATTGGCTTAGCCAGCCAGGACAAGTTTGGTTGGCAAGAATACTGCGCCTAAGGCTACATGCACACTAGTGGCATTTTCGCCTGTGTGCAGTACGTGATCCGCCAAACAATATTCTATTTACATTTTTTTTTGCAATTTGGACATATGGGCCATTTTCATGGAATGCCATATGGGTTGATTTGGCATGAGATTTAGCCAAGTTTATAATGGCTGATGGATGGAGAAGCTGGAGTGGAGATGGCCAGTGGTGAAAGGTGTCCATGGACCCACAGTCTATCTCTATTTTTTGTGCACCATATAATAAACAAATTCAACTAAATAAAATGTAATTACAGATGGCCCCCGGCTTAAGAAACACCTGACTTACATACAACCCCTAGTTACAAACTGACCTCTCTGCTCAGTGTGACCTCTGGTGAAGCTCTCTGAATGCCGGTAATTTACTGCACTTTGTCTCTAGGTGGAAATGATCAACTGTAAGCGTTATCAAAGATGGCTGCAATGAACGTTATAGTTAATCCTTTTCCTTAAAATTATGAAAATCCTAGTGTCACACGGTTGCAAAAAATTATTTTACAAGTTCCAAAGAAACCTGTCACGGGTGTCCCTGCGACCCATATCCCGGGTCACAGGCACAGCCGAGTGCCTCCCGGTGCTCCCAGAGCCTGCCTGCGGGAGAACTCACCTCTCCTGGCCCCTGTCTCCTAGGGCATGCACACGCCGGCTTGCAAAGATTTAAACGGCCAGCATGCCGATAATTGCGCGCTGGCCTGCCGTCTTCCCTGATAAATTCCCAGCCCCTTCCTGGGTCCCCTGCCGGACCTCTCTGCTTCTATGCCTAAGAGAAAGCTTTGTTCCACGCCCTCCGTGATTATCCTGATTTCCCATTGTGACCTCGATTCCGCCCCGTACTCTGATCCTGTGCTGCTTGTCTCGACCTCCTGCCTGTCCCCAACCATGAGTTTGCCTGACAATTTTGTACTATGCCTCGGCCACCACCGCTGACAAAGTCGTGTCTGTAGAATGATCTTGTGGTACCACGGCGCAACAAGTCCAACCTTCTTTGCGGCAGGCTCTGGTGAAAACTGGGTACCACTTAGACTCCGGTCCCAGGTGTCAGTGACATTATCAACTGCAGTGGTACAGAGGATCCACTACCACCGATCCTGACAAAACCTACAGAGTGCCGAGGACTGCAAGTGCTAGGAACCTACATTTTTTAATAAATAAGGTAAAAAAAATGTTTATTTCCATATAATGTACTTGCTATTTTATAATTCAGGTTTATAGTAGAAGTAAAAAGAAAATCCAGAAAAAAATATATACCTATATATATGAACCTCATGGTATAATACAAGCATACAGTTAACTTTGTAAGGTGGAGCATTCATTACAATGTGGTAAGTATGATAGATGGCCTAATCAATGCATGGAGGTAAGCAGAATGGAAAATTAACCTCATAGAAAGGTCTAATCAACATACTGAGTAAATAAATGTTCAGCCACTTGTGTGCGGCTAAACCGCTCGCCTCTAATTGGTGACAAGTCACAGTCCTTCTTTTCGGCATCTTAAAGCTGTAAAAAGAACCTTATCATAACCACAGACATTTCTCCCATTTCTATGGAATGTTATAATATATTTTTGGAATGTCCATTGCTAACTAAAAAACTTGAAAACTACCAGTAAGAATAACACAAAACAAACTACACATGCTGACCTCAATCTTAGTGGTGGTCCTTAAGGTTGACACATTGGGATCCCCTGGAAAAAAAAGAGTTAGAAAAAGCCGTCAGGAGTGTAGGACAAAATGTCCGGCACTCCGAACGGCTAATTATTCATGCCCCTGTGTGACCTCACCTCCCTCACCCATGCTGGGAGAAGGAGGTGATATCACGTGAAAGGTGTAAATTCACTCCCCCTGGGGGATAGATGTCCCATTCTCCTAGCATGGGAGAGGGAAGTGACATCATGAAGGAGGTGTGAATAATTAACATCCCGGAGCGCCGGACATTCTGTCCATACGCTCCAGCCTGCTTTTTCTAACTCTGTTTTCCAGGTGATCCCAACGTATCAACATTATAGAATACCACCACCAGGATCAGGATGAAGAGGACATTAGGTGAGTATGGTTGTTTTGTGTTAATCTTACTGGTAGTTTCCGTTTAACATAGTAGTACAGCGCGCCTTGGGTCCCGTTGCATGGAGAGGGCTCACAGGCTGAGCCATCTTGCCGAGGATTGTTGCTCCCTGTGACGTCATCGGGGACCGGCTGTCTTGTTTTAACCCTTTCATTACAATGTGCTGCCATACCTAAAAATTCAAATCACCCCCTTTCCCTAGAACTGATATAAATATAAATAAACAGTTAAAATCATAAACACATTGGGTATCGCTGCGTCCGAAAATGACCGATCTATCAAAATATAATAATGGTTTTTCACCGTGTTTGACCGTGTTTGAAAATAGTGCTCAAAGTCGAAAATGGCACTTTTTTGCCATTTTAAAAAATATAAAAAATTCTATAAAAAGGTTGTGGAATCCTAAAAATGGCAGCATTGAAAACTGCATCAAAAGTTGCTAAAAATAGCACCACCCATAGCTCCATAAACCGAAGTATAAAAAAGTTATTAGCGCCAGAAGATGGCAAAATCACCAAAAAATTTTTTGTAGAGGTTTTAATTTTTGGAAATGTATGAAAACATTATAAAACCTATACAAATTTGGTGTCCCCGTGATCGCACCAATCCAAAAAATAAAGTAGACATGTCATTTGTGGCGCACCGTGAAAGCCGTAAAATCCAAGCCCACAAGAAAACGGCCCAAATGCGGTTTTTCACCATTTTCACTGTATTTGGAATTTTTTTTCCTGCTTCCCAGTACACAACATGGAAAATTAAATACCATCACTATGAAGTGCAATTTGTTACACAGAAATAAGCTATCACAGAGCTCTTTACATGGAAAAAAAAATAGTTTTGAAGGTGGGGAGTGAAAAATGGAAGTGAAAAAACTAAAAAGGGCCAGGTCGTTATGGGGTTAAGAAAATATCATAAATGGGCAATTTTTGGAATAGTGATTTAGCCAACATTTGCAACTATATGTTTGAGACATTGGTGCCCAAAATGTATTTTGCTCCTTATGAGGTGCTGATAGAAACAATAATAATCTGGATGCTGTGGATCATAATAGATCCGTGTGATATATAAGTATATAACATTTTGACCCTGTCATGGACCTTCATCAGATATGGATTACAACAACAGAGGAGACACCAAAAAAATATCTGGACACCAAAAAAAGTATCTGGTGCAGTGGTGTGTATATTGTTTTCCCCCTTAGAGTTCATGTCTGATAAAGGTCCATTGAATGGCAGAAAAATTACACATCCCTTTACCGTATTTTTCTGATTATAAGGCGCACCTGATTATAAGGATGAATGACCAGCAGGTGGCAGACCTGTGCGCAGCTCAAGGCAGCTGTTGTCTGTAAGTACGGTTCATATATAAGGCGCACTGGACTATAGTCCGAAAAATACGGTACTTGGATTGCA
Source organism: Engystomops pustulosus (assembly GCF_040894005.1). NCBI lineage: Eukaryota > Metazoa > Chordata > Amphibia > Anura > Leptodactylidae > Engystomops > Engystomops pustulosus. The sequence continues at coordinate 164,416,504 of NC_092416.1, read as the reverse complement.
TCTTTTGTTTATAAGTGTTTGATAATGGTTGGATTTTAAGATATTCGCTATTTTACTGGTGAAGCACAGAGATCATTCAGTCTGTATTAAAAAATTCCTCAGAATTTCATTTTTTAACTGTATAAAATGCAGAGTTCCGGTATAATAGACTTTGAATCATCTACCAAAACTGTTATACAATCAATGTAGATCTCGGTAATTGAGATGTATTAAACATGTCATTGTCAGTACTAATTTTTACTTTGAAAAGAAAGTGAATTATTAAAGCAGTCAAGGCATACAAGGAGCGCTGTCATTGTGACCAACCTGGCCGCTCTGATGTCTCGTAGATTCCAAGGAATCGCCGTAATAAAGACATAGAAGAGTAATTAGGTTTTTTCATGACGAGAACGACTTCGCAAAATGGAGACCAGTAGTTGCCTAAGGAATTGCTTTCAACTGGATAAAGGAAATTTTAATGTAATAGGAGGGCCCAAAAAAAACAGATTAGAGCTGGTATTAATTATTTTTAAAAAAACCAAAAAACAACAACAAAAAAATATATATATATGAATTTCGAAAAACAATTATTGATGGTTGTGCTAAAAATTTTTTTATCACACTTGAGCCACCTTTTAATAACTACTACTTCTTCTATATCAGACCTACACTCACCGGCCACTTTATTAGGTACACCATGCTAGTAACGGGTTGGACCCCCTTTTGCCTTCAGAACTGCCTCAATTCTTCGTGGCATAGATTCAACAAGGTGCTGGAAGCTCCTCAGAGATTTTGGTCCATATTGACATGATGGCATCACACAGTTGCCGCAGATTTGTCGGCTGCACATCCATGATGTGAATCTCCCGTTCCACCACATCCCAAAGATGCTCTATTGGATTGAGATCTGGTGACTGTGGAGGCCATTTGAGTCCAGTGACCTCATTGTCATGTTCAAGAAACCAGTCTGAGATGATTCCAGCTTTATGACATGGCGCATTATCCTGCTGAAAGTAGCCATCAGATGTTGGGTACATTGTGCTCATAAAGGGATGGACATGGTCAGCAACAATACTCAGGTAGGCTGTGGCGTTGCAACGATGCTCAATTGGTACCAAGGGGCCCAAAGAGTGCCAAGAAAATATTCCCCACACCATGACACCACCACCACCAGCCTGAACCGTTGATATAAGGCAGGATGGATCCATGCTTTCATGTTGTTGACGCCAAATTCTGATCCTACCATCCGAATGTCGCAGCAGAAATCGAGACTCATCAGACCAGGCAACGTTTTTCCAATCTTCTACTGTCCAATTTCGATGAGCTTGTGCAAATTGCAGCCCTTAGTTTCCTGTTCTTAGCTGAAAGGAGTGGCACCCGGTGTGGTCTTCTGTTGCTGTAGCCCATCTGCCTCAAAGTTCGACGTACTGTGCGTTCAGAGATGCTCTTCTGCCTACCTTGGTTGTAACGGGTGGCGATTTGAGTCACTGTTGCCTTTCTATCAGCTCGAACCAGTCTGCCCATTCTCCTCTGACCTCTGGCATCAACAAGGCATTTCCGCCCACAGAACTGCCGCTCACTGGATGTTTTTTCTTTTTCGGACCATTCTCTGTAAACCCTAGAGATCAGCAGTTTCTGAAATACTCAGACCAGCCCTTCTGGCACAAACAACCATGCCACGTTCAAAGGCATCAAATCACCTTTCTTCCCCATACTGATGCTCGGTTTGAACTGCAGGAGATTGTCTTGACCATGTCTACATGCCTAAATGCACTGAGTTGCCGCCATGTGATTGGCTGATTAGAAATTAAGTGTTAACGAGCAGTTGGACAGGTGTACCTAATAAAGTGGCCGGTGAGTGTATGTGCATCCATAATAAACGATTCTAAACTACTTCTGTGTGTGGTTTAGTTTTGCAGGATCAGACTACACTTGGTTTCTTTGTAGTCTGTTACTATGGAGACGCAGATGACTACCACTGTGTGTGGCTTAGTTTTGCAGCATCAGACTACGCTTGGTTTCTTTGTAGTCTGTTACTATGGAGACGCAGATGACTGCCGCTGTGTGTGGCTTAGTTTTGCAGGATCAGACTACACTTGGTTTATTTGTAGTCTGTTACTATGGAGACGCAAATGACTGCCGCTGTGTGTGGCTTAGTTTTCAGCATCAGACTACACTTGGTTTCTTTGTAGTCTGTTACTACGGAGACGCAGATGACTGCCGCTGTGTGTGGCTTAGTTTTCAGCATCAGACTACACTTGGTTTCTTTGTAGTCTGTTACTACGGAGACGCAGATGACTGCCACTGTGTGTGGCTTAGTTTTGCAGGATCAGAATACACTTGGTTTTTTTGTAGTCTGTTGACGGCCGCTGTGTGTGGCTTAGTTTTGCAGGATCAGACTACACTTGGTTTCTTTGTAGTCTGTTACTATGGAGACGCAGATGACGGCCGCTGTGTGTGGCTTAGTTTTGCAGGATCAGACTACACTTGGTTTCTTTGTAGTCTGTTACTATGGAGACGCAGATGACGGCCGCTGTGTGTGGCTTAGTTTTGCAGGATCAGACTACACTTGGTTTCTTTGTAGTCTGTTACTATGGAGATGCAGATGATGGCCGCTGTGTGTGGCTTAGTTTTGCAGGATCAGACTACACTTGGTTTATTTGTAGTCTGTTACTATGGAGACGCAAATGACTGCCGCTGTGTGTGGCTTAGTTTTCAGCATCAGACTACACTTGGTTTCTTTGTAGTCTGTTACTACGGAGACGCAGATGACTGCCGCTGTGTGTGGCTTAGTTTTCAGCATCAGACTACACTTGGTTTCTTTGTAGTCTGTTACTACGGAGACGCAGATGACTGCCACTGTGTGTGGCTTAGTTTTGCAGGATCAGAATACACTTGGTTTTTTTGTAGTCTGTTACTATGGAGACGCAGATGACGGCCGCTGTGTGTGGCTTAGTTTTGCAGGATCAGACTACACTTGGTTTCTTTGTAGTCTGTTACTATGGAGACGCAGATGACGGCCGCTGTGTGTGGCTTAGTTTTGCAGGATCAGACTACACTTGGTTTCTTTGTAGTCTGTTACTATGGAGATGCAGATGATGGCCGCTGTGTGTGGCTTAGTTTTGCAGGATCAGTGTCACACAGGTGCACTGTTGTGTTCTGGTTGTCTCTAAAGCAGCCTGCTCTTATATTATTTCCATTTTATTTCTAACTTAGAGAAGATATAAGAGGTAACCCAGATAGGCTAACATTCACTTCCTACTAATTGTTGGTTTTCCTAATCTACTGCTCCTTTAATAATCACTTTCTTTTTAATAAACTGCATAAACAAATAATATAAATGAATTCAAGAAACTGTAGAATCTATTTTCTCAGAGGAAAATTCTAATTTCTCCACTTACTTGGCTCTGCCCATACTCCCTTCTTCTCGATAAAACAAGCTTCACTCTGAAATCTCGACCTAATTAGGTCATGGACAGAAGTTCACTGAGGTGTCAGACTACATCATAGTTTATCATAGTTTGAAAAAAGACACTTGTCCATCAAGTTCGACCAAGGAAGGGAAGGGATTGGATGAGGAAGGGATTTAGGGGAAACAATTCTATATAACATAACCATCAATGTTATTTAGGTGTAAAAAGGCATCTAGACCCTTCTTGAAGCTCCCTGATGTCCCTGGTGTGACCAGGGCCTGAGGCAGGCTAGTCCAAAGATTGACAGTTCTCATAGTAAATAAGCCCTGTCACCTCTGGTGATTAAACCTTGCTTTCTCCAAACTGAGACAGTGCCCCCTCGTCTTTTGATTTGAACATAGAACATAGAAGCTCCAAGGAGAAGGGAGGAGCAGTCACCAGGAATGACTATGTTCCCCTAGCTCAGCCTGCAGAGGGGAAAACTGATAGAAGATGTAGAAAACAAGTCACATAGAGGGACTCTTATCATAACCATTTAGCACCATTGGACACAACAGGAGGCTCCAGCCAGACAATGGCAGACAATTGTATGTTAGGTCCTGCCTGGCATAGAGTTGCAAACTTTGAGGCCTGAATGTTGGCAAGCTATAGTTAGTGCCAGACAACTCTGCCACCGGATATGCCCCCTTCACACCCCTCCGTAACCACTTGGTTTAATGATGGCGTGGAGAGGTAAATAATCGCAATGCCTGGCAGTTCGCTAGTAATTGCGACTATTTTAAGGCATCTGCACCAAATTAATGGTTTACAAATACAGGCGGTCCCCTACTTAAAGAGGACCTTAGTAAGCGGCTCCTAGTGCTGAAATTTTGGGTGACAGGTCCTCTTTAAGAACACCTGACTTACAGACGAGCCCTAATTACAAACGGACCTCTGGATATTGGTAATTTACTGTAGTTTAGCCTTAGGCTACAATATTCAGCTGTAACAGTTATTAAAAGGAGTCTGAAATTAACCTTTCTTGTTAATGCTGGTTCTTATGACAATCCAACATTTTTAAAAATTGTCACAGAGACCAAAAAAATTCTGACTGGGGTTACAATTATAAAATATACAGTCCCGACTTACATACAAACTCTGCTTAAGAACAAACCAACAGAACTGATCTTGTATGTAACCAGAGGACTGCCTGTACTGATAATCTTCCCCAAAACACCTACAATCAGGATAAACAATCCTTGGGTCAGTTTGGGTCTCCGGACCCTTCTTTCCTGAAGCACAAATCCCTACACCTGGAAATATCTGGTGATGTCTGGAGAATTTACTCCCATTTTACCCCTAGTCTATAAATAACTGCACATGATTTTACTACAATGGATCACGCTGAGAAGCCCACATTACTGTTACTATGACAACACAGCACAAGAAGGAGACATGAAGACCCTAAATGTAGAGTGAAGGGCAAATTCTTGCCTAATATTCAAAGACAGATATGGATTACAGGTGAGGAAAGATGACGGCACTATACATATACATGGCTTCTTTACATCCCATCGTGTGTACAGTACAAGCACTCATCACTGACTCCTCATTTTATGTGAAACTACAACTCTCAGCATCCCTTCATAAGTAAAGTTGTTATAAAACATAAACATAAAACAAACACTACAGAAAATCTTCTGCACTATAAAGGCTACTGTCTATACCAGGGGTCCCCAAACTACGGCCCGCGGACCGTTTCTATCCGGCCCCCGTCCCATCCAGCGCCGAGCCCCCGGGTCCGGATTTGCTATTTGGGGGCCCCCGGGCTGGTGCTCCAGTAGAGTCAATGATTAGACCGTGGCCTATAATTAGGCCAAGGCCTTCGGCAGTCGGGCAGGGGCCTCCGTCCGGACAGGAAGCTCCTGCCCGTCACTGAATAGTGCTCGATGCGGCCGGAAACGGCCGCTCGAGCACTATTATTGCAGGTGGAGCGATGTGGCCGAAAGACAACCCCGGCGCACATCGCTCCTTGAACCTGGATGCGCGGCTGCGTGATTACGTCATCACACGGCCGCGCACCCCTTCCTGTCCGGCAGCAGCCAGAAGAAAGAAGACGCGGGAGCCAGAGGTAAGTACAGGGTTTTTATTTATTTTTTTAGAAACAGCAGTAGAAACATTGTGGCTGCCCTAATATATGAAATAATGGATTATGGGGCCATTATAGAAAATAATAATGGAGGGGCAGCATAGGGAATAATTATGAGGAGCAGAATTTGTTATTTCCTATGCTGCCCCTCATAATTAGTTATTTTCTATGCTGCCCCTCATAATTAATTATTTCCTTATAAGGGGCAGCATAGGAAATAATTAATTATGAGGGGCAGCATAGGAAATAATTATTTATGAGGGGTAGTATAGGAAATAATTAATTATGAGGGGCAGCATAGGAAATAATTAATTATAAGGGGCAGCTTAGTAAATAATTAATTATGAGATTCAGAATAGGAAATAATTAAATAATTAGTTATGAGGGGCAGCATAGGAAATAATTAATTATGAGGGCAACATAGGAAAGAACTAATGGTGGGGGTACAGGAAATAATTAATTATGAGGGGTAGTATAGGAAATAATTAGTTATGAGGGGCAGCATAGGAAATAATTAATTATGAGGGCAGCATAGGAAATAATTATGAGGGGCAGCATAATAAATAATTAATAATGAGGGGTAGCATAGGAAATAATTAATTATGAGGGGCAGCATAGGAAAGAACTAATGGTGGGGGTATAGGAAATAATTAATTATGAGGGGCAGCATAGGAAAGAACTAATGGTGGGGGTATAGGAAATAATTAATTATGAGGGGCAGCATAGGAAATAATTAATAATGAGGGGTAGCATAGGAAATAATTAATTATGAGGGGCAGCATAGGAAATAATAAATTATACAGAGCAGCATAGGAAATAATTAATTATGAGGGGGCAGCATAGGAAATAATTATAAGGGGCAGCATTGGAAATAATTAGTTATGAGTGGTAGCATAGGAAATAATTAATTATGAGGGGCATCATAGGAAATAATTAATGGCCGGGGGCAGCATAGGAAATAATTAATGGTGGGGGGCAGCATAGGAAATAATTATGAGGGGCAGTCTAGTAATTAATGGGGGGGCAGCATATTTAATAATTAATTGACCCAATTAATTCATTAACTGGGCCAATAAATAAAATAGTTCACAAAGGGGTGCAGTACATTAAATAATTAATTGAGGGGGGCCCAGTGTATTTCGGATGCGGTTGCATGTACCGCTAGCGCTGTAATTTCTTATATTTTTATTTTTAAACTTCAGTCCGGCCCTCCAACGGTCTGAGAGGGACAGTGAACGGCCCCCTATGTAAAAAGTTTGGGGACCCCTGATGTACACAGTTATATACATATTATGCACTATGTATATAGAAGTGTACTTCTTCTATTTTAGTGTGGCAGGTCAAATGCTGGGGCCCCTTCACACTGTGGGCCCCATAGCATTTGTTTTAGATGCAGTTACTCCCTTGATTGAGAATGTTAAATGGCCACCATAGGAGCCTCCCAAAGGCTCTTATTATTGCCAATCAGCAACCCCTGGTGACTCTGTGTGGGTTACACGGCTGCGCCCGCATGAAGACCGCGATAACTAACAGGTTAACTGCCACGACTGTTTCCAGCATTGACCGCTACAGTTAGCTGCTGGGGTGTGCTGTATAATACCTAGTCTTTATGGAAAGGGAACAGCCTACGAGCCTTCACCATGTAGCCCTAACCTAAATATTTACAATGAGCAGAACTTAAAGGGGTTTTCCCATTAGTGCGGAGCTTGGCTCCATAGAGATGAATGGGGCAGCCCACGCATGCGCGGCTGGCTGCTCTGGTCATCTTGGGAAGCTGATGAGGGGTGCTATGGGGGTATATTGGACCCCCATTGTTGTCCGATTGGGCCTAACTTGCTTCATGAGAAAACCTCTTTAAAGAGGACCTGTCACTAAACAATATATGCACTGCTGCCGGCTATTCTTACAGGTCCCCGCGACAGTGGCATGGTGGGTGGGGGGGGTTGTCGGCCGGCCCCCCAGGATACCCTTATTTGGTAAGAGGTTGGATCGATTAAAATCAAGTTCCCCAACATAAATTTTTTCAAAAATGGCCTAACTAGAAAGGGGCTGGGGGGAGGATTATGGGGGCATAGTTGGTGGGGGTCTTTTGGTGGGGTGACAGATCCTCTTTAAGCGGTTAATCTCCTTGGGGAACATTATCAATTCATAAATTGTTCATAATTGTTGAATAACTGGTCAAACAAACAGTATAATCCGGGATATAGGATATAGTTATTGACTATAGGGGTCAGAAGTAGCAGTTACACCCGATCCCTGCAGCATAAAGGGTCTCGAGCTCCCACCGCTGCCTATATTTACATTAGTATTATACATGGCACAGAGCAGGGATGTAAATTTCACATTGGGGCTCAGAATCAGCCTCTGAATATAACATTTAATTTAGCTCATGAAGTAAAATCTCTTCTCACATTCAGATTCATTCATTGTCACACTGTCAAACTCGCATACGCCGAGATTGGTCATTTTCAGCAATCATGCCGGAATTTGGCAAGTGTTGCTGTAGTTAAGGCAGTGCGAGAAAATGCATTTTAGGTACAAATCTGGATTTTTTTCCCTAAAGCAGCTAGTAGATAATATACCCTTTTGTTAAAAATGAAAACCCCCGCTAACAATCGGAGCCTTGTACTTTCCTATAGAAAATGACACATACCCAGGAGAATGGAAATGCTTCCAGAGTCATTTGTCTAGCTACTAATGCAATTATATAATCAATATGGTGTCCCTGGAGACCTATGGATTCATACCGCATTCTTGGGAGTTTCACTATTCTGCTTAAATTCCTTATTTACTCCCTTTTAAAGAAATTACATGGTTACAGCTATTAGAACCTGCGCTATGGAGATGTCAGACTGGTCAGACTTACACGTGCCAAAGGAGATGATTGAGGACCCTACTGTACAGAACGGCTAATGGGTCCTTGGGTAAGAACAGACCAAGACAGGGGCAAGTCTGCCATGATGTGAGTTGAGACACTCACCTCAGGCGGTGCCCGCTGCTGCATAATAGAGGGGCGGCATCTTTAGGGCTTTTATTGAAGACGGTTTTATATGCCGTGGATTGTATGCATTCCATAAAAGTTTGCCTAAATATATATTGAGAAAGGAAAAGAAGTGTTTCGTTTACTTCGACGCCAAGCATTTCCACCCCAACAATGGGGGACATTTATCATACACCTCGATTGTCTACCTGAATGTTTTCAGGCTATAGTTAGTGTGCGGACGCAGGGCAGGAACGCCCCATGCCATCTCACTCTGCCGCCAGCCGCTTCCCTTTCTCGCCCCTCCACACCCACTTAACATGGAGATTGCATGTAGTAGAAATAATCACAATTACTGGCAGTCATTAGTAAATGACTTACTAGTCCTGATGAATGTCCCCATTGTATCTATGAGCAGTGCTCACCCTTCCCCCTCTCCAGATGCACTGCGACTGTACAGGGAAAGATAGTGCATGTTCTATTTTGTCCCATCCACGGTGAGGTGCCACACATAGCACCCTATGGGGAAGCATATTCGGCCACAAACTTGCGGCTGGATTTATGTCCCCACATGTGCAGTGTGAAAGGGGCCTTAAAGTGGATTTTTACCATAAAAGGATAAAGGCAGGGGTCCAACACTCCGACCCATGCTGATCAAGTGGTTCTGGCACACACAGAGATGGTCAGTGAAGGTACAGGGGGCACAAGTGGACTCCATTCATACAAATTCTATATTTCTGACTCCAGTCTCTCTGTGCCAAAACAGTATCTTGGTGATACCCTCTGGTCATGGGTGACAGTGACATCTTATCACAATTCCCAGCTATAATTGAAAGTATAGATCATGATCTTCCTCTACAATCCTATAACTAGCTGGAGATCACTAGTAAGATAACTACACCAAGAAGAGTATATGAAAAATATGTGTAGATTTTAATGAAAGGAGAGTAAGGAGTTAAGGACCAATTGTGAAGACCAATTGACCTCCTAGAGCTGCTTGTGGCTTTCATCTTTAGCTTATAGAGTCAGGTTTCTGCTCGATTAAAGGGGTTTTCCAGCTTAGTGATATTGATGACCTATCCATGGAATAGGAAACCAATGTCAGACACTGATATTGACACTTGGGACCCCTATTGATAAACTGATGTTGTCCTTATCCAGTGCCAGAATCAACAAAGAGTATGGAGCCAGAAGAAAAGTTCTGTGTTCTGTTCTTATGGCTTCATTTTTGTTCAGGTTAATATGACTACGGCGCTTTAGGGGGTTTGTCAAGTTTGGCCAAACCTCAAAAATAAAATTTGGTTTGGGTACCCAAACACCTGCCAGCATGATCCATTTAAATGACACTATACTGATACTAGCACTGATCGTGGATGCTAACCCTTTAAATGCCAGATGGGGTGAGCCCAAGCATCAAACTTCTGACTTAAGTCCAGGTTCGGCATGAACCAGAGCATTCTGCTTTGAGTCTGCTCAACCCTGTGGTTCATAACTAAGCATCCTGGACTTGAGACAACAAGTGCCAAAATGATTGATCATGGAAGTGACATATTGGGGCACATTTACTAAGGGTCGTGTCTTTCCGCTGGGTTTCCAGAATTTTTCCGATTTGCGCCGAATTGGCCCGGGATTTTGGTGTACGTGATTGGATTGTGGTGCATCGGCGCCGGCTTTCACGCAACACAAATCGGGGGCCGTGGCCGTCGGAAAACCCGACGGATTCGGAAAAAACATGGAATTAAAAAAATTGTGTCACAAAAATATCACTCACATACACCGAGACAGAGCAGATGAACTCTGGTGAACTCCGGTGGACTTCAGCGCAGCAGTGACACCTAGTGGATATCGGACGCACGACCTTAGTGAATCCCGGCAGAACCCGAATCAGCGTTGGAGAACACGCCGCTGGATCGCGACTGGACCGGGTAAGTAAATCTGCTCCATTATTTTAAGACAGGGAACATCTTGAAATTCTTTGAGACAGGTGAAAAAGGATGACTGTAGATGGGGGGGGGGGGAGGCTTATGGAGGGTAGGATTTGGAGTATTAATATTTATTGTATATATAAATAAAAAGTTGTCTGTTGCAAACAAAAGTTGGCAGAGAATTAAAATGAATTAAATGGTTTGGCCACCTTCATATTAAACATACCGTATATACTCGTGTATTAGCCGAGTTTTTCAGCACAAAAAATGTGCTGAAAAACCTAATCTCGGCTTATACACGAGTTAATTAAAAAAAAAACATGAGTTAATAAAAAAAAAAAATTAATACTCACCCTCCGGCTCCCGGTCCTCGGCGGCGGCTCCTGGTCCTCGGCGGCAGCTCCCGATCCTCTGCGGCGGCTTCTCTCTTCGATCTTCACGTGCCGGCAGTCGCGTCTATGCGACTTGCCGGCGAGCGCACAATATGATGTAGCGGTGTCGCCGCTGATGACGTCATCAGCGGCGACACCGCCGCATCGCACTGTGTGCCCGCTGGCAAGTCGCATGGACACGACTGCCGGCACGTGAAGATCGAAGAGAGAAGCCGCCACAATGGATCGGGAGCTGCCGCCGAGGACCGGGAGCCGCCACCGAGGACTGGGAGCTTCAAATCAAAGGTGAGTATCGTCGGAGGGTGAGTATTAAGTTTATACTTTTTGGGGCAGGCTGTATACTTTTTGGGGCAGGCTGTATACTTTTTGGGGGCAGGCTGTATACTTCATGGGGGGCAGGCTGTATACTTCATTGGGGCAGGCTGTATACTTCATGGGGGCAGGCTGTATACTTCATGGGGGCAGGCTGTATACTTCATGGGGGCAGGCTGTATACTTCATGGGGGCAGGCTGTATACTTCATGGGGGCAGGCTGATTGTATACTACTTGGGACAGGCTGTATACTACAGGGGGCTAGCTGGCTGTATACTACACCCTCGGCTTATACTCAAGTCAATAGGTTTTCCCATTTTTTTGTGGTAAAATTAGGGGTCTCGGCTTATACTCGGGTCGGCTTATACTCGAGTATATACGGTAATTATGGCCGACCCATTAAAATGTAGCTATTATTCTTCCCAATTTTGGGTGATAAAGCTAGGCACCCTGTGCACATCCAAGGCTTCTGCACGTGGCCAACGGAGAAGATCGAGAGAAAAGAGACCCAGTTGTGGATATGACAGGATATGTCAACTTCCAAGCAGGCTGCAACGTGGGAGTGTACACGTGGAACAGGAGGAAGATCATGGGGCAAATTTACTTACCCGGTACATTCGCGATCCAGTGGCGCGTTCTCTGCGGTGGATTCGGGTCCGGCCGGGATTCACTAAGGCAGTTCCTCCGACGTCCACCAGGTGGCGCTGCTGCGCTGAAGTCTGCTGAAATGCACTCAAGTACACCGGCCTATTCCTAGTGAAGGTAAGTGCATGCTCCGCAACACTTTTTGTTTTTTAAATGCAGCAGTTTTTCCGAATCCGTTCGGGTTTTTGTTCGGCCACGCCCCCCCCCCGATTTCCGTCTCGTGCTTGCCAGTGCCGATGCACCACAATCCGATCGCGTGCGCCAAAATCCCGGGGCAATTCAGGGGAAATAGGCGCAAATCGGAAATATTTGGGTAACACGTCGGGAAAACGTGCTCTAAGTGTCCTGAGGGAACAGGGAGTAGAGTTTTCCTTCTCTTAAGTTTTAGACAAATTCCAAAACTCATTTTGAATATTTCCCTTCCACACTCAGGGGTGGAGTTGGACCTTGACTAACATTCAAAAACTATTCTATTACTAGTGTTAAACGGTTTGGGAATCTGGCGGGTTCTCTTTACACAGCAAACCTCTGGTGTATTATCTGGGTTGAAATAAAGAACTGAGAGGTGAAATTAATTTTGGCGTATTTACATATTTACTAAGGACCGCACGTTCGTCGGGTTTTCGGGATTTGCACCACTGTGACAGGTTTTTAGCTGCGCTGGCTTTCATGCAACAGAAATCAGGGGGAGGGCTGTTGGACATTCCGAATGATTCGGGCGGAGTGCGGGATTTATGATTCGAATTGTGTCGCAAGACAATGCACTTACATGCACCAGGAAGAAGAAGATGAACTCTGTGGGACCTGAGCGGGGAAGCGACACATACAGCATATTGGGCGCACAATCGTAGTGAATCGCGGCACAGTGAAGTCCGGTCGGACAATGCACTTTCGTGGAACAGGACAGGACGGTTAAGTAAATGTACCCCTATGGCTGCATAGTGGAAATTATAGAAAATAATTACAAAATATACTATGATAGGAGTACTGCTGTTTCATTGGTTTGCAGCATGGAGGCTCGCTGGTGAACCATGTTGCTTCCTGCACTTAATATTCCATGCTGTGTACTGGGAAGCTTGAGAAAAAATTCCAAATGCAGTTCCTTCACAACCTTATCCAAGATGGCTGCCGCATCTGGTGATTATGGCATTTGAATGGTTATCACCTGTAATTGGTGCCAACACCGATCACAGGTGTTTACAATGGATGTTTGCTGCATTATGGAGCAAATACCCAGAATGTATGAAAAGTGCTCAGCCCTTATGCAGCAAAAATCCAGAATATATATATAAATATATATATATATATATATTTATTAAGGCTTGTGCATTACGTGCCAGATGAATATTACCCTGTTAGTGCATGAGGGGCTTTACCTGTCGTAGAATTCAGCTATAACCTTCATAAGAAGAAAAAGATTAATGAAGGTGACGAGAGGGGGAAAAGTCACAATTTCCTGGCCGTACATAAAACTGGCTAATATATATCCCCCACCACTGGCTAGTTAATTTTTTTGTAGTTGACCCTAGGGTCAGAGTTGGCATCCTTGTCAAACAATGGGGGTCATTTACTAAGGGCCCGATTCGCGTTTTCCCGACGTGTTACCCGAATATTTCCGATTTGCGGCGATTGTACCTGAATTGCCCTGGGTTTTTGGCGCACGCGATCGGATTGTGGCGCATCGGCGCCGGCATGCCCGCGACGGAAATCGGGGGGCGTGGCCGAACGAAAACCCGACGTATTCGGAAAAACCGCCGCATTTAAAAACCCGAATAGTGTCGCTTGCGAATCGCTTACCTTCACCTGGTCCGAGGTGGTGCATTCCGGCGCGTTCAGAAGATTTTCAGCGCAGCAGCGCCACCTGGTGGACGGCGGAGGAACTGCCTTCATAAATCCCCGCCGGACCCGAATCCACCGCAGAGAACGCGCCGCTGGATCGCGAATGGGCCGGGTAAGTAAATGTGCCCCAATGTCTTTGATCTTCAGGGGAGATGGCACCAGTCACAAAAACCAAAGACCAAAGTTCCCGATTTCACTGGAGTGATGGCTCTGCACTTAATTTAGGTTTATGGGACTGATGGAGTTAATAGAAAATAGTGCTCAGCCAATATTGTTGGTACCTTAGACTGAGGCACATATTGACTATCCACAAGATGAGAAAGCTTTCAGGCAGGGGTTATATTCATCGATCTAGATACATAGAGGTCCAAAATACACTTATTTGATCCATGTTCCCTGTGAATAGTATGGGATAAATTTATCTATTTCTGGCACATTGATCCGCTGGTCACATCGGGTACTAATAGGCTCCGGCCTCTTACTATATCTGTCATACAACCATGCTTTTGGTTTAATTCTAAGCCAGGAACTGGCATCCCCACAGTTCGGCTTGGCCCACTCCACGCCCCTGCCATTTGCTGCAGAGGTGACAGGAAGTAAGGGGCAAAAAAGCCTTTATTGAGGATTGTGCAACTGTATAGGTCTTCATAAATCCCACACTATGGGGAAGATTTATCAGAAATGTCTGAGAGCAGCAGTTGCCCATTTAAGCCAATCAGGGCTCAGCTTTCATTTCCCCACAGCTGTTATTAAATGAAAGCTGAGCTCTGATTGGTTTCCATGGCCAACTAGAACAGTTTTACCTCAGAAACTTGATGATAAATCTCCCCCTTTGTGTCTATTATGTGGTTAACATGTCAATTGTTGTGGAATAGGATATGCCGGTTATCAACATGCTGCCTCCCATTAAAATCAACACTATTTGCCACTTACAGAGAAGTAGGAGACATGCTACATGGTTACTTATTCTCCCTGTGAGTGCTGACTTGTAGTGTGAATATGACCCCTGCGTGTGTGAATGTATGATCCACATGCGCCTGTGCCCCCTGCCATTTAATTACATGCCTCAGTCTCGGGGTCGCTGATACTGACAGTCCTCGCAATTAATTGAGCCACAAAGTATGGCATTTCATGTCAGGACTCACAGTTTCTCTTTGAAATATGACATTTATCAGACAGCAGGGAATGCCCCAAATTATCTTTTTTTCTGTCGCTTAATTTAACCTCTTCCTCCCACAGTGACATTTGGATTCCATTAAAGTCAAGGAGCTGAGCCTCAGCACTTCAAGGAAATGTCACCAGTAAACAATATACTGTACACCGCGTATGATAACATATATCTCTATACCACACACGTACAGCAATACCGCACATGCAAAAATATATAAAAACAGAGATATACCACATGTACAACAATATCACATGTACAGCATAGTGACACATACACCACCACATATACAATACTACACGTAAAACAATATCACACATTTAGTACCCCATTTACAACAATATCTCACATACAGCAGTATCACACCTACAATATCACATGTGCAGAAAAATCACATAAAAATCACACATATAAAAAGCACACACGTATTTCACACATATAATACCACAAAAATACTTGTACAATATTATTACGCATGTACAACAATATGACAAATACAATACCACATGTACATCAATACAACATGTACCAGACATCACACATACCATACCAAATATAGAGCAATACTACACATCCAACAATACCGCATTTAGCATTAGGCTACAATAATCAGCTATAACAGTTATCACAGGTGTCTGCAACAAAGATTTATTGTTAATCCTGGTTCTTATGACGACCCAACATTTTTAAAATCCAATTGTCACAAAAATATTTTCACTGGCATTACAATTATAATGTATACAGTTCCGACTTACATACAAATTCAACTTAAAAAGAAACCTACAGAACCCATCTTGTACTTAAAGGGGTTATCCGGGATTAAAAATTTTTTTTCTGGCCGGGCTGGAGAGGGCTATTTAAACATAATAAACATGGACTTACCTCTTCCGGTGCTGCCGATGTCCCGCGCCGCGGCCCGTCTTCTCCGTGCGCCGGTTTCAGTAGAAGGGCGCACAGGGAGCTTCCGGCCGGCCGGATGCTCCCATGCGCACCATCTCTCAGCGCTTACAACGCTGAGAGATAGGGACGGATGGGAGGAGTCGTCCACAACACGGACCGGAAGCTCCCTGTGCGCGGCTTCCGTGCCCCCGTTTGTTCACAGGGGCACGGATCGAAGTGACCGCGGCGCAGGACATCGGCAGCACCGGAGGAGGTAAGTCCATGTTTATTATGTTTAAATAGCCCTCCCCAGCCCGGCCATAAAAAAATTTTTAAACACGGATAACCCCTTTAATCCCGGGACTGCCTGTATATAGCTGTCGGGTTTTAGAGAAGGAAAACAACATGTCTGCTCTAAGAACCTCAGAGAACTCCCGATGAATATCGTTTTGCCGGTTGTCCCTTGGTTTTATTAATGAAATGCCTTCCAAGTATATAAACTATATGTGTCAGGGGTAATTGGAATAGCGCAGTGTTCTGGAGATATCGAGAGATGGGTCTGAACTAATAGTCGAGCTAAGAGGCTTCCTATGATAGAAATTTATAAGATAAGCGCAAAACCTGGAAGAATAAAAATTCAATTCCACGGCTGCTTACAATTACAAAGAAGCTTCGCCTGCCGACGCCTCATCTGGTGACCGTATTGGATCTGGCTCTGTATAGGACTCTAATATATTGCGTTACGAATCTGCTCAGATTCTAATCTGGATTAAGGAAGTCAAGTTATGTCAGATCCACATTCCCTGGGTACAGCAAATCAGTTTACGAGGCAGATATGTCATCCCCGAAACGAGGAAGAAAACACACATTTCCATCTACTACAGTATTGAAGGTTGCAGAATTATTGATAAAAAGCAAAGTTCAGTGGCTGCCTCCTCCGGGGGATAAGTGAGTAGCCTTAGAAGAGATTACATTGATAATGTATTTAAATCACAAGCTCACAAAACATTCCTCATTTTTAATCAACTTACTTAAAACAGTGCATTAGAGATTGGTTACAATATTTCAACATCTTGCGTTGGCAATTATGGAAATGAAGGATTATGCGCGAGGCGAATTTCAGCTGCACACGAAAAAAAAAACTCTCGCTGGAAAAGCCTTCTGTGGCAATACATACTAATTAAGACAAATTTAATTACTCAGCCTGCAATTCATGCCTAACAAATTATAATTGGAAACAAAACAGACGTGGAATGTGAAAGGGTACGGAGCAAGTTCTGAGCTGTTCAGAATTCAAGTTCCTAAAGAGTCGCCTGCTCGGAATAAGAAATCTCGGAGGGGAGGGCGGGTGATACCACGCCGGTGCTTAACTCATGAAATTCAAGACAGACTGGCCCAATCGTATCCTGGCATAAGGGCGGAGTCATTCTGGGCATGTTCTGCTGTATCCGTTTGTATGGTGAAAGTGTTCCACCAATGCCAGATTAGGGAACATTTAGTCCTGGCTTGTGGAAAAAGGAGAAGGCAGGAATGGCAGCTGACTACAGGTGTGAGGTTCGAGGGCTTGACATTACTGCCTTTCACTCATGCAGCCTGCATATTGGAAAATGTTTACAATCTGCTCAGCCCATCCTGCTCTATAACATGTTGCCTGCAGATAGGGCACTATGTACAATCTGCTCAGCTCCTCCTGCTCTATAACATGCTGCCTGCAGATAGGACACTATGTACAATTTGCTCAGCTACTTCTGCTCAATAACATGCTGCCTGCTGATAGAACACAAGGTACAATCTGCTCATCTCCTCCTGCTCTATAACATGCTGCCGGCAAATAGGACACTATGTACAATCTTTTTAGCTCCTCCTGCTCTATAACATGCTGCCTGCAGATAGGGCACCATGTACAATCTGCTCAGCTCCTCCTGCTCTATAACATGCTCCTGCAGATAGGACACTATGTACAATCTGCTCAGCTCCTCCTGCTCTATAACATGCTGCCTGCAGATAGGACACTATGTAAAATCTGCTCAGCTCCTCCTGCTCTATAACATGCTGCCTGCAGATAGGACACTATGTACAATCTGCTCAGCTCCTCCTGCTCTATAATATGCTGCCTGCAGACAGGACACTATGTATAATCTGCTCAGCTCCTCCTGCTCTATAACATGCTGCCTGCAAATAGGAAACTATGTACAATCTGCTCAGCTCCTCCTGCTCTATAATATGCTGCCTGCAAATAGGAAACTATGTACAATTTGCTCAGCTACTTCTGCTCTATAACATGCTGCCTGCAGATAGGAAACTATGTACAATTTGCTCAGCTACTTCTGCTCTATAACCTGCTGCCTAAAGATAGGACAGTATGTACAATCTGTTCAGCTCCTCTTGCTCTATACATACTGCCTGCACTTTCAATGTAATGAGATCCCTTGTGTTGCACAGTAAGACCCTCCTCAATGTTCCCTTAGTTTAGTATTATGGGCAACATTTGGCTCTACTCGAATATTTTTTATAAGGTAATGGCTGGGGATGACTGAGATAAAGATAAAATCTACAAATTCATCTGCTTTCAGTGAATATTCCTTGGAGAGATACATCTCCTCTTGTGTCAGGACCCGCTCACACCCCGTGTTCTTCTCATGGTGGATGCACCTGTATAATTTGAGTTTAGTTTTTGTTATATATCCTTTCCTTTGCAGTATCCCCCAATATGTGAGGCTTCCCGCAGAGAAATGATTGGGAGGATAAGCATTGCACAGAAGGAAGGATGCGGTTTACATGCATTGGATGTAAAATCAACGAGCTGTTTATGAGCAAACATATCTCTGAGCCGGAAATATAAAAATAAATTAGGTATTTGGGAGAGCGTGAAATACTCATCAGAACTCAGCCCGACGCTAAAGAAGCTGCTCAGCAAATCAGCGAAACCTCTGAGGAGCTGCAAAGTATATGAGGCCTCGGCTGGAGAAGACGATGGGGGAAGCTCCTTCTCGCCTCTAATGTTCCACGCTGGGTGTTAAAATGTTAATAAATAATTGAAGGGTTTTTCCTTATTATATGGAACTGACAAGACATTTCTGCTAACTACTATGTAACATAACTGTGTGTAAGAGGAGCCAGTGACATACAGGAGTTGTATCCGCAGTGTAGACGTGAAGTTCTATTGACATCAACAAAATAAAACTGAGAATAATAATAATAATAATTCCTTTATATATATAACACAGTACTGCACAGAGTTTGCTAAATCAGTCCCTGTCCCCATGGGGCTAACAATCTAATCATCCTACCAGTATGTTTTGGAGTGTGGGAGGAAACTCTTTTGCAGATGTTGACCCTGGACTTGAACCCAGGTCCCCAGCGCTGCAAGGCTGTAGTGCTAACCACTAAGTCACTGTGCTGCCCTGGGAATAGACTAATTGGGTTATAGTGTTCAGGGAGGTTTTGGCAAATACAATGGGGGTCATTTACTAAGGGCCCGATTCACGTTTTCCCGACGTGTTACCCGAATATTTCCGATTTGCGCGATTGTACCTGAATTGCCCCGGGATTTTGGCGCACGCGATCGGATTGTGACGCATCGGCGCTGGCATGCACGCGACGGAAATCGGGGGGCGTGGCCGAACGAAAACCCGACGGATTCGGAAAAACCGCCGCATTTAAGAACGGAAAATGTGTCGCTCGGGACGCGCTTACCATCACTTGGTCCGACCCGGTGAACTCGAGTGCATTTAGATGCTTTTCAGTGCAGCAGTGCCACCTGGTGGACGGCGGAGGAACTACCTTATTAAATCCCGTCCGGACCCGAATCCAGCGCAGAGAATGCGCCGCTGGATCGCGAATGGACCGGGTAAGTAAATCTGCCCCAATATATTTTTGTAACATGAAAAGTTATAGAATTTTCCAATATTTTGTCTGTATTATTTCCTCGTAGTTTTCTCCATTGTTTAATTCCTGTGAATAGAAATGTGTTTCTAGTCATGTGATGTCACACAGGTGCACAGCTCGTTATATCACACAGCTCTGATTATCTCCGGTGTGACATCACGTGACCAGGGATATAAGGAGCCGTGCACCTGGGTGACATTACATGACTAGAGATATACCTAGCCTTGGCCCTGTGTGACTTCACATGTCCAGGGATAAGCTGTGCACCTGTGTGACATCACATGACCAGGGCTATAATGAGCCGTGCACCTGTGTGACATGACATGGCTAGGAATATAACGAGCTGTGCACCTGTGTGACATGACATGGCTAGGAATATAACGAGCTGTGCACCTGTGTGACATGACATGACCAGAGATATACTGAGCCATGCATCTGTGTGACTTAACATGACCGGGGATAAGCTGTGCACCTGTGTGACATCACATGAACTGGAATATAACGAGCTATGCACCTGTGTAACATTACATGACCAGAGATAAAACGAGCCGTGCACCTGTGTGACATCACATGACCAGGGCACAGTGGCGTAACCACCGCCGTAGCAGCCGTAGCAGCTGCTACGGGGCCCATGAGGTTCTGGGGCTCGGGGATGCACGGACCCTGTGTGCAGTGCTTTGCCAAGTGGTCCGGGAGTGCACTGCCAGGTACCTGGCAGATCGCGTCCCCGGGCCCCTCCCTCTGTGTCCCGGCTACCGCCTACCTCTGACCTGGCCCACCCACCACTCCTGGATTGCCCAGTCCCTGAAACCGCCCGTCCGCTAGCCACCTCCCTTCCCCGTCCACCGGCACAGGTGACCGCGGCCCGCCTACCCCCTGCATAGCGAGGCACAGTTGATGACCACGCCCCCCGCCCCAGGGAACGCACCCCCCTCTCCCTCCTGCCTCATGAACGCACCCCCGTCTCCCTCCCGCCTCAGCGAACGCACCCCCGTCTCCCTCCCGCCTCAGCGAACGCACCCCCGTCTCCCTCCCGCCTCAGCGAACGCACCCCCCTCTCCCTCCCGCCTCAGCGAACGCACCCCCCTCTCCCTCCCGCCTCAGCGAACGCACCCCCCTCTCCCTCCCGCCCGGTGAACGCATCCCCCTCGCCCTCCCGCCTGGCGAATGCACCCCCCTCCCCCCGCCCGAGCGCACAACCATACCCCCCCCCCCTCCTGCCCGAACAGCCACCGGAACACCCGCCTGACGCCACGGCCGGGTGGTCACCTTCACATCCTAAAAGGTAAGTAAATACATATGTATTTATCTGTCTGTATATGCATATTCTGTGTATGTGTATATACTGTGTATATTGTGTATATATGTATATTCTGTGTATGTGTATATTGTGTATATATGTATAGTCTGTGTATGTGTATATACTGTGTATATTGTGTATATACTGTGTATATTCTGTGTATGTGTATATACTGTGTATATTCTGTGTATGTGTATATACTGTGTATATTGTGTATATATGCATATTCTGTGTATGTGTATATACTGTGTGTATTGTGTATATACTGTGTATATTGTGTATATATGTATATTCTGTGTATGTGTATATACTGTGTGTATTGTGTATATACTGTGTATATGTATATACTGTGTATATTGTGTATATACTGTGTATATATGCATATTCTGTGTATATGTATATACTGTGTATATTGTGTATATACTGTGTATATTGTGTATATACTGTGTATATTGTGTATATATGCATATTCTGTGTATGTGTATATACTGTGTATATTCTGTGTATGTGTATATACTGTGTATATTGTGTATATATCTATATTCTGTGTTTATTAATATACTGTGTATATGTGTATATATGAATATACCGTGTATATATGCATAGATGCAAATGCTGTATTTATTGTGTGTATATATATATATATATATATATGTATGTGTGTTTTTGTATATGCTGTGCATATAGTATGTATGTATCTGTATGTATATGCAGTATGTGTGTATTTGGTCTTTTTATACTGCATGTATGTGTATATATGGTCAGTGTATATACTGTGAGAGTTTGTATACACTCTGTATTAGTGTATAAAGGTATTTGAGTGCATAAAGTATATATAACATATATATAACATACTTATTGTGTGTATATAAAGGTGTGTATGTATCAGTGAATACATTTGTGTAATTGTATAAATATGTCCGTGTAGGGGTACATTCACAAGAACGTATGGGGGAATGTATATCTGGCTGCAATTTTCTGACAGATATACATCCCTCATAGGCGACTATAGCACCTCGGCTCGGTACAGTGAGCACAACGAGTACTCACTGTTTTGAGCCGTGGCCGCAACAGAAATAGAGCCTGAACTATCTATGGCCGTAAGAATGACCATGCGGCTCTATTCTCTATGGAGAGGAGAGGGGTGAGCCGCGATCACCTCTCCAGCGCGTCCGATGTGTGGATGTGGATGCAGCTAACATATGTATATTTTTTTTTAAGGGCAAAGGGGGGCCCCATGCAGAAATCTGCTATGGGGCCCAGCCTCTCCTAGTTACGCCACTGCCAGGGCAATAATGAGTCGTGCACATCACATGACCAGAGATAAAACAAGCAGTCACCTGTGTGACATCACATGGCCATTGATCTTATGTGCCATGTACCTGTGTAACATCACACGACCAGGAATATAATGAGTTGTGCACCTGTGTGATGTCACACGGCCAGGGATATAACGAGCCGTGCACCTGTGTGACATCACATGACCAGTGACCGGTTTTATCCACAGTAAGTAAGCTTCCTGTTAAATGATAGCAAGAAGAGATCTAGAAAACTGTGATAAAATGATACAGAGAGTACTGTATATTGGAAAATTGTACAACTTTTCATTTTCATGATTGAGAAGGGGTCAAGGCCCTACAGTCACCCACAACCCCTGTCACCTGCCTTGCAAACCCTATTGGTTTGATAGGGACCAAACACTGAGAGACAGACAACAGGTAACAGACAGACAAGCAAAGTTAGATAGGACCGGGTCAAATCCAAGGTGGTGGTGAAGAACAAAATTGAATAAGAAGAAAAATGGTCAAATAACAAAGCAGAAGGTCAGATACACAGTATAGCATATTCAATAACAAGGGAAATGGACAGAAAGTGTCAGGAGTCTAGTAAAACTAGTAAGGTGTAATGGAACTGGGCAGATAAATAAAGGAGTTCCTGTACACCGTCCCCAGCAGCTGACTGGACCAGCCGACCATCACTAAAGATAACAGTTTCCTGGACAGAGCTGAGCTAGAGAGGAACTGGGTGTGTTTCAATCAGTCCCAATACAGAAGCAGCCTTAGCCGCAGTTCCCACACACAAAGGAAAATCAATACTGTTGCATTCTGCGGACTGCAGACAATGATGGCATGGATGACACAGGTATGTTGAGTTTTACAAGCCCTACACAGCCCTTGTCAGTGTCTATAGTGACCACCAGTAGTGTCTGCTGGGAACTTAGACTCTTCTTCCATTCAAAACAAAAACATGCTCAGCTCAGAATGCATGTCTATGTGAGGATTCAGGAGTGGGACCCCTTCAGGTTTGGGTTTGCCCAGTTTGGCCAAACCTTCAACAAAAGTGCATTTCGGCTCTGCTCATCTCTAATCAGGTGGAACGTCTGCTTGCTAAGCGAGCATCAAGCCAATGGGGCAGATTTACTTACCCGGTCCTGTCGCGATCCAGCGGCGCGTTCTCTGTGGAGGATTCGGGTCTTCCGGCGATTCACTAAGGTAGTGCGCCCGATGTCCACCAGGTGTCGCTGCTGCGCTGAAGTCCGTCAGAGTTCACTGAAGTTCACCAAGCTACCTTGGGTGAAGGTAAGTGCGGGTTTTCTTACGGCCATGCCCCCGATTTCCGTAGCGTGCATGCCGGCGCCTATGCGCCACAATCCGATCAGCAAATCTGAAAAACACATGGACCAAGTGTAACAGAACAAATTAGGTCATGGCCAAATGGTCCTAGTGTCCACCTTGGTTTGTCCAATGCTACATTACCCCTTTGATGGTGGACACTGAAGACTCTCTGACTTATTCTGCCAGAGAATAAATTTGTGTCTCAGTAGGACATCAATAGACTTATTGGAGCTCATTTACTAAGGGTCCTAACGCCGCACTTTCGTCGGGTTTCCCAAATATTTCCGACACATGCAGGAACTCAGGAATCTTTCCCATTAAGTTACTAGAGAGCCTTGTCTCCCCCTCCCCCTCTGCTCCTTCAGCACTTCCCCCTCCCTCTGCCTGATGTAATGTCAAGGCAGCAGAGGAAATTTCAGGGGAGAAGTGCTCCTGCACAGTATAACAACCTGTGAAGCTTCAGCACACAGGAGGTCTGTTAACCCCCCAAAGCACATCTGGTTCATTAGAATAATTTTAAAAGTTGATTTTATAAGGAAGGAGGCCAGGGATAACAAATATAAGAAGATACCACTGTCACGGTGCCTGGGTCTATGAGTAATGTCCCTGGTTTATCAGGATGGATTTTGATGGTAGATTTCCTTCAAATGGCATCAAAATTGTGGTTCTAGCACAAAGTAAGTCAACTTACAGGAGGTATAAACTAAGACTAGACATGAAAAGATGCACCAGATGTAGCCTCCACCATGAGCCTCTGTGATAATTCTGGAGTTTTCTTGGATGAATCCATAGGACGTCTCTGCCAGTAAGTAGCTCAGAAATCACGTGTTCAGCCATTTGTTAAAGTCAGTCATTTGTTAAATTAATTCAGAAATCCATTCAATTATATATTTGTTTCCATGTATATCAGTAGAATGGAGGAAGTGGTGTTTGGTACAGGGACATTGAATATTCATTAACCAAAGTAACAACAGAGCCGAGCCATGCAAACCCAGTAATTATTATTAGATTAGAACTGAATTGTATAAGAAATGCTTACAGATTAACCATTAGAGACAGGTTCACTAGAATAAGTCATTTTGGTGCAACCACTGGGTCCTCTTTTTTGTTAAGGGACTCCTCGTGACTGTGGAATAGGGAGGGTGAAGCACCTTAGATGGAACCTTTAGTTGAAAATGTATAAAGTTATTGGTTGAATATAAGAGACTTGAGGACGACTATGAGGGCACCAAAACTCTCGGATGTAAGGGACTTGAGAAGGTCTATGAGGGCACCAAAACTGTATGATCTAAGGGACTTGAGGATGACTATGAAGGCACCAAAACTGTCGCATCTAAGAGACTTGAGGAGGGCTATAAAGGCACCAAAACTGTAGGGTCTATGGAACTTAAGGAGGACAATAATGGCACCAAAACTGTAGGATCTAAGGGACTTAAAGAGAACCCGTCAGGCAAAATAACCCCCCTAAACTAAATATATTTTAAAAAACTGCCATTAGAGAGCATTGCCTCTATCCCTTCATTGTCCCTCTACATGCCTGTAAACCTAAGCAATGAGGTCCTAAAGCTGTATGCAAATGACCTGTGAAATTTCCAATGAGTCATTAGCATATTCAAGCTGTCCGGCTTATTCATGAGTGGGAGGCACAGCCACACCCCCAGTGCATGACTGACAGCCTGTATAATGGTGTGAGGCTGTATAATGATGTGCTTCCTGGTGCTGGCGCCCCCTGCGGCCTGTGTGTGTATAGGAGGGATACAGCAGCTCCAGGCAGCCATGTTATAGCAGAACATGTCAGGTACTTGTGTAGCTCATGTCTGTGTATCACACATGTGTATAGCAGAACATGTCAGGTACTTGTGTAGCTGATGTCTGTGTCTCACACATGTGTATAGGAGAACAGAGTATGTCAGGCACTTGTGTAGCTGATGTCTGTGTCTCTCACATGTTATAGCAGAACATGTCAGGTACTTGTGTAGCTGATGTCTGTGTCTCTCCCATGTGTATAGCAGAACATGACAGGTACTTGTGTAGCTGATGTCTGTGTCTCACATGTGTATTAGGAGGATGCAGCATGTCAGCAGATAAAGCACAGACACCAGCAATGCTTTACTATACATTACACACAGACATGAGCAGGGGGAGGAGAGGGGAGGGGTAACATGGATGACATCACTGCCTCTGACCATGTGACCAGCCTCATTTACATAGTAAAGAATCGATGATTTTATAATGAATAATGTATGAAATAACTAGATAAAGGCTGGGATGGGATCCTTGTGAGCTGCTCCAACAGGTAGAGGTGACAGGACAAGTGACACAGACCTGATGACAGGTGTCCTTTAAGGAGGACTATAATGGAACCAAAACTGTAGGATCAAAGCGACTTGAGGAGGACTATAAGGGCACCAAAACAGTAGGATCTATGGGGGGCACCAAAACTGTAGGATCTAAGGGACTTGAGGACGACTATGAGCACACCAAAACTGTAAGATCTAAGGGACTTGAGGAGGTCTATAAGGGCACCAAATCTATAAGATCTAAGGGACTTGAGGAGGACTATAAGGGCACCAAAACTATAAGATCTAAGGGACTTGTGGAGGTCTATAAGGGCACCAAAACTATAAGATCTAAGGGACTTAAGGAGGACTATGAGTGCACCAAAACTATAGAATCTAAGGGTCTTGAAGAGGACTATGAGGACATTAATATGAATGTGTGCACTAAGAGCTACAGTTACTAATTAATTATCTTAATCAGCTTAATAAATTATTAATCGGTGGCATTCACGTAGAGGCCACTGTGCGCAACAGCGGTAGGGAACGAGGAGGTAAGTACATGTTTATATTTTAACCATCCCCCCGACCAGATTGTTGTTTTTTTATTTCTCTTGGACAACCCCTTTAAGTGTAATTTTAAAAATAACACAAAAACATAAGCACACAGTTGTCTTCTTTCAGTGTATCACATTGTGGATGCTGTAAGACACATATTTTTTGGCTTTTTGGGAAAAAACTTACTGGTTTCCTATATATAGCAGTAAATAGTATTTTAACACTCTATTAAGCAGCCAAACTGCACTGCGACTATTTATATGGACTTGTGTGACTTTATTTATCGTTCTGGAAAATAGTCATGTTCAGATATTAGTTTTTTAAGATGAATACATCAGAAAAAACCTCTTGCTTTTATGATACCCAATAGGTGAGTGGTAAATACTGGATATGTCTTCTCACTATAAAACTAAATTTACTATAGTCTAGTCTGCAGCTTAAGCAAAAGTCGTGGAGCCATGGCTGACATAAGAAAAAACATTCATAAATATTAAAGGGAAGCTATAACATGTTTGGACTATACAAAGCTGTAGACAGTGTTTGGTGTTGGCCCCTGTGTAACCATAATGTGCGTTGTTAGTAGCAGTAGGACTGGGAAATTTGCATTAAGGGGTGTAACTACAATGGTAGCAGCCATAGCAGCTGCTATGGGGCCCGCAGTGTCAGGGGGCCCAGCAAATTACCTGACATTCTGAAGAATGGAGGAAGTACACAGTTATATACACATTTGGGCACAATAACTGTCCAAGGAGTTCACCCGAAGTGCATTGTTCTGACAATAATGCACTCTGCTACAATTGACTAAGATCGTGCACCCGATATCCTGCATGTGTCGCTTTCCCTATCAGGTCCGCCGCAGTTCACCATCTTCTTCCCGGTGTATGTAAGTGCATTGTCTTGCGACACAATTTGAAAGTTAAATCCCGCACTCAGTCTGAATTAGTCGTATCGCCCGACGGACCCCCCTCCCCTCGAATTCTGTCGCATGAAAGCCGGCACGATTGCACCAAAATCCGATCGCATGTGACACAATCCCCTTCTAAATACCTGTCACAGCCGTGCAATCCCTGAAAAACTTTGGGAAGTCCGACGGAAATGCGATCTGTGTAAAGTAAATAAGCCCCATTATGTGGCACATTGTACAGCATAATGGGGCACATTTACTTACCGGGTCCAGACGCGATCCCGCGGCGCGTTGTCCGCCGAGGATTCGGGTCTGCCGGAATTCACCTTCTTCTTCCCGGTCCACGTGATGGCTGATCTTGCGACACAATTATTTTTTTTAATTCCGCAGTTTGTCCGAATCCGTCTGGTTGTCCGACGGCCACGCCCCCCGATTTCTGTCGCGGCGCCGATACACCACAATCCGATCGTGTGCGCCAAAACCTGGGGCAATTCAGCGCAAAATGCCGCAAATCGGAAATATTTGGGAAAACCCGATGGAATCGCAGCCGCAAAATGAGCCCCAATATGTATATAACAGTTTACATCTTCCACACTACACACCTTAGAGCAGCTCAGATAAGAGACGACAGGACTAGGAATCTTCCTGCCTCCATGTGTTCTGCAGCTACTGGGCCCTAGGAAAAGAAGACGGTATACACTGTTTGTATATGGTACTGTATGTATGTGTGTATTTGTGTTTATCTACTGCATACTGTTTGTATGTTTGTATATGGTGTATGGTGTGTGTATACTGTGTGTTTATCTACTATATGTATGTGTATAAACTGTATGTGTGTATAAGATGTGTGTATACTGCATGTATAAATGTGTATATAAGTGCATACATGTGTGCGCATGACTGTATAAATGTTTGTGTATTCGTGTAGAACTTATATAAGTATATAAATGTGTGTGATTGTACAGATATGTATATTTTTGTAAGAGTAGGGGAGCCCCATTCAGAAGTCTGCTATGGAGCTTAGCCTCTCCTACTTACTCCCCTCTATACATTTATATTCAAGCTTGCCTAGGTGCACACTACTCACACTGCTGGTGCTGTATGATCTCTGTGCTGTGCTGATCCACAGCACCTCTTTCCTGCTCAGAGTAAAAGCTTCTGGTTGAGGATTAAAGCTGTCACTCAGTGCAGAGGTGAGGGATAGTGATGAGCGGATAAGTTTCGGTCCTGCCATTAATGGCATTTATGTGACTTAACTATCTGCAAGCCCCTGCCATTTTGGGGAGTCATCGGGTACGACAGGAACTAGCATGCTGGCGGCCCATGAAAGAAAATTCTCAAATTTCAATCCTCTAATGATGTTTACACAATAAAGATCATGTTTAACCCCTTACTTTAAAATTTAACTGTTTTAGCTCCTATCACTCAATGATGGCAGGTGTAAGATTCCAGAGTGTGGGCGGGGACTCTCTAAGCAGACACTTCATGATCCCTTTGTGCTATGAGATGCAGTGTGCTGACAATGTGCTTAGATTATCAGGGGTTGGGTCCAAGGGCAACCAAAATTGTGTACACCAGGACTCATAGAGAGAAGTTATAGTTATATCTGTGAAATGTTGTATTTTTGTTAATAACAGTGAATTAGATAATGGGGCAGATTTACTTACCCGGTCCATTCGCGATCCAGCGGCGCGTTCTCTGCGCTGGATTCGGGTCCGACCGGGATTCATTAAGGTAGTTCCTCCTGCGTCCACCAGGTGGCGCTGCTGTGCTGAAAAGCATCGGAAGGCACTGGAGTTCACCGAGCCGGGCTGAGTGAAGGTAAGTGCAAGCTCCGCGACAGATTTTTTGTTTTAAATGCGGCTTTTTTACCGAATCCGTTGGGTTTTCGTTCAGCCACAGCCCCCGATTTCCGTCGCGTGCATTTGGTGCAATCTGATCGCTTGCGCCAAAATCCCGGGGCAATTCAGGGGAAATCGGTGCAAACCGGAAATATTTGGGTAACACGACGGGAAAACACGAATCGGGCCATTAGTAAATGACCCCCAATGTGTTATTTTGTTATCCTGAGCATATTAAAGAATCTTGTCCTCGTGGGAATACCCCTTTACGTGATCAATAAATAAGTCCCTCTATTATTAGTTTTGTCTTATTTTGTAATGACAATTTGGGTTCTTTAGACCGATTTAGTAGTTTTCTATAAACCAAAGGTCTCAAATTACAGTATTATAATTTTAGCGAGCGTTGTATCTTCACAAAAGTGTTAAAACTCAGCAAGAAAAGTACAACCAAAAACATTGGAAACTGCATAGTTTCACATTTAACGTTCTCAGCCATCTGACCCATTCATAATCCGGCTACACTTTTACGGCCGAAAATAAAATTCAAGTTTTGGGGATTTAATACCGAGAGACTTTAGGAAAAAAAAAAAAATCCTCTCGCTTTTCATCGGCTCACGAAAACTCAGGAGACAAAGATGATCTTTATGTAAATGTTGATATGAAAATCTCCCTACTTACGCTGTAATAAATCAGATCTTTTAATTAGGCTCCGGAGGCTTTGATTTAACGGGGCTCCTTGTAACAAGGCTGCGCTGATAGGATTTTCTACAAAAGGAAATGCGAGAAAAATGCATAATGTGAACATCGCATGTAGTTAATTTAATGCTGCATTTTGAGAACAATATCTCATACAGCGCACGTTCTTATATGGTGGTGTGTAACGCAAGGAAAAAATATCAAGAAATTGCTCCGGTTTTACAGAAACTAAAAAGTGAAAAAGATAAAAATAGCCAAGTTATCCCGAACAATTCTTGCCCAAGCAAGCCGGGTCACGTGACTGGGCGTGGTCTGATGGAACCGGCTTCAGTCATGAGACCAGAGTCCTGGTTTTGTGCTGCAACCTATTCTTTCATCCTTTAACCCTGGACCCTAACTTTGTGGATGATTGAAATGGTCTTAAAGGGAACCTGTCACCAGGAGACCCATTTTTAGCACTCCCCCAGTCCCCACAGAGCATAGTACATACTCTGCCAAAGTGTTTTTGTATTAAAAATAGGTTTTACAGAAAAAAGATATGTTATATTGTATCTTTCAATACCATCTACTGTGTGACTAGGCACCCGTCCCCTGGGAGTGGCTGGAAAGGAGCAGTTCCCCCCCCCCCCCCCCCCTCTCACTCTTGGGAAACAGCTCCTTGTGTGTCCTTTTCAAATATATGAAAACACCCATCACTTGGCTTAGCGACGCCCCCTGCTCCTCTACACCCAATCCCGAGTGAGGGGAGTTATTTATATATTTGAAAAGGACACATGGAGGAGCTGTTTCCCAAGGGTGGGGGTGGGGGGGACTGCTCCTTTCCAGCCACTCCCAGTGGGCGAGTGCCTAGTCACACAGCAGATGCTAATGAAAGGTACAATATAACATATCTTTTTTTCTGTAAAACCTATTTTTTATACAAAAACACTTTGGCAGTGTATGTACTATGCTCTGTGGGGACTGGGGGAGTGCTAAAAATGGGCCTCCTGGTGACAGGTTTCCTTTAAAGTGTATTAAATCCCTTCAATTCCTTTATATATTTGAAAAGGACCCCTCACTTATCCGCCCTCCCACAGCCTCTCCAATGCTCCCTCCATAGGGTCTTAGTAAAGGTTTCTGATAAATCCATCCAATCATCCTAAAACTCTGTACCTTAACTTTAAAAATAAGTAAATTTGTGTTTGAAGAGTTATGTGCTAAACTTCATACCCCAACCTTATGGATGAGTCAAATGGACTTAGCACAGTTGTATGCTAAAGACTATTCAATCATCCTAAAACTATGAGTCCTAACATTATGTATGATTGACAGGGCCTTAGAATGGATATGTACTTTATAGATTTGTGCTAAAAACTATTTATCCACAGAACAAAATCAGCACTTTTGCCATTTCACAACACATATAAATTGGAATAAAAAGGGATGAGAGGATGACACAAGAGCTTACAGTCTATGAGGATGAGGAGGTGACACAAGAGCTTACAGTCTATGAGGATGAGGGGGTGACACAAGAGCTTACAGTCTATGAGGATGAGGGGGTGACACAAGAGCTTACATTCTATGAGGATGAGGGGATAACTTAAGAGCTTACAGTCTATGAGGATGAGGGGGTGACACAAGAGCTTACAGTCTATGAGGATGAGGGGGTGACACAAGAGCTTACAGTCTATGAGGATGAGGGGGTGACACAAGAGCTGACAGTCTATGAGGATGAGGGGGTGACACAAGAGCTTACAGTCTATGAGGATGAGGGGTGACACAAGAGCTTACAGTCTATGAGGATGAGGGGATAACACAAGAGCTTACAGTCTATGAGGATGAGGGGTGACACAAGAGCTTACAGTCTATGAGGATGAGGGGGTGACACAAGAGCTTACAGTCTATGAGGATGAGGGGGTGACACAAGAGCTTACAGTCTATGAGGATGAGGGGGTGACACAAGAGCTTACAGTCTATGAGGATGAGGGGGTGACACAAGAGCTTACAGTCTATGAGGATGAGGGGGTGACACAAGAGCTTACAGTCTATGAGGATGAGGGGGTGACACAAGAGCTGACAGTCTATGAGGTTTGAGGGGGTGACACAAGAGCTTACAGTCTATGAGGATGAGGGGGTGACACAAGAGCTTACAGTCTATGAGAATGAGGAGGTGACACAAGAACCTACAGTCTATGAGGATGAGGGAGTGACACAAGAGCTTACAGTCTATGAGGATGAGGGGTGACACAAGAGCTTACAGTCTATGAGGATGAGGGGATGACACAATAGCTTACACTCTATGAGGATGAGGGGGTGACACAAGAGCTTACAGTCTATGAGGATGAGGGGGTGACACAAGAGCTTACAGTCTGAGGATGAGGGAGTGACACAAGAGCTTACAGTCTATGAGGATGAGGGGATGACACAATAGCTTACAGTCTATGAGGATGAGGAGGTGACAGAAGAGCTTACAGTCTATGAGGATGAGGAGGTGACACAAGAGCTTACAGTCTATGAGGATGAGAGGGTCACACAAGAGCTTACAGTCTATGAGGATGAGGAGATGACACAAGAGCTTACAGTCTATGAGGATGAGGAGGTGACACAAGAGCTTACAGTCTATGAGGATGAGGGGTGACACAAGAGCTTACAGTCTATAAGGATGAGGGGTTAACACAAGAGCTTACAGTCTATGAGGAGGAGGGGGGACACAAGAGCTTACAGTCTATGAGGATGAGGGGGTGACACAAGAGCTTACAGTCTGTGAGGATGAGGGGGTGACACAAGAGCTTACAGTCTATGAGGATGAGAGGATGACACAAGAGCTTACAGTCTATGAGGATGAGGGGGTGACACAAGAGCTTACAGCCTTTGAGGATGAGGGTTGACACAAGAGCTTACAGTCTATGAGGATGAGGGGGTGACACAAGAGCTTACAGACTATGAGGATGAGGGGGTGACACAAGAGATTACAGACTATGAGGATGAGAGGATGACACAAGAGCTTACATTCTATGAGGATGAGGGGGTGACACAAGAGCTTACAGTCTATGAGGATGAGGGGGTGACACAAGAGCTTACAGACTATGAGGATGAGGGGGTGGTACAAGAGCTTACAGTCTATGAGGATGAAGGGGTGAAAAAATAGCTTACAGTCTATGAGGATGAGGGCGTGACACAAGACCTTACAGACTATGAGGATGAGGAGATGGCACAAGAGCTTACAGTCTATGAGGATGAGGGGGTGACACAAGAGCTTACAGTCTATGAGGATGAGGGGGTGACACAAGAGCTTTCAGTCTATGAGGATGAGGGGATGACACAAGACCTTACAGACTATGAGGATGAGGGAGACACAAGAGCTTACAGTCTATGAGGATGAGGGGGTGACACAAGAGCTTACAGTCTATGTGGATGAAGGGGTGACACAAGAGCTTACAGTCTGTGAGGATGAGAGGGTGACACAAGAGCTTACAGTTTATGAGGATGAGGGGATAAGAGCTCTTATAATGGTCCAGCCAATCTTTATAAGGGAACAGAATAAAATCAAAAGGAACCTGTCACCAGGAGACCCATTTTTAGCACCCCCAGTCCCCACAGAGCATAGTACATACACTGCCAAAGTGTTTTTGTATAAAAAATAGGTTTTACAGAAAAAAGATATGTTATATTGTACCTTTCATTAGCATTTGCTGTGTGACTAGGCAGTCGTCCCTTGGGAGTGGCTGGAAAGGAGCAGTTTCCCCCCACCCTTGGGGAACAGCTCCTCCATGTGACCTTTTCAAATGTATGAAAACACCCATCACTGGGCTTAGCGACGCCCCCAGCTCCTCTACAGCCAATCCTGAGTGAGGGGAGTTATTCATATATTTGAAAAGGTCACATGTTTCCCAATCTAACGTTACTGGCGGATCGAAGAGCACGGGTTGGGCAATAGTTGAGATGAGAGAAGAGAGGTTGGGGGGTGCAGCACTGTGCAGAACTTTGTGGATGAGGGTGATTATTTTAAAGTGTATTCGGAAGGAGACAGGCAGCCAGTGCAGTGACTGGAGACATTCGTGTAGCGTTTGGTCTGAAAGACCAGCCTGGCTGCTGCAGTAAAAATAGATTGTAGATTAGTGGGGAGTTACAGTAGTCCACTCGAGAGTGAATGAGAGCGACTATTAGCATTATAGAGGTTTCAGTTGTAAGAAATGGGCAGATAAATGCAGCAAGAGTGAGCAAGTGATTGAATATACGGTGCAAAGGTTGGAGTCCAGCACATCCCCAAGAAATATGAAGAAAGTTATGGGTATTAGAATATGGTGATTTTGCAAATAGATTTTCTTTGTATTTAAACTTAATAAAACCTACCGTATATACTCAAGTATAGGCCGAGTTTTTCAGCACAAAAAATATGCGTCTGAGGTCTGAGCTGTGCGCCGCACGGACCTGCCAGACAGATCGCACAGAAGACCTGTGGGGGCACTGGTAAGGTGAGTTTTCACTTAGTTTTTTTTCATAAATTAGGCAAACTAGGTCTGGCTGTGTAATGGGACAGGGGCTGCTGGCTGTGTAATGGAGCAGGGGCTGCTGGCTGTGTAATGGAGCAGGG
Source organism: Engystomops pustulosus (assembly GCF_040894005.1). Taxonomy (NCBI): domain Eukaryota; kingdom Metazoa; phylum Chordata; class Amphibia; order Anura; family Leptodactylidae; genus Engystomops; species Engystomops pustulosus. The sequence goes on along the minus strand of NC_092416.1, from coordinate 164,382,192 downwards.
GCTGCTGGCTGTGTAATGGTACAGGGGCTGCTGGCTGTTTAATGGAGCAGGGGCTGCTGGCTGTATAATGGGGCAGGGGCTGCTGGCTGTATAATGGGGCAGGGGCTGCTGGCTGTATAATGGGGCAGGGGCTGCATAATGGGGCCGGGGCTGCCAGCTGTATAATGGGGCCGGGGCTGCTGGCTGTGTAATGGAGCAGGGGCTGCTGGCTGTATAATGGGGCAGGGGCTGCTGGCTGTGTAATGGGGCAGGGACTGCTGTCTGTATAATGGGGAAAGAACTGCTGGCTGTATAATGGGGCCGGGGCTGCCGGCTGTATAATGGGGCAGGGGCTGCTGGCTGTGTAATGGGACAGGGGCTGCTGGCTGTGTAATGGGACAGGGGCTTCAGGCTGTGTAATAGAGCAGGGGCTGCTGGCTGTATAATGGGGCAGGGGCTGCTGGCTGTGTAATGGGGCAGGGACTGCTGGCTGCAGCATGGGTCAGGGAATGCCGGCTGTATAATGGGGCAGGGGCTGCTGTCTGTATAATGGGGCAGGGGCTGTTGTTTGTATAATGGGGCAGGAACTGCTGGCTGTATAATGGGGCAGGGGCTGCCGGCTGTATAATGGGGCAGGGGCTGCTGGCTGTGTAATGGGACAGGGGCTGCTGGCTGTGTAATAGAGCAGGGGCTGCTGGCTGTATAATGGGGCAGGGGCTGCTGGCTGTGTAATGGGGCAGGGGCTGCTAGCTCTATAATGGGGCAGGGGCTGCCGGCTGTATAATGAGGCAGTGTCTGCTGGCTGTGTAAGTGGGCAGTGGCTGCTGGCTATATACTGGGGCAGGGGGCTGCTGGCTATATACTGCGGGAGGCTGTAACTAATGCCTTGGCTTATATTCGGGTTGGCTTATACTCGAGTATATACTCTGTTTCCCCTAAAATAAGACATCCCCCCAAAATACGACCTAGTACAATTTGGTTCAGTCTTAGAAATATAAGGCCTCCCTTGAAAATAAGACCTAGCTGAAGTCCATTCTACATCTCCCCCCAAGCCGTACATTGGTATTAGTAGATCTTTTAGATACTGCAATAGGTTGTGACATAGGTGAAGAATTTGCGGAGTAAAATCACTGACTGTTGCAGGACAAATGCGCTACAAGAAACTACATAGACATGAAGTGGTCATTTTAGGAAAGTTGGAGATTGGGGCCAAATATGCAAATCATTCAGAGTTTGGAGAGTTGTAAGGATGTTTGAGATGTTGATTTTTTGTTCACCAATAGATGCAAATTCTTGTTCATGGAAAAATAAGACATGCCCTGAAAATAAGACCTAGTGCATCTATAGGGGCAAAAATTATAAAATATAAAATGCTGTCTTATTTTCGGGGAAACAGGGTAATATACACTCACCGGCCACTTTATTAGGTACACCATGCTAGTAACGGGTTGGACCCCCCTTTTGCCTTCAGAAATGCCTCAATTCTTCGTGGCATAGATTCAACAAGGTTCTGGAAGCATTCCTCAGAGATTTTGGTCCATATTGACATGATGGCATCACACAGTTGCCGCAGATTTGTCAGCTGCACATCCATGATGCGAATCTCCCGTTCCACCACATCCCAAAGATGCTCTATTGGATTGAGATCTGGTGACTGTGGAGGCCATTTGAGTCCAGTGACCTCATTGTCATGTTCAAGAAACCAGTCTGAGATGATTCCAGCTTTATGACATGGCGCATTATCCTGCTGAAAGTAGCCATCAGATGTTGGGTACATTGTGGTCATAAAGGGATGGACATGGTCAGCAACAATACTCAGGTAGGCTGTGGCGTTGCAACGATGCTCAATTGGTACCAAGGGGCCCAAAGAGTGCCAAGAAAATATTCCCCACACCATGACACCACCACCACCAGCCTGAACCGTTGATACAAGGCAGGATGGATCCATGCTTTCATGTTGTTGACTCTAAATTTTGACCCTACCATCCGAATGTCGCAGCAGAAATCGAGACTCATCAGACCAGGCAACGTTTTTTCAATCTTCTACTGTCCAATTTCGATGAGCTTGTGCAAATTGTAGCCTCCGTTTCCTGTTCTTAGCTGAAAGGAGTGGCACCCGGTGTGGTCTTCTGCTGCTGTAGCCCATCTGCCTCAAAGTTGGATGTACTGTGCGTTCAGAGATGCTCTTCTGCCTACCTTGGTTGTAACGGGTGGCGATTTGAGTCACTGTTGCCTTTCTATTAGCTCCAACCAGTCTGCCCATTCTCCTCTGACCTCTGGCATCAACAAGGCATTTCCGCCCACAGAACTGCCGCTCACTGGATGTTTTTTCTTTTTCGGACCATTCTCTGTAAACCCTAGAGATGGTTGTGCGTGAAAACCCCAGTAGATCAGCAGTTTCCGAAATACTCAGACCAGCCCTTCTGGCACCAACAACCATGCAACGTTCAAAGGCACTCAAATCACCTTTCTTCCCCATACTGATGCTCGGTTTGAACTGCAGGAGATTGTCTTGACCATGTCTACATGCCTAAATGCACTGAGTTGCCGCCATGTGATTGGCTGATTAGAAATTAAGTGTTAACGAGAAGTTGGACAGGTGTACCTAATAAAGTGGCCGATGAGTGTATATACATTTGCATCTCCATATTTGTAGTGACCCAAATAATAAAGGGAGGTGTTATTTTAGCCACAAAGTCAAAACCATAAAAACAGAATCACTAAGAAAATAAAAAGTTCTGTCTTTTTTAGGGAAAAAGTAGCTGGAACTAGCTGTAGTCATGACCAAAAGGGGTTAGGTGATCACTTGGACGGAGGACAGACCTGGGGCTAGCTGTAAATCTTTGGGCAACACCTTGAAATACATTCCGTCGTATGCAGAAATTAGTTATACAGGTTTTATGTCCAATTTGTTACTTAGAGATCAAAAAACATAAAAGTGACATTTACAAGGGGGCAAATACTTCTTTATCAGTTGTGTGTATGGATTTATTCTTATGTTATTCTTACTATTTGAGTAGAATACAAAACACGTGATTACAAAGGCGCGGGTACGCTGAGGACAGGTGAGGATAAATCCCACATACATAGCCGTGACTGAAGACACATCAATCTATCCCCAGGAACTCTGCTCACCTCAAAGCTTAACATTCTGATGCATTTTAATTAAGATAGGGAAAAGGAGGTGACGCAAGTTTTAAGATCTAAAAAGCATTTTCGTGTTTCAATCTCTTTGACATGACAAAACACTTTGATCCTTACCACAGATGTCCCTCTGGGGATAAACTCCTCTTCCCTGTACATCAAGTAGGAGGAAAACAAAGAGGACAAAGAGGTGGAGAAGACCATCTAAAAATAACCAAGAAATTAGCCGCAGATAAATTGATGATGGAACGAGACAGACAGTCATAGAATAGCATAGAACAGCAGCAGAAAACTTACATTTCTGATATTATCCATACTCAATGCAGAAAAGTATTCCCTTTAAAAGGAGTTTACCACCACATCTGTACATATCGGCATATTCATCTGTAACATCTGTGTCCATTCAGGCTTTAGCCTCATCCTCTACATGTAAAGTATAGCAGAAAAAGCATTGCTAACTGTAATTTTGTACATAATTTGCAATCAGTCCTGCATTAGTCTGAACACCCCCTTATTCCACTCTTGGCTTCTTAATTGATTTCCACTAGAACCCTCTGTCTCCAATTTACTTTGTTCTGAGCTACAGACAAATAAGTTAGATAAGATGAACAAATGCCCCCTCCACTCACTTCCTGGCCCAGGGGTCTAATATCTCTTAAGAGGATTGTCTCTTCACTTTTTAGTGCTTGCTATAAGTCTTCCTTGGAGCTTGCAAGCATATTTTCTACTTATTTTAATTCTGTATTTTGGATTCTTTGGCTCTTGCCTGTCGTCGGACCATCCACTTGTCCAATTTTGTACTGCCTTGTCCTCTTGGTTTAGATCTATATTTTTACAACTATTCTTCTGTGTTTGTTTTGTACTTTATTGTCTCCATATTTTTATTTTGGTGCAGGAAGGGAATGTTGACCAGTTGTCACCTATTGTTTAGGGCAGGATGGCAATTAGATAGGGGTTGCTGGAGGTTCTAGCTTTAGGTCTTACTGTCTGTGGCTGTCCTACCTTTCCATCTTTGTCCTTCACCTTACAGCAGCATTACATTATCATTATACAGGCAGTCCCCAGGTTACATACAAGATAGGGTCCGGAGGTTTGTTCTTAAGTTGAATTTGTATGTAAGTCGAAACTGTATATTTTATAATTGAAGTTCTAGACAATTTTTTTTTTGCCCGGTGACAATTGGAGTTTAAAATTTTTTGGTGTAATTGGAGCAAGAATTATCAATAAAGCTTCATTACAGACCCCTTATAGCTGATCATTGCAGTCTGGGACTATAGTAAAGCATCCAGAGAGCTTCACCAGAGGTCACAGTGGGCAAAGGGGTCCGTCTGTAACTATGGGTTGTCTGTAAGTCGGGTGTCCTTAAGTAGGGGACCGCCTGTAATTACATCAGTTTTCAGATGTACAAATGTCTTACCATTGTCTCAACATCCGATTTACTCACAAATTTCACTTATTTCACCTATTCCACTTTTCATTTTAGCCTACTTACGCCAAATTTATCACGTCAACCCAGATGTGATAGACATATTCATGACGTGGGACTTTTCAAAAAGTTGCTAAATTTTAGGCAAAAGTTCACTCCAGTCCCCTCCTGGAGTCAGAAATACTTAAGATTGTGAATTGCAAAATGTTGGCACCTTTCCACCAAAAATTATAAAATCTAATGCAGACATTAATATCTAATATGTCATATATATATATATAACAAAAATTATAAAACACTGTAATAAATCAGCTGCTAAGAAGCCACGTAATGATAAATCTCCCCTTTTTTTGCTATGTACACAGTTCTGTATTATGTTGGAGTTTTTAAGATCCTTTCCAAAAATAAATTGTATTTGTTATGATAATGAGCACAATGGGCGCACTTGGGGTATTCCATCACCTGTAAGCTCCTGAACCGTCTGCTCTTCCTACATCACGCTGCTTTACCTCCACATAAGAAGCCAAGACAGATGAAACCCATGCATGAGATGTGTCGTGAGACCCCATTTACATCATGAATGCTCAGTTTTCCTCTATGCATGCTGTCGTCCTTTCCAGCTGGGTTGGTTGTATGGTGGGATAGTGGGATAAATCCGGATAAGTACTTGGTTCAGGAATTTGCATGAGACGGGAGGTACAATGAAATGAAGATAGGTTTGTTTGTAGTGGTCTCTTTTGAGTCCAGAAAGATGAATTTTTAACATTAAAGGGGTTGGCCACGACTTCTTCCTAGTAGATATTCCCTGAATGTTCATCAAGTGATTCAGCAGTCCTGCTACTTACTTGTCTACTGACCCTCCATACTTTTTTCTTTACATCTATGAGCTCAGATGAATATGTAGAGATATAACAGCACAGTATGACTCCCCCTTCTCCCCCTCCCTTTCTCTTTCAGTGTGGACAGACTGTTAAAAATAAAGAGGGGGTTGTGTCACAAAAAATGACCTGGAACACAGACAGAGACGGCAGATGTAGAGAGTAGCATGCTGAGAACATGAAAAAACTGCAGCTTTCTGAGAAGGAAATGTCACTTGTACTGTAAAGGGGACTCTGGACTCATCTGAGAGTTTCCTGGGTATCCCAGGTGATACAGGACAACTTGAAGACAGACCCCCCAGAACAAGAAACAAGATAAAAGCAGGGTCACCGCAGATATAGCGAATACAGCACAAAATTGTAGTCAAAAGGGGATAGTCAAATATTACAGCCAAGATCAGAAAGCCAGAAATATCAGAAGCAGAGAGGAAAGCTAGAATATAACCAGTGGGGGAATAGCTGTCAATGGAATCTACTGTATATAGGTGGCCAAAAGAGCCTCTGTCCCAGATGACTGGAGCAGAGGTCTGTCCATCAGTGCAAGATAACGCTTGGACCAGAGCAGAGCTGAAGAATAACTGAGTGTGGTTCAGTTAGTCCCAATACAGCCAGAAACATTAGGCACAGTTCACACTGGAATATAAAGCAAAATACGTAACCTAAACCGTATTCTGTGGACAGAAGAATACTCAGGCATGAATGTTATAGGTAGATATATATGAAGAGATGTCTAATAGCAGATATTTGGGCAAGTTGTGTGGCATTGAAAAAGATGGTTTAATTTACTTCCAAACACAAATCCAGATAGGATGTGTCTGGAATAGTTTCTTAGCCGGTTGCCGCATGTTTAACTGTTATGTGACCAAAGGGACCCTCACCGATCAAGAGAACAGGGGTCCCATTACCCCTTATTGATGGAGTCGTAGGTCCAGAAGGCTTCCTGCCAATCTAAGTCCCCTAATATTGTCAAAGAGAGATGATCTTTGTGCTCAGCACCTACATCTACATTGAATTGAGTGTCAGGACACATCCATAACCCACCCCTCTGCTTTCTGCTTAATGGTCCATTCCTTGTTTTTCAGCTATGGAGAACAGCTGATTGGAGACATTGGGGGTCATTTACTAAGGGCCCGATTCGCGTTTTCCCGACGTGTTACCCGAATATTTCCGATTTGCGCCGATTGTACCTGAATTGCCCCTGGATTGTGGCGCACGCGATCGGATTGTGGCGCATCGGCACCGGCATGCACGCAACGGAAATCGGGGGGCGTGGCCGAACGAAAACCCGACGTATTCGGAAAAACCGCTGCATTTAAGAACCGAAAAAGTGTTGCTTGGGAAGCGCTTACCTTCACTTGGTCCGAGCTGGTGTATTCCGGCGCGTCCAGGTGCTTTTCAGCGCAGCAGCGCCACCTGGTGGATGGTGGAGGAACTACCTTCTTAAATCCCGGCCGGACCCGAATCCTGTGCAGAGAACGCGCCGCTGGATCGCGAATGGACCGGGTAAGTAAATCTGCCCCATTGATGACCTCTGCTAATGATAATTCATCAATGTTTTTATCTGCCTGAACAATATGAGATTCCTAAAAGAAGATGAATTTCCATAATGCTCCACGCTAGTTACAGTCACCTGCGCTTGTACAGGCAGTCCCCGGGCTACATTCAAGATGGGTTCTTTGGGTTTTATCCTTAAGTTGAATTTGTATGTAAGTCAGAACAGGTATATTTTTATAAGTGTGATATTTTCATCTCTGTGACAATAGGATTTTCATAAATTACTGCAGTTCAAACTTACATACAAATTCAACTTAAGTACAAACCGAAAGATCTTGTATGTAATGCGCCCGGGGGTGGCCTGTACAGTACAATCTCTTGTTCCACCTTGTATACTGAGTTCCTAAGGAAATTCTGTCTCTTCCATGAAAGATGATGGTTATTTTTTTTTGGTTATTGTTCATTGAAATGATGTCTCTGGAAAAAGTTTTTCTGAAAATTTCAATGAAGTATTTAATGTGTCCTAGTCTATTGTGTGCAATCTTTGCAGGACTAATGTGTAACTTCTACTGATAAATCATTAGTAGTTTAACTATATGCACAAACCACTATCCCCTTAAAGGGGTTGGCCACTTTACTTCATGTTTTTGTAATGTGTGTGTAAGTGTGGGCAGCAGGATATTAGGTAATTTAACAATATACATCTACTCAAAATTGTTTTGTTCAAAGTTCAGCCAAAATCGGTGAATCCAAACCTTAACGGTTCGACCCATCCCTACACCTAGGCAATTTTGGCCCTAGGGGGTCTGATTGCTCATACAGTATTCTTCAATACTACTGTATTATATCTTATTGTGAAAGTATTACTTTCCTATTATAACCTACATATGCATTTCTTTAGTAGTATAGGGGTCAAAATAATTTATTATACAGGCAGTCCCCTACTTAAGAACACTTACAGACGACCCCTAGTTACAAACGGACCTCTGGATGTTGGTAATTTACTCTACCTTAGCCTTAGGCTACAATAATCAGTTATAACAGTTATCACAGGTGTCTGTAATGAAGATGTATTATTGATCCTGGTTCCTATGACAACCCAACATTTTTAAAATCCAATTGTCACAGAGACCAAAAAAATTTGGCTGAGGTTACAATAATAAAATATACAATTCCAACTTACATACAAATTCAACTTAAGAACAAACATCTTGTACGTAACCCGGGGACGTACATAGTATTTTTGTAGAATTTTTTTTTTTTTAAACATGTTAGTTAAAAAAAATCTCTTCATTTTTATAAAGTTACATTAAATGACTAAAAATGGGCCTCCCTTTCCATTACATGTGTAATTTAGTTATAGGTATTTGCTGCTGCACTACACACACTCTTCTTGTTTGTAAGTATTGTAGACAGGTCATTTGGCTGTGGAGCCGGCAGTAGATGGCCGAGTCTCTGCTCTCTTATTGAGGTTGGCATGTAGATTAGCACTATTGAATGGAACATTGTTCAAGTCTAAAAGGAGCTTGGATGTTTTTCTTAAAAGGAAAGTAATGGGGCAGATTTACTTACCCGGTCCGTTCGCGATCCAGCGGCGCGTTCTCTGCGCTGGATTCGGGTCCGGCCGGGATTCACTAAGGTAGTTCCTCCGCCGTCCACCAGGTGGCGCTGCTGCGCTGAAGTTCCCCGGAGGCGCGCTGGAATGCCCTGAAATTCGCCGGCCTATACCTGGTGAAGGTAAGTGTAATTTTCGCAACACATTTTTTGTCTTAAATGCGGCGGTTTTTCCGAATCCGTCGGCCACGCCCCCCAATTTCCGTCGCGTGCATGCCAGCGCCGATGCGCCACAATCCGATCGCGTGCGCCAAAATCCCGGGGCAATTCAGGTACAATCGGCGCAAATCGGAAATATTCAGGTAACACGTCGGGAAAACGCAAATCGGGCCCTTAGTAAATGACCCCCAATATGTGTTATAGGAACTAGATTTTTGTGATGTGAGGATGATCCAAAAATGTATATCAATGTTCTATAATACTTCCATGTTTCCCCAAAAATAAGAACCCTACCATGAAAATAACCCTTTTTACAGTAGGATGGAAATATAAGCCATGCCCTGAAAATAAACCCAAGTTACAAAAGGAGTTGTGGCACCTAGAAACACAGGTTTTTGGGCTTAATTACCAAGGGTCCCGTGGCCGCATTTTCATCGGTTTTGCAGACTTTTCGGAGATTGCGCCAGGGATTGTGTCGCACATTATCATTGTTTTGTCGCAATCGTCTGGTTTTCACGCAACACAAATTGGGGGGGGGGGGGGCTGACGGATTCGGACTACGCCCGGGATTTAACATTTAAATTTGTTTCACATCGAATGAACTTACATGCACCAGCAAGAAGAACAACAACCATAAATTTAACTGTGGATATCTGTGTTTGTGGCACCTGGAAACACAATACTTGTGCCATATTAAAGGGGAGATTCTCCTCTTTAAAATTTCACCAGTGTTTCTAGGTGACACTGACCCCTCCTCCCTCCATAGAGAACAGTGGCGCGTGGGCGCTCTATCTTTTCCCGGTGTATGGCGCGGATCGGTGCCACACATTTGTGGCAACGTACTGCCGCTGAGCCGCCATTGCCTTCTATGGGGACATATATGCGGACGCAAATTTGTGGCCGCATATATACCTTTAGTCTGAAAGTCAGAACCTAAACCTGTTGTTTTGTCACAATAGTAAGATTTATAAGCTGAAATGTTCTGCGCTTTGCCATTTATAAAGCAGATATTCCATACACATAAGCCGGTCTTCCTGAACTTTTCTTATATAGAGATATGAACGAATGATATAGATTATGAGTAAATGTAATTCACAACCCCAGGCCGTATCTCCTCTTATACATATAAATATATAATAGAGGAATCCATTTCGCTGACTGACAGGATGAATGCAGGAAGAATCAGGATGATATGTTGGAAAGCTTCACATTACCAGAGGTTTAACTGAGGCCAAGAGCCCTAAAGATCATGTGGGATAGAGGATTCATATATCCTTCTGTAGCATTAGGGAGAGGAAATCTTTATGAAGTTTGTGATCGTCTGTTTACCTACCGCAACAGCCGCAGAAGAGATGACCAGATATAGAGGTTCTATTCTAAATCCAATAACATATTCAATAAGGGTTGTCAGTGTGGGGCATTTCAATACAGGCCGCCCCCTACTTAAAGGAAACCTATCATTTGATTTGATGCATTATGAAGCAAACATACCCTGAGAATGCTGTAGCTACACTGATGCAGGATCACATCTTGGTTTATCCCTGTGCTATTCCCATTCCCAAACATCCCTGTCAATGTTATTTTATATCATTGGTTGAGGAAGCGCTCCATCGCACTGTGCCGTTTTCAGCGTCCCCCCACACCTTTGTTGCTATGAAATAAAGATTATGGATGTTACTGGGTGAGTGCCACTGCTCTTTCTTCATCTTGCATTATTTTATATACAGCCGCCTCACAGTGTAACTATATATGGCCAGCCATGGAGTGATTATATACATCCCCGCTCACCAAGTGCAGCGACTGAGATCCAACTGTGTGGGCCCCCCCAGTAGCCCTGGGCCCCCGACACTTGCCCAGGTATGCCCAGTTCTTGCACCGACCCTGCTCCCATGTGACCAGGTCATCACTTTATCATATTCTATCATACATATGTTATCTATGTGATTTGCCCCAGATCATATAGGATCTCTGGTATAACTCCAGTAACCCCTTCTCTCTGTCCATACCTGGTACAGATAATGGTCGTGCTTAAAACTAAAAAAACGGAAAATAAATTCTGTGCTTCTAGGATGATGATACCAGTAGACCTGTCAGGATTAAGGCTTTACCTTAGACTTTTGCATAGCTTGAAGGTTGAGGTGTAACCCTGCGGCAGTGCCATGTTACTCTTTACCTGGTGGCATATAAAGGGTTATGCTGACAACTTTGACAGATAGACCAATTGCGATTCACCTAACAAGCTCGCCCATTATTTCTGTGCACAAGGATCAAAGTTACCAGATTCCAATTAATTATCTTTTTTTTTTTTCAAGCTCCCTCATTATTCCTCCCCCATAGCCGCTCCAGGACACATATAAATTGTACCTATTCACGGTGTTATATATATTTTTTGATTTATCGTCTGCGGGCTAGAATTCAAGTAATATCTGGCTGCTTCTCAAGTAACGCTCAGGCGATGCAGTAATTTGATTTTGCCTCAGACGCTTTGGACGTGTTCCTTGGGATCGGCAGTTTTCTCAAAGATGTTTATTTTTCTTTATTTACCATTAAAACTTAAAGACGGAAAACACAGTGTCCTCGCAGTGTTACATTATTGCAGATCTGTGAGTAAATGGATTACACATAATCTCTGTAAAGTTCAGGTAGATAGAGGCAAAATATGGGCCTTCAGAGTAAATGTTGTGGGCTGCCCTGCATGTATTACTGCACTGATTGGCTGTGATTACCAAGACAGTGTTGGCTCTTTGTTGCTAAATTAAAGGGAACCTGTCACCAGGGACCTCATGTTCATGAGCGGACTGCTTGATACTCATTTGGTTGCTGCTCCAAATGTGCAGCTCGGGCATTATCTTCTACTGTCATCAGTGTGTGAGAGGACCTCATACACCAATGACACACAAGCAACAAACTGGACCATGGATCCATTGTTTGTGGCCTATGAAATGCACACATAGAAAGAGAGTCTGGTCACAGTGCTCTAACACATAGGGGGTCATTTACTAAGGGCCCGATTCGCGGTTTCCCGACGTGTTACCCGAATATTTCCGATTTGCGGCGATTTCCCCTGAATTGCCCCAGGATTTTGGCGCACGCGATCGGATTGTGGTGCATCGGCGCTGGCATGCACGCGACGGAAATCGGGGGGGGGGGGGGGTGTTGGCGTGGCCGAACGAAAACCAGGCGGATTCTGAAAAACCGTCCCATTTTAAAAAAAAATGTGTCGCGGAGCTTGCACTTACCTTCACTCAGCCCGGCTCGGTGAACTCCAGTGCGTTCCGATGCTCTTAAGAACTACCTTAATGAATCCCGGATCCATCGCAGAGAACGCGCCGCTGGATCGCAAATGGACCGGGTAAGTAAATCTGCCCCATAGTGTGCTCACTGCACTGTGACCATATATAATACAAGACAATGGGGGTCATTTACTAAGGGCCCGATTTGCGTTTTCCCGACGTGTTACCCGAATATTTCCGATTTGCGCCGCTTGTACATGAATTGCCCCGGGTTTTTGGCGCACGCGATCGGATTGTGGCGCATCGGGGCCGGCATACGCGCGACAGAAATCGGGGGGGCGTGGCCGAACGAAAACCCGACGTATTCGGAAAAACCGCCGCATTTAAAAACCGAAAATGTGTCGCTTGGGGAGCGCTCACCTTCACCTTCTATGGGATGGTGCATTCCGGGGCGTTAAGATTATTTTCGGCGCTGCAGCGCCACCTGGTGGACGGCGGAGGAACTACCATCTTAAATCCCAGCCGGACCCGAATCCTGTGCAGAGAACGCGCCGCTGGATCGCGAATGGGCCGGGTAAGTAAATCTGCCCCAATGAGACAGTTCTATGTCTATTTTTGGAGCTCTGCTGCCCATCAGATTCATTAAAGTGTCTTTGGCGCTTTAATAAATGTTCTTATGGTCTTCTTCCTGTCTGGGATTCTTTTTTCAAAATCCCTTGAAGAAGTCTCAAAATGCATGAAAAGTCCCAGCACATATAGTAACAGGGACTGGAGTCACTATGAGACTTTTTATGGGACTTTTTGCAAAAGTCCCAAGTCATGAATCTGGCTTTGCATGGTGTTGCACTAGCAGTAGTTCTATGTTTACGCCACATAAAAGTCCCAAAAACCTCAATGTGACTTTTATAATGCCAAAAAAACCCCAGGAAAACCAATGATAAATAACCCTCAATCTCTGTACTCCACCGTTTTTCGAACTAATTCTAATTTTGAGGTCTTTGAATCCAATAGTTAAAACAAGTTTATGACCTTGAATCTAGAACTTAGTGCACATGTTCCTGCTTATTGCAGATCTGTCGAGGGGATTTAGTACCTGGGGAAGTGCTGTGGGGGTTACATGAGGGTGCAGAGGAAGCAGGAGGGTGGCAGCAGAGTATAATGGTACAGGAGATGCTTGGAGCAGACGCAGCAGGCCGTGCGCTGCTGTGACAGATAAAAGTATGCGACTGCTGCAGGTTTTACTCATTCATCGCCAAAGGCGACCAACGGGTGACCGGAATAAATGACAATATCCGCTATTCTGCTGAATGAGTTAATATTTACTTTGAAGAGGAGCCGTGCCCATCGGAGCATTGCTAGATCTGCATTTATTGAAATCCTGCCTGCCTCGCAGCTCTAAACAACCGGGAGGGAACTGCAGGAGAAATCCAATTTATATCCATTTGCTGACCTGAAATTCATACCGTAGCGAGACAGGTGCATCTATCGGAGAAATACTTGTGCATCCATACCGCACCCCCTCTATTATTCCTCTTCTATACTGTCCCTGCAGATGGTGTCCCCAGTAATTAATAAAAGCTTTATTAGTAAATTATTGCTTGGAGCATTTGGGAGACGATCCAGCGCCTATGTAAGCGTATATTATATCCACCGGCGAGAAAATATATGTCCACACATTTGCAATAGAAAAAAAATCTACGTCCTACTTGTTTGCTTTGCTTTTATGGTTTTGGCTTCAGTACAGCGCTATACACTAGCGCATCACGGTCCTTTCCATATATTAGTCTAAGCTAAAATCTTTACAGTACTAAATCTTTACAATACTATTATAGCATTCTACTGTATGTGTCTATTACACATGTAGTGTATCAAATCACCCCAGCTTTAGACAAATTACTCAAACCACATTGGGAAGAACTTACATTTTTAAAGTACCATATATACTCGAGTATATGCCTAGTTTTTCAGCACAAAAATGTGCTGAAAACCCAAACTCGGCTTATACTCGAGTAAAATAAATATAGGTTTTATCAGGTTTTTGTGGTAAAATTAGGGGCCTCGGCTTATACCTGGGTCGGCTTATACTCGAGTATATACAGTAATTTTTCCAGGAGTCTATTTTGTCATAATTTGTGCCAAATTAGTCACAATGGGACTTATTTACTAAGGGTCCGCGGATCGCATTTCCGTCGGACTTTTCGACATTTTCGGGATTTGCGCTTCTGTGACGGGTATTTAGAAGGGGATCGTGTCTAACACGATCGGATTTTGGAGCAGTGGCGCAGGCTTTAAAGCAACAGAAATCGGAGGACGTGCCATCGGACGATTCCGACTGATTCGGACTGAGTAAGGGATTTAAGATTAAAATTGTATCGCAAGACAATGGGGGTAATTTACTAAGGGCCCAAATCGCGTTTTTCCGACAGGTTATCAGAAAATTTCAGATTTGCGCCGCGTTTCCCAGAATTGTCCCGGGATTTTGGCGCATTGGCGCCGGCATGCATGCGACGGAAATCGGGTGCGTGGCCGTACGAAAACCCGACAGATTCGGAAAAACCGCCACATTTAAAAAAAAAAAAAAGTGTCGCTTGACACGCGCTTACCTGCACCCAGCGGAGGACGGTGAACTTCAGTGCATTCAGAGCAGCAGCGGCACCTGGTGGACATCGGGCGCACTACCTTAGTGAATCCCGGCAGAACCCGAATCCTCCGCAGAGAACACGCCGCTGGATCGCAAATGGACCGGGTAAGTAAATCTGCCCCTATGCATTTACATGCACCAGGAAGAAGATGGTGAACTCTGTCGGACCTGAGCGGGGAAGCGACATATGCAGGATATATTACCATATTTTTACCATATTTTGGTAAATATTTATTAAATGTAATTCTTATTAATGAACTTAAATGGGAAAAATTGCAATTTAAAATACAGTATATTATTTAAAGGGAACCTACCACCACGATTCTACCTATAAAGGTAGATCGGTAGTAGGTGGATGTAAGGGACGTGAGGATAGCTCTTTTTAGAGCTATTCCTCACGTCCCTGCTAACTTTTGGTACACTTTATGGAACTAATATGTAAATTTCGTTATGCGGCTACTGGGGCGTGGAGTAGCTTAGCACGAGGCTACACAGCGCGGCTACTCCACGCCCCAGTAGCCACATTACTCCTCCTACCCTGTTGCGTGCTGCGCGAAGCTCCTTGTAGCTGCGCGCCCTTGTCCATCATGATGGCGTTCTGCGCATGAGCAGAACGCAGGCCGGCGGCTAAGCAGCCCCAGCTCCGAGGCCGGAGCTACTGCTCATGCGCAGTAGCCGGCTTGTCGGGCGAGGGCGTGCAGCTATGAGGAGCTGCGTGCCGCACGCAACAGGGTAGGAGGAGTAATGTGGCTACTGGGGTATGGAGTAGCCGCGCTGTGTAGCACCGTGCCCGGCTACTCCACGCCCCAGTAGCCGCATAACGAAATTTACATATTAGTTCCATAAAGTGTATCAAAAGTTAGCGGGGACGTGAGGATTAGCTCTAAAAAGTGCTATCCTCACGTCCCTTACATCCACCTACCACCCGATCTACCTTTATAGGTAGAATCGTCGTGGTAGGTGCCCTTTAAGATTTGTTTAATTTTTCTGCTAATTCTATCAAGAAAAAACCTTAAATTAGTAAAACTATCCTATCAAGGTAAAGTCTCACATGTCATGAATAAAAACAAAACTACGATTGTTATGATATGTGAAGCTCGTCATTTAAAGAAGAGCAGAACCAAACAGAAACATTTGACTTGGACGTTCAGGTACCAATGCCCCTCAGTCCCAAAGGGTTTAGAATGATAAGTTGCACTTAATAGATATGTTGTTCTTAAGGCGAAATCCTTCCACTTTTCTGAGAAATTTTTTGGTGTGAAAATTCTAAACGGAAGGTCTTGATGAATCCCTCTCATTGGGTTTAAGAATAAAAGATTAAATGGTCTGGTTCATGCATGACTTTGGGACTTAAAATTACCGCTGTGAAAACCCAACCCCAAACCCCCCTTCACTCATTAATGGGCGTACACAGTTGTTGGGTGTCAAGGCCACAGCGGCCGCATTTATTATAACAAAACATCATCATTAATCAATAACATTGCATAACATTACAATTTACATTAAACTCAGCTAGCAAAGGGGTTCCGGGGGGCATCTA
Organism: Engystomops pustulosus; assembly: GCF_040894005.1. Classification (NCBI taxonomy): domain Eukaryota; kingdom Metazoa; phylum Chordata; class Amphibia; order Anura; family Leptodactylidae; genus Engystomops; species Engystomops pustulosus. The sequence continues at coordinate 164,366,084 of NC_092416.1, read as the reverse complement.
AATTGCCATCAAATCCGTTGTCACGAAGTCTCACTTGTCCCCAGCCGTATATGCGCCTGACCAGGGACCCAAAATGGAGACTTCCCCACCTCCTGAGATCCTTGCTCCCAGGAATTCACCATATCTCTGTTAAACAACTATTCGGGGGACTGGACACCCCCCGTGTTGCCAGCTCCCCCGTCTCAACACCTCCTTTTTGCCCCCGAGAACCCCTCCTAAATCCGCCACGACACCGTGTGGGATGACCTCACACACGGCTGTCCCGCCACATCCTCAACGCCTTCTCCGCTCCTTCCTGTATAGCCAGTAACCATACATCCAGGCCCACATCCGTCAGGTGTACCCCATCCTCACCCCTTGCCCTTCTTCCAACTCCGGGTGCCTTATCACAATGCCCCCGTTTCGTGCTATAAACTAGCCTATTGTTTTGTTAACCTTAATTCTTGCTCTATTTAAACTCCTCACTGACTGAGCCGACAACCAACTTAACCCGGTATAATACTAAAGAAATGTAACTTTGCTCAAAAAACACGCACTGCGTGTAGCGAAACCACACCTTCCATATCCACAAGCCGCAACCTCCTGGCAAGTGGCGAGAGCAGAATGTGGCCATACCAAACCAATCCGTAAATATAACTTTACTCAATAATCACGCTCAGCGTGTAGAGAAACCACACCTGCCATATCCACAAGCCGCAACCTCTTGGCAAGTGGTGATATACAATGCACGCACTGCTTACCAAACCAACACCCTAGTGATCCACCAGCCGCTATCCTCTTAGCTAGTGGCGTAACTAGGTGTGGATAACCTAACCAGAACCATCTTCTCAGGGACCGCCCCTTAGAGAAGTGTATAGATGTCTCCACATATAATCCACTAGCCGCCAACCTCCAAGCTAGTGGTGTAACCAGGTGTGGAGAACTTGTCTCCCATAAACCATAATTACGCGCACAGCACGCGAGAGCCACATCCCCAGCTCCACATAGCCGCCAACCTCCTAGCTAAGTGGCGAAAGAAGATGTGGCCCTAGACCAACCATTGGAGACAGTAACATCAACCACACATAAGACATTATATAAACGTACCAAGGACCTGGATATATAGGATCCATTTATCTTACAGAATTAGGTGCAGCAGTAACACTGACCATGTGTCTGGCTAATTCTCCAGCCATTTCATGGGGATAAATATAATATAACATTACAATGCTAATTCACCATTATAGTCTGAGGTGGTATGTAACCCCCTCAGTATTGTACCATGTACCACTCATGTAATCTAGAGTATATATATATGATTGCACATAAGGTCTACATGGACAGTCCATAATATAGAAGCCACAACCAAAGGCTAGCCACATATATATACATATATATACATATACATACACACAAAGCACAGCCCGGTCCATGACTACAATAAAGCAGTGAGATGGAAGCCATGTACACTGCACCAGGCACATAAGCATCTGAATGCAGCATGTGGTAGTTATAAAGCAATGACCTGGGATGAGCTACTATAGAATCCGTTTGTATATCAGTGACATGGAGGTTTTATTCAGATAGCTAAACTCCACATATCCAGCCACTACAATTACTCTGTACAGGTCAATGCTGGGCCCTATAGACCAGGAATGTGGGGGACCCGCACCTATCATTGTCAGTAACTCGCAGTACGGTGTAAGGCACCAAGACTATATAGAACCGAGATTATAAGAAACTAGTAATAGTGCAGCCTCCATCTTTGATCCTGTACATGTGCTCTCTCTGGGCAGCTCCTCTCTCCCTAGTGTATAATACATGTAACCTCCCCATGACAAGCAGAGTAATGGCGGACATCTGCCCTCAGTCTCTATTTAAAAGGACTGGACTCCTGAAGAAGTGTGTGAGGTAAGTACACCCTCATATCTATCAGTGACATGTACAGTGTGCGAGGTAACCACACCCTCGTATACATCAGTGATATGTACAGTGTATGAGGTAAGTACACCCTCATATCTATCAGTGATCTGTAAAGTGTGTGAGGTAAGTACACCCTCATATAAATCAGTGATATGTACAGTGTATGAGGTACCTACCCCTCATATATATCAGTGATATGTACAGTGTATGAGGTAACTACATCCTCATATAAATCAGTGATATGTGCAGTGTGTGAGGTAACTACATCCTCTTATATACCAGTGATATGTACAGTGTATGAGGTAAATGCATCCTCATATAGACTGCAGGTATTTGTGAACTAAGCCAAACCTTGGCTATTGACCCCCTTTGGGTAACCAATAAAACCAAAATCGTAAATAATGAATGAAACCTCTTTTCTTGTGTTGGGAAGTGGGTAGGCCACAGCATTAATTTATTAACCATAAAAACGTATTTAACATTTTAATTAAAGTGCAACTTAAATTGTAAACAAACATCAGTCCTTTCAATTCTTGAAAAACCAACCTTCGCCCGAATGGCGGCTGCAGAACGACAGCCGACACGTGGGCAACTTTCCTTTCGCCTTAGGCAAGACTAACTCCGCCACGGAGCAGCCAATAAGCGCCTAGCACCGGCTGCGACCCCCCACATTGCCTAAAGCGATGGCCCTCTCAGCCAAATCCTGCAGACCCACCAAGAAAATATCTAACCCAATTGGGTTCAAATGGACTCCATCACCGATAAGCAGGTGCCTATTATCCCCTTCCAGCTCAGTGTGGCGAATGACTACACCACCCAGGGAAGTGACGTGCTTAGAAACCCGCATATTTAGAATCTTGCGCGCCCGCTCGATGGCATCGTAATCCCGCGCGCCCTTCCAGTTACAGCGGGGGATAATCTCCGACCAGGCTAAGGTTATGGAGTTAAAGAAGTTGGGAAAACGGGCAAAGTCTTCCTTGATCAGGGTAATGAGCTCTCCTAATTTTACCCGACCCAAGTCATTGCCCCCCGCATGGACAATAACGATTACATCCTCTTGGCAGCCCCGGCTGACCTGCACTACCTCCGGCAAAACTTGGGTCCACCGCATGCCGCGAACGCCACGCCAGTGTACTCGTGCTTCCTGAAGACCTAAATTAAGGCCGCAAGGGCGGACAGCAGCTCTCCGCTCGGCCCAATGAATGAAGGAATGACCGATGATCCATACTTGCTTTTGAGGGCCTGAAACATTACGAGACAAATTTTTTTTTTTTTTTTTTGAATAATAATAATAATAATAATAATAATAATAAATGTAAGATTTGGGAACATCTACAGTAAAGGATCGAGGTCTGGGCGGATGTAAGACTTAAAACAATCAGATTTCCACCTGCCCAGCCTTTTTATGGATTCCTCGCTCATTCCGCATGAGTGTGCTGTAGTTGCAGCGCCAATGCGGAAGGAATGAGTTCCAAACTCTTTTGGGTTTAAACCTAAATACAGTAGTGATTTTTTAAAAACTGCGCCGAATTGAAAACGGGATAGCGGAGTACCGGAGATGTGAACGAGGAAATTATTACCCGCCGGGCGGCCACGTTCGTAACTGTTAATCATGGTAACCGGGCACGGATCGGCGCCCAAAGGTAGAATGGAGAACCACGTACCCCTGCCGAAAAAATCAGTTTTGGAGCGACGAATACAGACCTTAACGGAATCCTGTTTTACGATTACGTCGCGGCTGAGTAAGCCCCCGGGCCTAGTAGCACTGAGTGGGACTAACTCACCTATCCGCAAGGCCCCGAAAAAGGCGATAGAAAACGCCGCTTTGAATAATGACGCCTCGAAGGCATCTGAGCAGACAATGTCTAAAATAGAGATTAAACGACCGAATAGGGGAAGGGACACTGGTCTCCGGGAATCATGCGAAACTTTTTCACGTTTCCAGCCTTTTAGGATTTGTTTAAAGATGAAATCTTTGGTTATATCGGGACGATTATGTAATTTTAGCATAAAGGACAAGCCGGCCAAACTACTCTTTGCCTTATTAAATGATGCGCCCTGTCGCCTAATTTGCAATAGCCAATTTAAAGAATTATCTAGAAGTTGGGACCTCTCCGCGGGTAGTGTACCGCCGGAGAATAAAAGCCAATGTGACCAAGACACGGAATACTTCTGCCATGTAGCTGACGATATGGAAGTCCTTATCAAGTGTGCGAACTGTTCTCTACCAGGCTCCATAAGAATTGGGGGCATACAATCCCGGACTCGTCCGCTGACCCGTGAAGTTCTTTGAACGCCTGAAATCGTGAACGAGACAAGGCATTAGCCATGTCGTTCGAAAATTCAGGGACATGCCTAGCACGAAGCCAAATGTTAGATTGAAGGCAGCGCAAAACTAGGTGACGTAGCAGCGCGAGTACGGGATATGATGAGGAGGAGAGACTATTGATGACATGTACCAGAGAGGCCTCGGATGACCATAACCTAATTCTGGTGTTGGCTAAATTAGGACCCCAAATTTCAAGAGCCACGACTAAAGAAAAAAGCCATAAGAGGGGGCCATTAGAAAGCAATCCCATTTTCTGCCATGAAGATGGCCAATCGCCCCTGCACCAGCTATCACGCCATATGGTAGCAAAACCTCCATTAGCGGAGGCAGCAATAGATAACTTCAAGGAACAACTATCTGTCTCTGCATCCTGGAGGATACCAGAACCATTGAAATCCTGTAAAAATATCTGCCAAATTTCCAAATCCTGTCTCAGGGGGCTGGTTACTCTAATGAAATGACTATGATGAAGTGTACCTTTAGTGGCTAACGAAAGGCGGCGTGAGAAAGCGCGTCCCATGGGAATGACTTTGCATGCAAAATTGAGCAAGCCCAGTAGGACCTGAAACTGGTGGAGGGTGGCTTTCTTTTTACTGAGCATACGATCAATTTCCTGGCGTAGGCGGGAAATTTTTTCCTCTGGCAAACTAAAAGTCATGGTAGATGTGTCAAGCTCAATACCTAAGAATGATAGCTTAGAAACCGGACCGACAGTCTTGTCGGCAGACAAAGGGACCCCAATGTACTCCATAAGTGATATAAAACTACGCAAGAGGAAAGAGCAAGTATCGGAATCCCTCTGCCCGACAAACAAAAAATCGTCCAAGTAATGGGTCATTGAAAAAATACCTGTCTCATAACCAATGAGCCACTCCAGAAACGTGCTGAAAACTTCAAAATAGTAACACGATATGGAGCAGCCCATAGGGAGGCACATGTCGAAATAGTAGTAACCCTCCAAGAAACACCCCAATAGATGGAAACAGGCGGGATGGACTGGGAGTAACCGGAAAGCAGATTCAATATCAGATTTTGCTAGCAAGGCTCCTGGGCCTGCTTGCCTCACCAAGTTAACGGCCCGATCAAAAGAGACATACGACACAGCGGCGTCATCCTTTGATATGGCATCGTTAACGGATGAACCCTTGGGGAATGAAAGATGATGGATCAGCCTGAATTTGTTGGATTCCTTTTTGGGAACCAAGCCCAAGGGGGAAACCCTGAGGTTAGTAAAGGGAGGTTCTGCAAAGGGACCAGCCATCCTGCCTAATTGGACTTCTTTGTGGACTTTCTCTAGAGCTAATAAAGGATTTTCCCTGACTGATATTAGATTGTTACATTTGAATAAGGCTGAGGAGGGGTGATGGGGGATGAAGAAACCGAAACGAAAACCTGAATCAAGAAGCTTTGCTTCCTGCGTCTTGGGGTAAAGGTTTAGCCAGGGGCTTAACCTGCTGGCGTTCACTGGCGTTCGTGGGTTGTGCGTTACCGACGGTATTTTGCTTGTTCCGGCGATAGCAGCGCAAGGCCGTATGATTTCCCCCGCAAATTGAACACTCGTGTCTAAATTTACACGAGGTGTAGAACCTGCAGTGGCCCTCATTGTAGAGCCAACATGCTCCTGTTGGCTTGTGGGCCGCAGAGGCGTGCTGGTGGGGCGCCCCTGCGGAAGGGCCAGGAAAGGAGCGCTGCGACCGTTGCGCAAGGATGAGTTGGATCCAGACATCCGTGGCCTTAGAGGCCCAACCTACAGTAGGATTGAGGGGGAGGCTACGACGAAATTCCTCGTCGTACATCCACCATGCACTGCCCCCGTGAAGCTTAAAGGCGTTTAGGATGGTGACTAAATAAACAAAAAGGTCAGGGGCAGAAGACGGTGACTTTTGTGTTATAAGGGATCCTAAAACTGCGAAAGCCTGCAGCCAATTGTGGAAAGTTTTAGAAACTTTCAATTTCTTTTCAGAACCCTTCTCGTATGTTCTCTCTTTATCGACCGAAATGTGGTCGACATTCAGTAGGGACCATATGTCTACGTATTCGCCCCTAAAGATTTTATTCTTTAGGTCCTCCGAAACAGAAGTGCCTAAAGGGGCGACTCCGCAAAACATGGTGTCCCTGAATGCGGTACCTGAGCCTAGGCTAGCGTCTACCTGAGATACCACCCCCCCCCCTTGAGTGTGTTGAGAGCCCTCTAATTGTGAGATAAATGCCTTCAGGGATGTGATGATGTCAGCGTTGTTGGTGTTGTGTGGGGAGGTAATGGCCGCCCATGAGGGGAGACCACCGAACTCACCGTTTGCTGCTGTAGGATGAGATGATGGGTTGGCGAGCAGAGTCTGAGGTTGGTCTTGAGAGGCAGGCTGTTGAGGTGCTTCTGGCTGATGCGGCTGTGGTGATCCCTTGCTGGATTCGCGGTGCGATGATCTACCGGTAGATTGCTGATGACTGCGTGAAGGCTGCTGATGTTGTTGTGGCGACCTTCTCCTGGAGCTACTGCGGGACGCTCTGACGTATTTGGAATGATGTGACCGGTGACGAGAAGATTCCTGGTGATGATCTCTATGGCGTGAGCTTGAACGGTGGCGGGAAGATTCCTGGAAGTGATGGCGACCTCTATGGCGGGAACCTTCGGGAAAGCACGCCGCAGCGCGGCCACTTGAACCAGATGAGGAGGCGCTGTAACGGCGGGTCTGGCGACTTCGGTGTGAATCCTGGCGGATGTAACCTGCACGAGAAAACTCAGAGCCAGAATCAAACGCTTGACTGTGGTAGAGCCCCTGAAAATCCCTGTGACTTTGACGGCGCTGGGAGTGCACAGAAGACCTATAGTTATCTTTGCGGCTGGAGCGGCGCTGAGCATGCAATGGGGTCCTGCGTTCATCTTCCCTGCGGGATGAAGTGTGCGGGGGGCTGATGGCGACATCTACTGTCTGCAATGTGGCATTGGGAGATCTGCTACCTCTCTGAGAAGGGGAGCTGGGAGCAGAATATTGGACCGGGACAAAAGTGGGCTGTGAAAATAAAGGGGACAGGGGGGGAGGGGATGACAAAGGATAAGAGGCCTGATAGCGGCGTGCTTTACGCACATGGGGGGGTGACTGGGGGCTAAACAGCAGGGGGGGAGGGGAATCCATAGGTGACCTGGTGCAAAAAGGCAGGGAAGAGGATAAAATTTGGGCCTGCACGTTAGAGTGCAGCTTACCCTGCTGCAGAGAAGCGTCGGGCCTTGACCCACGCTGGACTCCCTCCATAGGATCTTGATTGAAGGTCCCCTGCTGATCGGTCCCTCGTCGTCCCTTCTTGGAGGGGCCACGTGGTGGGGAGGCCGCGGCCTTCTTCCGGGCCGCACCGCGCCGCCTACCAAGGCTTGGGGAGCTGGGGCTTAGGCGATCCGGCGGGCGGATGCGGCGCACGGGCCTCCCCCTCACCGCTGATGGCTGGGCTTGGGGGCTTGCGGCCCCGACCTGCTGAGCCGGGGCTGAGGTATGGGGCCGCGGTGGGGACTCGGACTGGCGGCGGGTCGGGGTTGCGGCCTGGTCCCGCGGCGGGGGCGGGGCCTGGTGACGCGGCGGGGGCGGGGCCTGGTGACGCGGCGGGGGCGGGGCCTTGCGCAAGTGCGGGGATGCGGCCTGGTGCCGAGGAGGGGATGCGGCCTGGTGCCGAGGAGGGGATGCGGCCTGGTGCCGAGGAGGGGATGCGGCCTGGTGCCGAGGAGGGGATGCGGCCTGGTGCCGAGGAGGGGATGCGGCCTGGTGCCGAGGAGGGGATGCGGCCTGGTGCCGAGGAGGGGATGCGGCCTGGTGCCGAGGAGGGGATGCGGTCTGGTGGGAGCCCAACATACCGGTGTCATTGGATCGCTGCTGGTTCCTCGTTGCGGCCTGCTGAAGGCCGAGGCCAGAAGCTCCGGAGGCCGAGGCGGTGGTCCCGGGTGGCACGTGGCTGGAAGGAGCGGGATCCAGAGGCTGTGCCCGGTCTGCAGCAGCAGCGTTGCGGAGCAGGAGGGCATCCAGCCAGGCACTACCATCTTTCTTCACCCTCTCCAGGACTTGGGCTTCCAGGATGTTCTCCATGGCAGGTAAGAGACTGCACACGTAGGGGGGTCTCAGACTTCACACCTCTCGGTCCTTGAGGGCAGAAGGTAAGAGGCCCCCCTACGTGTCCTCATTGCTTTTATATGCCCTGGGAGGGCCCTTGGGCTGGTTGCCCACCCCTTGATGACCGCCCAGGGTAAGGGGGGGGGCCACCGCCAATTTCCATTCAAATTTTTAACCCTAAATCCCCTTCAGTCCCTGGCCCCTTCTCTAATTGATTTGGGGCCATAGACATCAGTGATATGTACAGTGTATGAGGTAACTACACCCTCATATATATCAGTGATTTGTACAATGTATGGGGTAACTACACCCTCATATATATCAGTGATATGTACAGTGTATGAGGTAAATACCTCCTCATATATATCTGTGATATGTACAGCGTGTGAGGTAACTACATCCTCCTATATACCAGTGATATGTCCAGTGTGTGAGGTAACTACACCCTCATATATATCAGTGATATGTACAGTGTATGAGGTAAGTACACCCTCATATATATCAGTGATATGTACAGTGTATGAGGTAACTACATCCTCCTATATACCAGTGATATGTCCAGTGTGTGAGGTAACTACACCCTCATATATATCAGTGATATGTACAGTGTATGAGGTAACTACATCCTCATATATATCAGTGATATGTACAGCGTATGAGGCAACTACATCACCATATACAATCAGTGATATGTACAGTGTATGAGGTAACTACATCCTCATATATAATCAGTGATATGTACAGTGTATGAGGTAACTACACCTCATATATACCAGTGATATGTACAGTGTATGAGGTAACTACACCTCATATATATCAGTGGCATGTACAGTGTATGAGGTAAATACATCCTCATATATATCAGTGATTTTTACAGATTGTGAGGTAACTACATCCTCATATATATCAGTGATATGTACAGTGTATGAGGTAACTACATCCTCATATATATCAGTGATATGTACAGCGTATGAGGTAACTACATCATCATATACAATCAGTGATATGTACAGTGTATGAGGTAACTACATCCTCATATATAATCAGTGATATGTACAGTGTATGAGGTAACTACACCCTCATATATATCAGTGATATGTACAGTGTATGAGGTAACTACACCCTCATATATACCAGTGATATGTACAGTGTATGAGGTAACTACATCCTCATATATATCAGTGATATGTACAGCGTATGAGGTAACTACATTCTCATATATATCAGTGATATGTACAGTGTATGAGGTAACTACACCTCATATATACCAGTGATATGTACAGTGTATGAGGTAACTACACCTCATATATATCAGTGGCATGTACAGTGTATGAGGTAAATACATCCTCATATATATCAGTGATATGCACAGTGTATGAGGTAACTACACCTCATATATATCAGTGACATGTACAGTGTGTGAGGTAACTACATCCTCCTATATACCAGTGATATGTACAGTGTGTGAGGCAACTTCCCTTCTCATATATATACCAGTGATATGTACAGTGTATGAGGCAACTACCTCCCCATATACATCAGTGACATGTACAGTGTATGAGGTAACTACCTTCCCATACACATCAGTGACACGTACAGTGTATGAGGCAACCACCTCCTCATACACATCAGTGATATGTACAGTGTATGAGGCAACTACATCCTCATATATAATCAGTGATATGGTACAGTGTATGAGGTAACTACACCCTCATATATAATCAGTGATATGTACAGTGTATGAGGTAACTAGACCCTCATATATATCAGTGATATGTACAGTGTATGAGGTAACTACATCCTCATATATAATCAGTGATATGGTACAGTGTATGAGGTAACTACACCCTCATATATAATCAGTGATATGTACAGTGTATGAGGTAACTAGACCCTCATATATATCAGTGATATGGTACAGTGTATGAGGTAACTACACCCTCATATATATCAGTGATATGTACAGTGTATGAGGTAACTAGACCCTCATATAAATCAGTGATATGTACAGAGTATGAGGTAAGTACACCCTCATATATAATCAGTGACATGTACAGTGTATGAGGTAACTACCTCCTCATATACATCAGTGATATGTACAGTGTATGAGGTAACTACACCCTCATATATATCAGTGATATGTACAGTGTGTGAGATAAGTACACCCTCATATAAATCAGAGATAAGATGCCTCTGAGGTAGATCCTGTGGATGCACCGGTGGTGACCTCACCTGAGCGCGCAGCCGCTCCCGCGGCTGCGGGCGTAGCGTGCATCGGCATGGCCATTCCTGCTCCTGGTTCTCGGCGCACAGGGCCGCCTGAAGCTGGCCCGCCTCCTGTTGCCGGTCGCCGCCCCAGCGATCCGCTTCTGATCGCCGCTCTCCCCTTCTGCTGTTGCTCTGTTGTTGTACAGGAGCTGGAGCTCAGGCCTCCTCTGCTCCGCTGTCGGACTCGGCGTCCGCGTCATCATCGATGGACCTAGGGGCGGGACTTCCGGTACCCGCCCCCGAAACCGGAAGTTCCATCGCTTGTTGCCTCTCCCAACATGGCCACCGGAGCCCCACTTCCGGTGACCCCGCGGCGGGGTTCCCGATACTCCTGCTCCCTGTCTGCCGGCCCTGCCCATCGGCTGGTACCGAGGGCGATATTGCTCTCACCTTCCTCTGGACCACGGGAGCCTCTTCTCCACCTTACCTCGATCCGCTGCGCTGAGCACGGCTGCTGCTCGGGTCATCAGCAGGGAAGCCGGCCGTCTCCTGGGTGCCACGATCATGCCGCCGGGGGGGCGGGGGAAGGTATTGGCTGGGCCCCCCGTGTCCCTGTCCCCTGCCGCACTGCTGGATTCCTCGGCGTCCTCCCTCCAGCCCAGGAGGCCCGTCTCGAGGAGGAGGACGGAGAGTCCCTGCTGGGGCTCCTACGGCGACGCGGGGGACGGGGAGATACCTCCGGACTTAGCCTGTTGGGAGGGCGAGATCTTTTGCTCCTCCGTAGCGGCTCCTCACCGGCCACTGGCGCCGGCGGAACCGTTGTAGCCCCCGCCAGGTGCTGCTCGATCCACCCTGGCCCATGCTGCTGGATCGCTGCTTGAACTCGCCTCATAATATCCTGAACATCAGCCATAGCTGCAGGTGAGAAAAATTGTTCTTTTCTCCTCAGATTCCAGTGACAGACTGACACTACCTCGTGTCAGTATATTTACAAATATTCCCAAACCCTCCCCTGTACGTGACTGCTCCAGACTTACTGTAAATATCTCCCCCTCCCATCTCTGACCTTCACCTAACCCCTTAGATAGCTCCAATTTAACCCCTTGTCATGCCGCTATTGCGTTACATTGCATTCACTTCATTGCTCCTTTACCTTTGGTAAGAAAAAAGAGCATTGGATATGGGTTCTCATAGGCCCTCTCCCGAAATCAAAAGACAATTATAATATGGGCAGTTTGGTCAACTTTCCAGGGTCCCTGGGGTCCCATAATGGACAAAACTGCCCACATAGGCCCTCCAGACCTCATACAAGTGTATGTACTGGTATTGTATCTTTGTAGTAAGCTTGGTTTTGTCATGATATCTATGTTGTGTTATTATATCTATGTATTAACCCCTTCTCGCCATAGCCCTTTTTTGTTTTTGTGTTTTCATTTTTCACTCCCCACCTTCAAAAATCTACTACGTTTTTTATTTTTCCATGTACAGAGCTGTTTGAGGGCTTGTTTTCTGCGTAACAAGTTGCACTTCAAAATGATGGTATTTAATATCCCATGCCCTGTACTGGGAAGCAGGAAAAAAATTCCAAATGCAGTGAAATTGGTGAAAAAATTTGAATAGGTTTTATAATGTTTTCATACATTTACAAAAATTTAAACCTGTACAAAAAACCCCCCTGTATTTTGCCTTCTGGCGCTAATAACTTTTTCATACTTTGGTGTACGGAGCTCTGCATGGTTTTGTTGTTTGCTTATTTTTATGATGTTTTCAATGCTAGCATTTTTAGAACTGTCGACCTTCTGATCACTTTTTATAGAATTTTTTATATTTTTAAAATGGCAAAAAAGTGCCATTTTCGACTTTGGGCGCTATTTTACATTACGGGGTTAAATGTAGTGAAAAACAGTTATTATATTTTGATAGATCTGGTATTTTCGGACGCGGCAATACCTGTTTATTTATATTTATATCAGTTCTAGGGAAAGGGGGGTGATTTGAATTTATTTTTTTTTTTATTATAATTTTTTTTCTTTTTCTTTTTACTATTTTTCTGACTCCCTAGGGTACTTTAACCCTAGGTTGTCTGATCGATCCTATTATATACTGCTGATAGCACATTGTAATGAAAGCATTAAAACAAGACAGTCTCGGGTCTTCAAAAGACCGGGGTCGTCATGGTGAAAGATCGCCATTCCCCGATGATGTCACAGGGAGCGACAATCCTAGCACCGACCGCGGGTATTACTGATAAGGCTTTTCTGCCGCCTCCATGCGGCACAAACTAGGGGGCGTGCCGCCAGATAGTCCGACTGATTCAGACCGAGCGCCGGATTTAACTTTGCAATTGTGTTGCACGCCCTTGGTTGAACTTGATGGGCAAGTGTCTTTTTTTCAACTGTATAAACTATGATACCATGATACTATGTTAAAGGTGCACCACAAAAAAGATGATGAACTCTGTCGGACCTGAACGGGGAAGCGACACACTCATGCTGCACTTTCTGTTTGTACTGACAAGCGTACTGCTGCTTCATTTAATCTCTGTGGAACAAACAGCTGAAAAACGAAAACTTCTCAGCACTGTGTATGCACAACCATTGACTCATTCACACAGAGGACACAGGAACTCAATTCCCGTAATCATGTGTATAAGTGACTTAGTAAATTTTTTTACTCCATAACTGTCACGGGTGCCCCCGCGATCCTAGTCACAGATCACGGGCACACCCGTGCCCCTCTCTGTGCGCAGTCCCTGCTGCCCCGTTCCTAGGCCCGGACTCACCTCTCCACGCTCCTCCTCCGGATCTGTCTAGGTCGTGCTCATGTCCCCACTCCTAAGGGTGCGGGCGCGCAGGCTCTACAGGATTTAAAGGGCCAGCGTCCTCCTTATTGGTGGTGGTGGTCAACTCGGCTCTGCTATATAACCCGGCAGCTCCCATCATGCCCCGTCGGATCTTCAACCATTTCCTGTGAAGTGAAAGCCCTTCAGTGCTCCTGCGTTTCCAGTGTTTCTTCGTGTTCTTGTGTTACCAGTGTTCCTCTGTGTTCCCCATCCTGTGTTCCTGTTTCAGCATTTCTGTACCATGTGCCTGCTCCGGTCTTCCTGCTGTGTGTTCCTGGGTTCCTTCCAGTGCTGCTCTATTGCTGTCATCCCTGGCTCGGACTGTATCCTGCTGTACTACCTTGGCTGCCACTGCGGGCCTACTCGCACCCGTGAAACGACCTGGTGGCACCTGCCGCACCAAGATCATCCGGCTTTGCCGCAGGCTCTGGTGAAGACCAGGTGCCACTTAGACTCTGGTCCAGGGTGTTGGCTAGTATCATCCCCCGCGGTGGTCCAGAGGGTCCACAGACTCATCACCCAGACGCCTGACATTAAGCTGATTTCACCATTCAGTGCCATTATTTTCTGTATGAGATTCTCTGGCTGCATAGAACCTGCATCTTACATATAACTTCTGCTCTTCTCTAGTGAGCCATATAAATCAACTCTACTATATATTTTTGTGGCTCTTGGAAACCCTTTGATACTGGGTTAATCATCTGTACTCACCAGTAGTGCCCCAGGATAATTGGCATTGGGTTGTGCTTTGTTCTTGGAAGTTGTTATCCTCTAGGAAAAAAAGAGAGTATTGATTGTGAGAACCCACAGGGATGTGGAGACTGTAACAAGACACTTACAGACCCTCCTGCTCCATCAGTGTTTAGTTCCTGGTGACTAACGGGATTGATGAGGTGTAGAAGTACCAAGTGTGCGACAGAGGGGGAATGACTGCGGAATCAGACTTAGAATTCTGAGGCCCTTACGAAAAAAAAAGATCTTGTAAGACTCAGTCTCCATCATTGCAAAGTATATAAATTGCATCGACCTCTATTACACTGTAGTCACAGTGCACACAGGACATATCGGGGCTCATTTACTTACCCCTTCCTTGGAGTTCACAGAAAGTGCATTTTCCGTGTATAATGCACTGTGCCGCGATTCACTAAGATCGTGCACCCGATATCCTACATGTGTCCCTTCCCCGCTCAGGTCCGCCGGAGTTCACCTTCTTTCTAATGCATGTAAGTGCATTGTCTTGCGACACAATTTGAATCTTAAATCCTGCGCTCAGTCTGAATCAGTCGGAATCGTCCGACGGCACGTCCCCCCCTGATTTCTGGCGCAGCTGTGCCAAAATCCGATCGCATCCGACACAATCCCATTGCAAACCCCTGTTAAATACCTGTCAAAGCTGAGCAAATCCTGAAAATCGTGAACAGTCTGACAAAAGTGCGATCCGCGACCCATAGTAAATAAGATCCATCATCTGTATGCTCTAATAGATATTATAGACTTTTTTCGTGGTGGTAAGTTTTTGGTTCCAAAGTCAGCTCCGAGTGGCTATTGCCTTCTTTAGATCCATTGGCTTTTTATTGTCCAAGCCTGCCGCTATTGCCAGGTCAGTTCAATCCTAAAATGGACTTTTTGATTTTAAATCATTCCATTGTAGGGCAAGCTGGAACAAAAGTGTTGTTCATGTGAGCAAACAAGGTTAAGACTTATTTAATCGTAGTTTTGTTCCTCGGCCTACTGCCTGAACTGTCTATATTATAATCCACTACTGGGTATAGCAATTGACAGATTCTGTGACAGATTCAGGTGGCGCTGCTGCGCTGAATTCCGCCGGAGTTCACCTTCTTTGTCCTGGTGTATGTGAGTGCTATTCTTGCGACAAATTTTTTTTTTAAATTTCGTGTTTTTTCCGAAATCCGTTGGGTTTTCCGCCAGCCACGCCTCTCCATTCTGTCACGTGAAAGCCGATGCTGATGCGACACAATCCGATCGTGTGCGCCAAAATCCTGGGGCAATTCAGCGCAAATCGGAAATATTCGGGAAACCCGACGAAAATGCGCGATTCGGACCCTTAGTAAATGAACCCCTATATCTGTAGTTCAGTGTGTGTAAGATTTGTTATTGGTATTTATGTGATTATTTATATTTTCCGGTATCTTTTTCCCATTCAGTCTGTAAATTTTCAGTTTACTTAAAACTGTGGAGTAGAGAGCTAGCTGTTTTGACTCTCACCTCCTGCCTGCATAGATTGAGCTAATGCCCATCTTGCTAGCAGGAATCACACAGAATTTGTCAATTGCTATATCCAGTAGTGGCTTATAATACAGGACAGTTTTGGCAGTAGCCCGGGGCCCAAATCTTATGGAGAGAGCCAATTGCCACTCTAACCACCTGCCAAATTTTATAATTAGAAGAACCTCCACCCATTAAATCCTTGTAGATTTGTTCAATACACAATACACAAGAGTCATTTCAGGATCTTTGATGGTCCTCCAAAGGTCCTGAAACCACAAATTGAAAGCAGCCACATGTCAGCGCACCATAGAGAAACACAGGGCCTGTGTCTTATCACAGAGAAATAAAGGCTTTGTCCTATGTTTATCTGTGCATGGTCATGGTGCGGTGAGACAACGTGTGCCCACTGATCATTGACCGTGCGCCATAGGAGGCGTCAATGGAGACCAATATCCGTCCGCAAATGTTATGGCCCGATATTGGTTCCCATTATGACCATGTGAATTAGGCCTAAGGGATGCATCCTCAATTCATTAAGAAGCTTGATTTTAATGCCATATGTAGAATTCGAATTGTAGATTTGTAGGGGCTATAATATTCATAAAACCCAGAGCCCACGGCAGTCTTATTCCTCCCCTGGCTATACCCTGTATAAGGCACACATATTACTCCATGGCACTGGTAAGGCCTCACCAATGTTGCTTAGTTGTCCTCTGAGCTCCATGAGTTCCATGGTTTCAGCACAATTTCGGCCCACTATAACTATACTACTATATGCGGGTTGAGTTCAGATCATTCTTTCAAAAAATTGTTCCAATCTAATTTTTTTCTTTTCTTATGGACTTTTGTTACAATGTCAGTAGCTATCTCTATCCTCTATCTCCATCTTATCACGTATACAATTGCTTTACACAATCATCATATGACATGCCGTGAAATTAGGTAAATAAGTTGTAAAATTGTTTACAAGCCATAACATATGATGTCATGTTGCGGGTACAGTTTCAGGTGGGGGGGGGGGGTGATTTAGACTTTCTGGTCCCATTAGCCATTCTAAATTGCTTCCTTTACATTTTATTTTAATAATATTTCAGCTGCATTTTCAGATATGGGTGAGACAAGCTCTTTCATTTTCTGAAGTGTTCTTCTGGCAACTCAAAGTAAAACACAGCTGTAGATTCAGGCTGAGCTTTCATTAACCCAAGAACTCTGCAATTAAAAGGAAAACAAGCCAATTAAGGCTGTAATTTGCTCTAAGAACTCGATTTGACAATTGTCCTCGCTGTTGTCCTCCAGGAAAGTTGGGAGAAGGAGCAGGAGAATATAAATCTGCCGGCTCTGATGGAACACATCCTCTCTCTTCAGAGGCACTTAAAATTGTATATTTCTACGCAGACACAGAGGGACCGGGAATATATCTCCGATTCCAGATCACATATTAAATAAGCGGAGAGTCTGAAATGTACAGTATTATATGGAGAATCGCATTGATGAGAATATTAACGAGGTTGTGTTCACACAGCGCAGTTAAAGGGGTTGTTCAGAATGGGAAGAACCTCTGCTCAACTATGTCTTTACCTCTGGCCCATTCATGGTTATTCCCATCAGTACCGGTCTCTGTTGGTATACCGGGTCTCAGTGGTGATGTCTCGTCAACATTGTGCTTCTGCTACGGCCCAATACAGGCCGTGGGTAATATTCCGCCATGGTGGATGTGGCTGTTGACATGACTAGGAATGAGCAGACTCGTTTAGGTTCACAGAGTTCGGATTATCCTTGAACATAAGTTTGGTTCGGACCTATAAATGCAATATTTGCATTAAATGATTTGCTAGCAACATTTACAGAGTTAACACCCTGATCAGGACCAGCATTGGTCATTGGTTTTTCCAGCAGGGTTGAGCTCGAATGCCGAACCTGAACTTCTGGCTGAAGTCCAGACCCTCAACCTTCGGCCCAGACCCAAAGACTCAGGTCGGGTCCATTCATCCTTAGACATGACATGAAAAAAAAACTATTACATAGCACACACCTGCACTGAATGGTTTATAAGAAAAAACCTAGACTACAGATGATAGATGTAATCTTCCAGAAGGAACCTCGTGCCTAGAATATTGTGCCAAAACAGATGTAAGCTGAATACCTTACGCGGATGTTGCTACCCGTTTTCGGTTGGTGGTACGGTGGTGTCCAGATATTCCAATAACACCAGAGATCACCAGAGTATTATACGGCAGATATTCTTGGTTTAGTGGTCTCATGTACGTAAAGAAATTATGGTATACAACTACAGCAGTATGTGGAGGCTGCTCTGGGCTTGACTGTAGGTAGGCACCAAGGTAAGTATGAGTTATTATTTTTATACCATCTGGATCCACGAGTCACAATATAGCAGATGAAAGAAGGCAGATATTTAAAGGAACTGATTATTTTCTTAAATAAAGAGATTTTCAATGAAAGTGGAAAAGTTTAGATATGCGCCTTCCACCCAAAAAAAAGTCTTTATGAAGGTCAGTGGTCAGTGTAAAAACTGATTCCAGATATCCATAGAAACATAGAAAATTATATCCTTAGAATAAAAATCATTGTAATACTAAATTATTCATTCAATATTCATCTCTTTATATCTTCTCACTGTGGAGAATTAGATTTGGTAAATAATCTCACTGCATTCGGTTATTTTGCCCCTGTCCATGGTTCTGAATCCCTTTTTAGTTTCAAACTTGCTGCTGAAAATGGTCATGATGGGAATAAAGGAATAAAATCATAGCCATAAATATAGGGTCAGATAGTAGGAGAGATTGCCAATTAAGGCCACCTTAAAGGCGTGTGGAGACTTATAGCCATAGATGCTCCACTAGGGAATTCTGGGAAGAATGCAAATACGTTTTCCAAGGCGTTAAGTGGAAAACAATGCCTCCTCTTGCTACCTTGAAAAGCAGCCCCCTTAACACCAAGTATGACCTACAAGAATTAAGGATTAAGCCAAACCAGTATATCTATCCCAGAAGGAACAGACTCCCAACTGTAGCCAGCACTATAGCCAGCACTGTAGCCAGCACTGTAGCCAGCACTGTAGCCAGACCTGGTTGGGTCTCCTCAGTACAACATAGGGAACTGGATTAGCTGTGTGAGAGTTAGTGGGGGGGGGGGGGCTGCCTTTCAAGGTATCTAGAAGAGGCATTGTTTTCCACTTAACACCTTGGAAAACGTATTTGCATACTAGCCATAGTATAGACAAATGCATAAAATGTGTGTGGAGAACAGAAGGAGGGCGGGGTCATGAGAGGGAATAATAGACGGTATAGAAAGAGGACAACCGGAGTACAAGTCATAACCTAATAAAGCTAATTTGGCTAATTTTTTACAATGTTCTTTATGATTTTTTTTCCATCAAAACAATGCTGTTAATGCCCTCCTGATCTGCTCCATATAAAGAGGATGGTCAGATGAGGGGAGGGGCATAGCCAAGTGGGCGGGAATAACCTATTGGTCCTGCAGACAGGTCAGAGGGAGCAGTCTCCTGCTCTAGCCAGTTGTCTCATATCCAGACCACACTAAAGAGTGGGACTTTACTGAGCTACTAGGACACATACAAATTTTATTTATATATCCCTAATTTTTACCTCTAATATAATCCTTACAAACACTGGTTACTAAGCGTTACTAAACCAAAAACAAAACACTTCAAATTTTCTGATGTTTTTCCATTATTTTCTATCAAATAAGAGCTTATTGATAGAACAAATTTCTCCTAAAATTACCTACAGGGACTATTGTCCTTCACTTAAAAAGGTTTCTATGAAAAACTGAATGTTTTGATTTTTGTGAGCCACAAAAGGAACAAAAAATAATTGATTTTTTTACCAATTCAGAGCATTTTTGTACCTTCCACTTGACATAGTCCAAAATTTGTCTTTTTGTGTATAATAGACAATGATGAGCCAGATGAGACATTAAAGCCCAAATTTAAAAAGACTGGGGACTGGGGCGTTCTATTCATATTCGTTGTTCATTTATGTTGTATATACAAGCACAATACCCAAAATGATGGTATTTCTGGATCTGCTACATCTAGGATGACAATGGGGTCGGTCAGCTTTCAGTTCTGATGCACTTCATTTTACCCAACAAAAATAGTGTGGTATTTTGGTTGTATTTCTAGTTTCTTTAATGCAATTTTCAAATTAGCCTTCATTGAGGTGTGAACAAAGCCTAATTTAGACATATTGAAATAAGAAATCTTAAGATTGATCATGGTTTAAAGGGAACCAGTCATCACACTAACGCCCAATCCCAAAAACAGTAGCTTCTTCTGTAATATGTACAACCCGTGGAGGTCTTTTCCAGCATATTTCTGGACTGCAGATTGAATGAAAAATCCTTTTTTATTCTTTTGTAAGACGTAGTCAGGGAGGTGGGGCTGCTCGACCAAGCAGTCAGGTCTCTGCCCACTCCTTGCATCTGGTGTCCCAGCCCTGCCTCCTTAATGGAACGTCATTATCTGGAGATCTTGCACAACTCCTAGAATGTCATGCACACTGGCGCTTGCACAGGTATGCCTGTGAAGCCGGCACAGTATGCGCCGTGCTAGCTCAGAGATCATGGGTGGCTGGGTGCACTGTGCATGTGCAAGATCTCTGGATAGCAGCAGGATGATTGAAATCAGGAAGCAGGGAGTGGAGTGGGCAGAGCAAACAGTGGTCAGGAGGAGGGGTTGCCTGACTGCAGGAGGTGGGGTTGCCTGACTGCAGGAGGTGGGGTTGCCTGACTGTAGGAGGTGGGGTTTCCTGCTTCTTGGTCGAGCAGCCTCACCTCCTTGACTGCATCTTGCAAAAGAATAAAAGACGATTTTTCATGAATGATGCAACCTACAAATATGCTAAAAAGACCTCCAGGGCACATGCATATTACAGAAGAAGGTTCAGTTTGTGGGCTATAGGGGGGTGATCAGTGTGATGACAGGTTCCCTTTAAATGGTCACTAACTTTCCAACATACTTTGCAGAGATCAATAGAACAAGTGAATGCAAGAAATTCTGCAGTATATCTTATCCGAAGAAAGTGCTGGTAAGAAGTTTCTCAAGAAGGTCTATGTAGGGGAAGAGTGAGTTGCAGCAGCAAGGTCTCCACCAGCACAGCCAGGACTGTCAACTCGAGATACAGACTGCAGGGAAATACTATCACAACACTGTCACTATAGTGAAATACTGATTTTCACACAGTTTATTGATATTTTATCTTCAAGGTGATCTAATCACTTATCGTTAGTGAAGCCTGATTGTGACAGATGCCATAAATGCCATATACTGGAATACAGTAGTATTTCAGTATATGGTACTAATGACCAGAATATAATATGTACAAGCCTCCTGGGGGCTAATAATACAGTTAAAATAAGAAAAAAAAATAAAAAAGGAAAAGGATCTAAAAGTTTAATTTTTCATCCCAAAATCATTCCATACAGTGAATGCCGTTTTAGCAAGCATTGGGTTGTGAACCCACCATTCTATCCAGTTATTCTTTTGGTCACCTGTAAGAGCGTTATCCATTGAGCTCTCTAGTATTCAACTTTTTTAATGCTTGTTAAAGGAATGCAAAGGATCCTTATGGTGGTCTCAGCTGGCTCAACGGGCAAAAAGACACTGATGAGTGATACTAAGGAAGGAGGCAAGAAACAGCCCCAAGAAACATCGTAGAGCACAATAAAGTCCATGCATTTTAGGCAGAACACATCCCCTTATTCATGACTGATTGCTTTGTGGAGGTCCAGCTGATGTATCCTGGATGCTCTACCTTGTTCGGTAACAGACAGTGGATTGAGGCAGGCAGCACATAATTGGAAACTGGGGTCATATACAGAGGATTACTAATCAAGAACATAGTCACAGAACAAGCCAAGGGTCAATTGTGGAATCTGTAGAATCTGTGAGGTAGATTTACTTACCCAGTCCAGTCGCGATCCAGCGGCGCGTTCTCCGGCGCTGATTCGGGTCCGGCCGGGACTCACTAAGTCAGTGCGCCCCATGTCCACCAGGTGTCGCTGCTGCGATAAAGTCCGCTGGAGTTCACCGAAGTTCACTATCCTATGCTGGGTGCAGGTAAGAGCGTGTCAAGCGACACTTTTTTTTAAAATATGGCGTTTTTTCCGAATCCGTTGGGTTTTACGTTGGCCACGCCCCTGATTTCCGTTGCATGCATGCCAACACCGACGCGCCACAATCCGATCGAGTGCGCCGGGGCAATTCGGGGCAAAATGGTAATATTTGCGAAACCCGACGGAAAAACGTGATTCGGGCCCTTAGTAAATGACCCCCAGTGTCTTTAAAAAGTGAGTGGAAGCAGTAATGTTAATTATAAAAGCAGATTGAGAAATAGTATTAAAAAGTCTATGGGAACCTGTCATTAGGACAAATTGTGTGATCCCGATGGTAGGTTCCCTTTGAGGCTAATATCACAAAGAAGACTTGTATGACTGAAAATGGCATAAATGCTTTTGTAGAAGCGAATTCTCAAGCTGTTGCAGGTAAATGATTGGATTAAGTGATTGGAAGAAGCGTACTAAGAAAAGAGCTTAAAATAATAAAGGGAAGATTTAGCATATCATTAAAAGCAGTACCTGTAATTGCCGACAAATGCCAACAATCAGCCTCATTAGCCTGCCATTTGTTAATTAGCGCTCAGCCAT
Source organism: Engystomops pustulosus (assembly GCF_040894005.1). Taxonomy (NCBI): domain Eukaryota; kingdom Metazoa; phylum Chordata; class Amphibia; order Anura; family Leptodactylidae; genus Engystomops; species Engystomops pustulosus. The sequence goes on along the minus strand of NC_092416.1, from coordinate 164,343,793 downwards.
CTGTACCTGCCCACTGCCTTCCACCTGTACGTTATAGCCTGGAGTCCATAGATAGTATCTGAGCTCTATACTAAATAGTCACATTAATCTCTAATCCCATTTTCCCTAATCACCACCATTATCAGCTCGTTTTCCAACACTACTTTGTATTTAGCTCATTAACACGTACAGATGAATAAACACAGCTCGACAAAGGCGAGGGGCGGGAGGAGATTCGGGCCCTGAAGGATTCCCACACAATCTTTTTATTGGTAAATAAATGAAATGATGGCGCCATCTCCTCCGGTGGAACCGTGCAATATGTTTCCATTTATGGCAGAGAAATGCCTTCCATTACCATGTAGAGCGTAGCTTCCTTATTAGGGATGTAGAGATCTTTAACCCCTGGATAACAATGGCTCATCCTAGCATTGTATATTGGGGGTAATTTCCTAAGGGCCCGAATCGCTCTTTTTTGTCAGGTTTCCCGAAAATTACCAATTTATGACGAATTGCCCCGGGTTTTTGATGCACACGATCGGATTGCGGCGCATCGGCACCGGCATGAATGCAACGGAAATCCAGGAACGTGACCGTTGGAAAACCCAACGGATTTGGAAAAACCGCAGAATTAAAAAAAAAAAAAGTGTTGCTTGACACGCGCTTACCTGCACCCATGATAGGAAGGTGAACTCCGGCAAACTTCAGCGCAGCAGCGACACCTGGTGGACATCGGGCACACGACCTTAGTGAATCGCCAGAAGACCCGAATCCTCGACGGAGAACAAGCCGCTGGATCGCGACAGGACCAGGTAAGTAAATCTGCCCCATTGTCTTATTCTGCAGGAGATCCAGATCCAGGTCATAAAGTCCCTTGGTTCCACTAAAATTTTGGTCAACTGTATCCCCTGATTCTTCCATAACAATTAATATTGGGGAGGAAGCAGAATTCGGCATATTGAGCTTCAACATACTTCATACTTCATTTCCCTCCGAGCTAACCCTCTGCTCTATGTGTGTGTTTGTGGCTTATTGAAGCTATTGAAGGTTCCCAGTTGTCAGACTGGTGTCCTTGACTGACAAGATTAAGTTATTTTTGGGGCCTACCTCAAGAAATAAACCCTGCTAGCCCAAATTAGGGTGACTTCTTCTGTATCTCTAGTGGGTCAAGGATAAAGCCTTGGCCCACTGGAGGATCATCTAGTACTTTGGTGGCCCAGGTCAGCACTGAAGGTTCTCTTGCCTGACCCCCTGGATATCTTTAGTCTTATCACCATTGAATAAAATTTGTAGAAATCCTTAGTCCGGTATGTCTGCATGAGAAGTAACCCTGTTTGTGGTCATTCAATGACATGTAATTTTTGTCTTCATTCATCTCTACTTTGCTGCGCCCTCTGGGCTGTTTGATTGAGACCTAGCTGCTGTGACTCACTGCCCCCTTCGCCTTCAGAAGGGAAGAAGAAGGATAATAAGGAAATTGGGAATATTAGCAGCATATTATTTATTTGAACATTCTTTATTGAAGCAATAGCAAGAGGCTCAACTCACCTCCTGGCTGGTGCACCCCTGTCTGTTTACGGTGTAGCTGGCAGAGGCAACCGGGAAATACACCCCAATTACTGGTTCTCAGAAGTTACACCAACATGACTTTTATGCATCTAAATGCAGAACTGAACCATCGTACTTCACAAAGGAAAACCTTGAGACAGCTTTGTTACCAATCTGTAGAATATAGATCCCCACTACAGCTATAATATGCTTTCATAACAAATTGAATTGACTTAATTCAGATAAAATGACATAATATAACCTCCATTGTGTTAGTGTTATGTTACGCAGTGGAGGATGGGTAGATTTGGGAATTAGTACCTTCCATCGTGTACAGTATTATTTGTCCCGGCCGTGGCTGTGATCCAGTCATTAGAATTCTGGCCGTTGTGCAGAAAAATGCAATTCCTCGTTTAAAGAGGTCACTTGTCGCTCATGGCTAAATCTCCACATTAATACTGCACCATTTGCACATGCTAAATGAAGCCATTACCTTGGTGAGACGCATAATTTGGGGTAATTTCAACTGCCTATTTGCTGGTTATAGACCAGGACTTGTAATGTAGAGGGCGATAAAGGTGTAACAGAAGTGTTTAACTCTAAGGCTCTCAAACCAATGTTAAAGATATTCCATTTAGTCAGGTTTTTTTTGGAAATAAATCCAAAATTCTTTTACATAAAGATTGGTAAGGAAAGTTTAACCCTTTCATGTATAGAGGGGGGTTCATGGACCGAGCCCTTTCCAAACATGGTGGATGTCAGCTGTATTACACAGTTACTGCCATGGTAAGAGTCGATCAAAGCACCTAACAACAATGCTCCTAGGTACCGTCACCCTTGAACGACGATCGTCACCTAGAGTGATCGGTTGCCTGTTAGAGGCTTCCATAAGTATCATTATTACAGTCTGCCTGAAGCAGTATGTACACAATATAGTGCAATACCATTGTATTACAGTATATTCTGTAAGTTATCAGACCCCTTAGGTTCAAGTACCCTAGGGGGCCTGAAATAATAGTGAAAAAAAATCAAAAAAAATATGAAGAAAATTCTTCAAAAACATTTAAATGATCCTCCTTTCCCTTGAACACATATAAAAATAAATACAGAAGTTTTAAAATTATAAACATGCATCAAAATGTCTGATCTATTAAAATACAAAAACAATTATTCCCAGCGGTGAACCCACTAATGGAAAATAGCACCTGAGTGTCTGAATCACTTTTTCAGCATTTTGTCCACGTTTTTTCCAATAAGATATTATATCAAAAAGTGATCAAAAGGTTGTAAAATCTCACACACAATGACACGACAGTGTCGTGTCGAAACGTGTCGGTCTGTGACGCCATCTGTGATATTCCCCATGGAGACTTTTTAACTATTGAAGAATAAAGAATATTATTTTACCTCGATGCCTCTTAGTGCTGGACTTATGGCCTTGTGTCTCTGTTTGCTGTTTCTACGGTCGTGCTCCTGACTGGTCCGTGCACATTAGGAGAAGAGGGGTTGCACATTCTGGTGGTGTGAGCCGGGATTGGAGGTACTAGCTACCGACTGTCTTTTTCTTTGTTTTTTACACTGAGGTATAAAAAGTTATGGATGTCAGAATATGGCGATACAAGGCGGTTTTTTATGCAAGGTTTTTGAAATTTTTAAAAAGATATTAAGACATAACTAAAATGTATATAAATATAGTCGGACCCCTAGAACACCTGACTTACAGATGACCCCTAGTTACAAATGACCTCTGGATATTGGTAATTTATTGTACTTTAGCCTTTGGCTACAATAAACAGCTATAACAGTTATCACAGGTGTCTGTAATGAAGCTTTAGTGTTAGTCCTGGTTCTTATGACAATCCAACATTTTTAAAATCCAATTGTCACAGAGACCAAAAAAACATTTGTCTGGGGTTACAATTATAAAATATACAATTCCGACTTACATACAAATTCAACTTAAGAACAAACCTATAGAACTTATCTTGTACAGTACGCAGTACGTAACCCCGGGACTGCCTGTATGGAATCACTGCAATTGTACTGATCCAATGAATAAAGGAGAGGTGTCATCATGGCTGCACATAAGAGTCATAAAAAAAAATCTGAATGCGGCACAACTGTGTTTTTGTGCCGATTCCACCATTTTTTCCAACTTCCCAGTACATGGCACAGAATATTAAAGAGTGCCACTAAAGAATAGCATATTAGTTAAAATAGTAAAAAGAAAAATAGTAAAAAGATGCGACCTGCGGGGGAAAACGGAAACGCATCAATTTTTTCTAAAATGACAGAGCTGTTCGAAACAGGGAATATATTCCTGAAAAGTGTTTATCCCAGTGGTAGTTGGCAGACATCAGAAATTAGCCAAAATTTTTGACGATTGTGTAATCTGCAGAGGGCAGGGGATTTGTGATGCACCATGCGACTAGTGATCATTCAATTTTTAGAAAACCAGCTTCCTTCATAGATAGTACAAAGGATCAAAATAGAGTGGCCGGAATTTGTGATTATTTCCCCCCAACTGGGTGTGAAGGGGGGGGGGGGGGTGCAAGGTGGCAGAGCGGGCAGGCACGGGGCATTTTTCCCTGCTCCTGTGCATTAACTATAACTTGTGCCCGATCAGGCTGCCTGGTATACAACTGTCCGGCACCGCAGCCAGATACATCAGGAGCGGGAGGCAGCAGCACGCACCCCCATCATCTCCATCTAAGTCCAAATTAGGCATCAAAATCTCAACTTGAATCAGAGGTACAAGGAACAACAATAAATATGCAACAATAACTGGCGTATAACTGAGCTCGGAGGTGAGGATGTGGTGTCCACAGGGACGTGTGTGAGGCTGCTTATCAGGTCAGAGCCAACTAAGAGACACAACTCCGTACAGACAGTTAAAGGGATATTCTCTAGAGATGAGCGAGCACTAAAATGCTCGGGTACTCGTTATTCGAGACGAACTTTTCCCGATGCTCGAGTGCTCGTCTCGAATAACGAACCCCATTGAAGTCAATGGGAGACTCGAGCATTTTTCAAGGGGACCAAGGCTCTGCACAGGGAAGCTTGGCCAAACACCTGGGAACCTCAGAAAAGGATGGAAACACCACGGAAATGGACAGGAAACAGCAGGGGCAGCATGCATGGATGACTCTGAGGCTGCATAATCGCACCATTATGCCAAAATTATGGGAAACAGCATGGCCATGACAGAGTGACAGAATGAAGCTAGATAGCATCTAAAACATCCAATAATTGACCCTGACACTATAGGGGACGGCATGCAGAGGCAGCAGCGGCAGGCTAGAGAGTGTCATGGCGACATACCCTAAATGGACTCAGGCTTCAAACCAATGGGTGGCAGAGAGGAACCAAAGGAGGTGAGCAAGAAGCGCTCAAATAATATCGGTAAATGATAAAAGTTTGCCAGTATATTTTGTGGATTACACAGCAGGGTAGCGACAAAGTTAACATGGAAGCCATGAAAACAACCCAAAATTCTGCCTGACACAGCTCGTTTGATAAGGGGACCATGTATGGAGGCAGTGAACTAGTAGTAGATTAAAGGTGCTGCAGTTAAAACTATGTTAGTTGGATCTTGGCATGGAGCTGGCGCTCCGCTGCCAGGCGAGCTTTCGCCAATCCAAGCCCCTGTCTCTAGGCTACTCCCCAAACAGCACTTCTAAGAACCTTTTGTATAAGATCAAGTGTAGTAGCGTTCTTATAAGTTTAGGATATGGCGGGTGAGGGGAATGTAAACAGATGCGCAAGAAGCGCTGAAATAATATCGGTAAATGATAAAAGTTTGCCAGTATTTTTTGTGGATTACACAGCAGGGTGGCGACAAAGTTAACAAGTTTGTTGTGGAAGCCATGAAAACAACCAAAAATTCTGCCTGACACAGCTCGTTTGATAAGGGGACCATGTATGCTTACAGTTCATGCCAGTAGCTGCACTGGCTGCCAGTCTCCTTTCGAATAGTTTAAAATAATAACCCTCATCCATAAAGCTCTGTATAATGCTGCACCCCCCTACCTCTCCTCTCTTATCTCAGTCTATCGCCCAACCCGTGCTCTTAGATCCGCCAGTGATCTTAGATTAACCTCTACCCTAGTGCGGACCTCCCACTCGCGTCTCCAAGACTTCTCTAGAGCTGCACCAATTCTATGGAATGCTCTGCCCTGGACTATCAGACTAATACCTAACCTCCAAAGTTTCAAACGTGCTCTTAAAACCCATTTCTTTAGGCAAGCCTATAACACTCATTAACTGCATGAAGTTTTAACTCTTCTACTAACCCGTCCTGTGTCGTCCTCCCATCTGTTATCCAGCAACCAACAGGCACCAGACTTCTCTACAGTCCCATTCACCCTGGACCTGGTATATAAGATGACGGCTGAGTGGTTCAAGCGACAGCAATTCCATTTATTATATTTTGTTCTATTCCCTAAGAAGAATGGCTTGACCATTAAATATTCTTTTACCTCGTGTTACCCCATCATCTTCATAAACCGTAAGCTCTGGCGAGCAGGGACCTCACTCCTGTTGTTCCATACAAATGTTGTGCTCTGTTACATTACATTTGTATTTGTTTCCTATGATTTGTAAAGCGCTACGGAATATGATGGCGCTATATAAATAAAGATTATTATTATTATTATGGAGGCAGTGAACTAGTAGTAGATTAAAGGTGCTGCAGTTAAAACTATGTTAGTTGGATCTTGGGATGGAGCTGGCGCTCCGCAGCCAGGCGAGCTTTCGCCAATCCAAGCCCCTGTCTCTAGGCTACTCCCCAAACAGCACTTCTAAGAACCTTTTGTATAAGATCAAGTGTAGTAGCGTTCTTATAAGTTTGGGATATGGCGGGTGAGGGGAATGTAAACAGATGCGCAAGAAGCGCTGAAATAATATTGGTAAATGATAAAAGTTTATTAGTATATTTTGTGGATAACACAGCTGGGTGGCGACAAAGTTAACAACTTTGATGTAGAATCCATGAAAACAACCCACCTCGTTTGATAAAGGGACGATGTATGGAGGCAGCTATATGGACGACTTTTGGAGGTAGCAATGGAGACAACGTGTGGAGGCTGCTATGGAGACAATTTAATTTGGATAGTGCCTGTATGTGGCAGTCCCAAAAATTTTTCAAACCAGAGGAGCAGGTAGGTGGCCCTCCAGAAAAATAGAATAGATTGAGTGCCTGTATGTGGCAGTCCCAAAAAGTTTTCAAACCAGAGGAGCAGGTAGGTGGCCCTCCAGAAAAATGGAATCGATTGAGTGCCTGTATGTGGCAGTCCCAAAAAGTTTTCAAACCAGAGGAGCAGGTAGGTGGCCCTCCAGAAAAATAGAATAGATTGAGTGCCTGTATGTGGCAGTCCCAAAAAGTTTTCAAACCAGAGGAGCAGGTAGGTGGCCCTCCAGAAAAATTGAATAGATTGAGTGCCTGTATGTGGCACTCCCAAAAATTGTTTAAAACAGAGGACCGGGTCGGTGGCCCTCCAGAAAAATTAAATGCATAAAGTACTATAGCTAGAGCCAGTGGGCCCTGTCAAAAAATAGCCAGTTTCCTCTGCTTTACTGTACAAAGAGGAGGAGAAGGAGGAAAATGAGGAGGAGGAGGAGTGGATCAATTATTCAGGTTGAGCTTCCTTCACCTGGTGGAGATTGGAAATTATGAGAAATCCAGGCTTTATTCATCTTAATAAGCGTCAGCCTGTCAGCGCTGTCAGTCAACAGGCGTGTACGCTTATCGGTGATGATGCCACCAGCTGCACTGAAAACCCGCTCGGACAAGACGCTAGCGGCAGGGCAGGCAAGAACCTCCAAGGCGTACAGCGCCAGTTCGTGCCACATGTCCAGCTTTGAAACCCAGTAGTTGTAGGGAGCTGTGTGATCATTTAGGACGATGGTATGGTCAGCTACGTACTCCCTCACCATCTTTCTGTAAAGATCAGCACTACTCTGCCGAGACTGGGGACAGGTGACAGTGTCTTGCTGGGGTGACATAAAGCTGGCAAAAGCCTTGTAAAGCGTACCCTTGCCAGTGCTGGACAAGCTGCCTGCTCGCCTACTCTCCCTCGCTACTTGTCCCGCAGAACTACGCACTCTGCCGCTAGCGCTGTCAGAAGGGAAATACTGTTTCAGCTTGTGCACCAGGGCCTGCTGGTATTCATGCATTCTCACACTCCTTTCCTCTGCAGGGATGAGAGTGGAAAGATTTTGCTTGTACCGTGGGTCCAGGAGAGTGAACACCCAGTAATCGGTGCTGGAATAAATTCTTTGAACGCGAGGGTCACGGGATAGGCAGCCTAGCATGAAATCTGCCATATGCGCCAGAGTACCAACGCGTAAGAATTCACTCCCCTCACTGGCCTGACTGTCCATTTCCTCCTCCTCCAACTCCTCCAACTCCTCTTCTTCTGCCCATACACGCACAGTAAGGACTCAACAATGGTCCCCTCTTGTGTCTCGCCAACATTCTCCTCCTCTTCCTCCTCATCCTCCTCCACCTCCACCTCCTCCGATATGCGCTGAGAAACAGACCTAAGGGTGCTTTGGCTATCAACAAGGGAATCTTCTTCCCCCGTCTCTTGTGACGAGCGCAAAGCTTCCGACTTCATGCTGATCAGAGAGTTTTTCAACAGGCCAAGCAGCGGGATGGTGAGGCTGATGATGGCGGCATCGCCACTGACCATCTGTGTTGACTCCTCAAAGTTACTGAGCACCTGACAGATATCAGACATCCACGTCCACTCCTCATTGTAGACTTGAGGAAGCTGACTGACCTGACTACCAGTTCTGGTGGAAGTTGACATCTGGCAGTCTACAATGGCTGCTGGTAAACTCTGGATAACATGGTCAGTGTTGAATTCCACCTCGTGGGCACGTCGCACAACAGTCGGTGAGCGGGCAGTTGGAGGCGGCGCTGCGCTGCCCTGAGAGTGGCAGCATCTGTGCTGGACTCCCTGAAATGCGCACAGATGCGGCGCACCTTCGTGAGCAAATCTGACAGATTGGGGTATGTCTTGAGGAAATGCTGAACTATCAGATTTAACACATGGGCCAGGCATGGCACATGTGTCAGTCTGCCGAGTTGCAGAGCCGCCACCAGGTTACGGCCGTTGTCACACACAACCATGCCTGGCTTCAGGTTCAGCGGTGCCAGCCACAGATCAGTCTGCGCCGTGATGCCCTGTAATAGCTCTTGGGCGGTGTGCCTTTTATCGCCTAGGCTCAGCAGTTTGAGCACCGCCTGCTGTCGCTTAGCAACGGCACTGCTGCTGTGCCTAGAGCTACCGACTGATGGCGCCGTGCCCACGGATGGTAGTTCGGAGGAGGAGGTGGAGGAGGGGTGGGAGGAGGAGGAGGCATAGTAGGCCTGAAACACCTGGACCGAGGTAGGCCCCGCAATCCTCGGCGTCAGCAGTATATGACCAGCCCCAGGGTCAGACTCGGTCCCAGCCTCCACCAAGTTAACCCAATGTGCCGTCAGCGATATATAGTGGCCCTGCCCGGCAGCACTCGTCCACGTGTCCGTGGTCAGGTGGACCTTGTCAGAAACGGCGTTGGTCAGGGCACGGGTGATGTTGTCTGACACGTGCTGGTGCAGGGCTGGGACGGCACATCGGGAAAAGTAGTGGCGGCTGGGGACCGAATACCGAGGGGCGGCCGCCGCCATGAGGTTGCGAAAGGCCTCGGTCTCTACTAGCCTATAGGGCAGCATCTCCAGGCTAAGCAATCTGGAGATGTGCACATTAAGGGCTTGGGCGTGCGGGTGGGTTGCACTATATTTGCGTTTCCGCTCCAGCGTCTGGGGTATGGAGAGCTGAACGCTGGTGGATGCTGTGGAGGATCGTGGAGGCGACGATGGGGTTTTTGTGGCAGGGTCCTGGGCAGGGGGCTGACTATCAGCTGACACAGGGGAAGGAGCAGTGGTGTGCACGGCCGGAGGTGAACGGGCTTGTTGCCACTGAGTGGGGTGTTTAGCATTCATATGCCTGCGCATACTGGTGGTAGTTAAGCTAGTAGTGGTGGAACCCCTGCTGAGCCTGGTTTGGCAAATGTTGCACACCACAGTCCGTCGGTCATCCGGTGTTTCCTTAAAGAACCTCCAGACTTCTGAAGATCTAGGCCTCGCCGCAAGAGCCCTCGCCACGGGAGCTTCACTAGTTGACACATTTGGCGCTGATGCACCAGCTCTGGCACTGCCTCTCCGTCTGGCCCCACCACTGCCTCTTCCAACCTGTTCTGGTCGAGGACTCTCCTCCGTCTCAGAAGCACTGTGTTCACCCGGCCTCTCAACCCAGCTTGGGTCTGTCACCTCATCATCCTCCGATCCCTCAGTCTGCTCCCCCCTCGGACTTCCTGCCCTGACAACAACTTCCCCACTGTCTGACAACCGTGTCTCCTCATCGTCGGACACCTCTTTACACACTTCCACTACGTCAAGAAGGTCATCATCACCCACAGACTGTGACTGGTGGAAAACCTGGGCATCGGAAAATTGCTCAGCAGCAACCGGACAAGTGGTTTGTGACTGTGGGAAGGGTCCAGAAAACAGTTCCTCAGAGTATGCCGGTTCAAATGCCAAATTTTCCTGGGAGGGGGCAGACTGGGGGGGAGGAGGCTGAGGTGCAGGAGCTGGAGGAGTGGCGATTTCGGTGACATGGGTGGACTGCGTGGAAGACTGACTGGTGGACAAATTGCTCGAAGCATTGTCAGCAATCCACGACATCACCTGTTCGCACTGTTCTGGCCTCAACAGTGCTCTACCACGAGTCCCAGTAACTTCAGACATGAACCTAGGGAGTGTAGCTCTGCGGCGTTCCCCTGCTCCCTCATAAGCAGGTGGTGTCTCACCCCGGCCAGGACCACGGCCTCTGACCCCTGCAGTAGTTGGACGCCCACGTCCCCGCCCTCGTCCTCTACCCCTAGCCCTCGGGTTAAACATTTTTAAAATGAGAGTAGCTTTAATTTTTTTTTAACTTTTTTTTGTGTTTTTTTTTTTTTTTTGTGTTTTTGAGTTTTTAAAACCAAACAATGCTATCCTATTGCTATGGCTATTTTCTAGCCAAGTATGAAAGCACACTACTATGCCAGATGAGATGACACTGAGTTATTAAACAAAATAAACGTAAAATAAAAAAGGACAAATGGCAGACTGTGCCTAATTGAAATCCAACCCCTACTAAATTTTCCCACTTCGGTCTTTGCAATGGATATGTGCGTCACTAAGCGCAAAACACAGCGGTCGCAAGTCTCACTACAAATTGCTCACAATTGGCTAGTAGATGCACTGCAGCAAGTACAGCCACCAGCAGATCAACCAGAAATCAAATATATAACGCTACTGTAGGCGTAAGCCGTTTGGATTCTCCTATGGCTATTTTCTAGCCAAGTATGAAAGCACACTACTATGCCAGATGAGATGACGCTGAGTTATTTAACAAAATAAACGTAAAATAAAAAAGGACAAATGGCAGACTGTGCCTAATTGAAATCCAACCCCTACTAAATTTTCCCACTTCGGTCTTTGCAATGGATATGTGCGTCACTAAGCGCAAAACACAGCGGTCGCAAGTCTCACTACAAATTGCTCACAATTGGCTAGTAGATGCACTGCAGCAAGTACAGCCACCAGCAGATCAACCAGAAATCAAATATATAACGCTACTGTAGGCGTAAGCCGTTTGGATTCTCCTATGGCTATTTTCTAGCCAAGTATGAAAGCACACTACTATGCCAGATGAGATGACGCTGAGTTATTAAACAAAATAAACGTAAAATAAAAAAGGACAAATGGCAGACTGTGCCTAATTGAAATCCAACCCCTACTAAATTTTCCCACTTCGGTCTTTGCAATGGATATGTGCGTCACTAAGCGCAAAACACAGCGGTCGCAAGTCTCACTACAAATTGCTCACAATTGGCTAGTAGATGCACTGCAGCAAGTACAGCCACCAGCAGATCAACCAGAAATCAAATATATAACGCTACTGTAGGCGTAAGCCGTTTGGATTCTCCTATGGCTATTTTCTAGCCAAGTATGAAAGCACACTACTATGCCAGATGAGATGACGCTGAGTTATTAAACAAAATAAACGTAAAATAAAAAAGGACAAATGGCAGACTGTGCCTAATTGAAATCCAACCCCTACTAAATTTTCCCACTTCGGTCTTTGCAATGGATATGTGCGTCACTAAGCGCAAAACACAGCGGTCGCAAGTCTCACTACAAATTGCTCACAATTGGCTAGTAGATGCACTGCAGCAAGTACAGCCACCAGCAGATCAACCAGAAATCAAATATATAACGCTACTGTAGGCGTAAGCCGTTTGGATTCTCCTATGGCTATTTTCTAGCCAAGTATGAAAGCACGCTACTATGCCAGATGAGATGACGGTGAGTTATTAAACGAAATAAACGTAAAATAAAAAAGGACAAATGGCAGACTGTGCCTAATTGAAATCCAACCCCTACTAAATTTTCCCACTTCGGTCTTTGCAATGGATATGTGCGTCACTAAGCGCAAAACACAGCGGTCGTAAGTCTCACTATAAATTGCTCACAATTGGCTAGTAGATGCACTGCAGCAAGTACAGCCACCAGCAGATCAACCAGAAATCAAATATATAACGCTACTGTAGGCGTAAGCCGTTTGGATTCTCCTATGGCTATTTTCTAGCCAAGTATGAAAGCACACTACTATGCCAGATGAGATGACGCTGAGTTATTAAACAAAATAAACGTAAAATAAAAAAGGAAAAATGGCAGACTGTGCCTAATTGAAATCCAACCCCTACTAAATTTTCCCACTTTGGTGTTTGAGGTGGATATGTGTGCCACTAAGAGCTAAACACAACGGTAGCAAGTCCCCCTGCTAATTCCTCACAAAATGGTACTAGATGCAAATAAAAAAAAAAAAAAGTAGAACGTTATTGTAGCCCTAAGAAGGGCTGTTGGGTTCTTGGAGAATCACTCCTGCCTAACAGTAAGCTAATAGAACACCCTAACGCTTTCCCTGACCAGCAGCAGCTCTCTCCCTAGCGGCATCCAGACACAGAATGATCCGAGCAGCGCGGGCAGCGGCTAGTCTATCCCAGGGTCACCTGATCTGGCCAGCCAACCACTGCTATCGACGTGTAAGGGTACCACGTCATGCTGGGTGGAGTGCAGAGTCTCCTGGCTTGTGATTGGCTCTGTTTCTGGCCGCCAAAAAGCAAAACGGCGGGAGCTGCCATTTTCTCGAGCGGGCGAAGTATTCGTCCGAGCAACGAGCAGTTTCGAGTACGCTAATGCTCGAACGAGCATCAAGCTCGGACGAGCATGTTCGCTCATCTCTAATATTCTCGTATTAGGATTTATGACATATCCCAGATTATCTCATAAATACACAATAGATGCAAAAATTATGCATAACTCGAAGAGATACACCAAGAGAACGGTGAAAAATAAAGGGTTACAAAAGTAATACTAATACTGGAAAATAAGAAACCAACAAAGAAGAAGAAAAGTTGACGCTGAAGGTCATTTAGAAAGTGTTTTTAGTTTTCTCAATTGTTTAAGTTAGAAGAAACATTGATGGAACATTTTGGATGTCCGAGGGAGGGACAAATGGATTCAACATATACTTTCCATTATTCTGATTGTGATCAGTGGGATCATGAATGATTCCAAAATAGCCTCCGACCCCGGCTCTTCGCTGCCACATTTCTCGTATCACCAACCACATTTTTTTTTCAATATCTTAATGTTCTGCCATTAAAGCCTGACCTGATCTGTATATTTCTCCTTCTTTTTCATCTTCGTTATCTTCCCTTATTTTCTAGGACTTGCCTCAAGGCAGTAGATACCTTATTATTAAAATAATTTCCTTCTAAAGCACCATTCAGAATGAATGAGTCACGTCTGTATAATTAGCTTCATTAGGTTGAGACACAACATCACAATGGTGGAGATATCATAGTTCCATCATTAAAGGAAATCTACCATCAAAATCCATATGATAAACCAGGGGCACTGACTCATAGATCCAGGCACCGTGACTGTGGAAATCTTGAGTGAATGAACATAGCAGTGCTATGTGTGTGAGTGAATGGATGTAGCAGAGCTGTGTGTGAGTGAATGGATATAGCAGAGCTATGTGTGCGAGTGAATGGATGTAGCAGATCTGTTTGTGATTGAATGAATGTAGCAGAGCTATGGGGCTCATTTACTAAGGGTCCGAACGCCGCACTTTCGTCAGATTTCCCGAATAATTCCAATTTGCGCTGAATTGCCCCGGGATTTTGGCGCACACGATCGGATTGTGTCGCAACGGCACCGGCTTTCACGTGATAGAAATCGGAAGCGTGGCCGTCGGACAACCCGACGGATTCTGAAAAACCACGGAATTTAAAAAAGAATTTGTGTCACAAGATCAGCACTGACATGCACTGGGAAGAAGAAGGTGAACTCCGGCGGACCTTGGCGCAACAGCGACACCTGCTGGACATCGGGCGCACGGACCTTAGTGAATACCGGAAGACCTGAATCAGCATCGAACAACGCGCCGCGGGATGGCGACTGGACCGGGTAAGTAAATGTGCCCCTATGTGTGTGAGTGAATGAATGTAGCGGAGCTATGTGTGTGAGTGAATGAATGTAGCGGAGCTATTTTTGTGAGTGAATGAATGTAGCGGAGCTATGTGTGTGAGTGAATGAATGTAGCGGAGCTTTGTGTGTGAGTGAATTAATGTAGCAGAACTGTGTGTGTTCTGGTTGCGTGTGACCAACAGGAAATTGGTGTGAAATATATTTTTCAGGCTTATGTTTTTTTAATCTGGGATTTCTAGTAAGGAGTGTCTAAAAAATATGTCAGTGAATGCAGAGCAAAAACCAAGGAAACGCCAAAGAGAACAGAGCCACAAATATCTCATAAACACTCTTGCTGCAGACATGTGCCGCTTAGTGTTTTGTCTGATTTCCATTCATTTTTGGGTGGATACAAATAATATACATGATTCATCAGTATATAAAGTGTTACCCAGGTTTAGTGAAAAAATGGCTGCTTTCTACCAATAGCACCACGGCAGCCACCGTGCCTCTGTAAAAAAACAGAGGTACAGCCCGGAGGAATGGCAGCATGGAGGTAAGTACAGCTATGTATTTTTTTTTTAAATCCCTCCCCAGTTTAACTATAAAATCAAGCCATATCCACAACATATGTAAAGGATATACAGAAGTAATACCTTCTACACTTAGCCACTTAAATAAGTATTCCCATGAAGGCAAGATTCCTAAATATACTTAGGATAACAAAAATGACACATTCTCTAATTCACTGTTATTGAGAAAAATAAAGCATTTCCCACATATAATTCCAACCTGTCTCTATCAGTCCCGGTGTACACAATTTTGGTTGTCCCTAGATATGACCATAAATCTTCTGAGTATGGTCTGGTTCTTCTCATGAATAGCTTCTTCTGTCTGCACGATGCAGTGCTCTCTGCCTCCTGCCCCTTCCCCCTGCATTACAAGACCAGCTCAGACACAGGCACTTCCTGCCGGCAAGCAGCAGTGTGCAGTGACTTCCTCTACAGCTATAGACAGATAAGGTCTTATAGCATAGCTGAATGTGTTTTTTACTGATTAGGTGAGGGAGCAGAGCTGTCATTGTGTTTTATATCCATCTCATTGATCTCTTATATCTGCTCTTTCTCATCTCTTTTTCTTTCTCTGTGTCAGATGCTAGTAGGATGTTCAGAAGCTAAATAGAAGTGTATATAAACCTGTGCCCTGATAATCTAATCACATTGTCGGCTCACAGCATCTCACAGAATAGAGGAGTCATGAAGTGTCTGCTTAGAGTCCCCGCCCACACTCTGGACTCTTACACTGACCATCACTGCGCAATAGGAGCTAAAACAGAAAAAAAAACTGTGTAAAATAAGGGGGTTAAAAATTATCTTCATTGTGTAAACCTCACTAGGGGATTAAAATTTGAGAACTTTCTTTCATGGGCAAACCCCTTTAATGAAAGTAGAAAATATTTTATCAATAGTGATGAACCGCAAAGTTTATTTTCTATAAATTACACAGTGGTTGATGGGGTTCTGATCAGGGCACTGTGGGGCCATGTCATTCTATTTCCAGGGGGATCCTTGGTCTTCACTGTTCTTAATGGTATTGGCAATGTTTTAAAGTGCAACTGTAAAGTTTAAAAACTCTTGCCTAACTCTGCACTAAGCAAAAATAAGGAATGACATTAATCACTGTGTTGTCCCTGATAGGCAGAAGTAATCAATCGCTGCATCATCCCCCAGCTCCTGTGTTCATCCAGCTCAGGTTGATTAGTCCTGTCCGGACAGTTCAGAAAATTCCGAGTAATGTGCATGCAGTCCAGATATCCCAAGGTCCTAAATGTTATAATTGTTGTTTCAGCAAAACCACTCAGCTGAGGGATAAAACAAGATATGTTTCTGCATCAGTGTATGCATAATTCATAAAAACAAATGGTAGATTTCCTTTGAAGGGTTGTTGTCCAACATCTGTAAAGCTACTTGTGAAAGGAGATTAATAAAGGACAATACTGTCAGCTTCCAGAAGAAGAAGGAGACCGATTTTGCTCCAGCAATATTCCTGCAATACAAAGCAACAACAACACCACGGGGGGGACACATTACAGACACAAATATAATGAACAATGTATGTCTTCCACACAAGCAGGAGCTTAAATGACTTTAAAACAGCTGTAAACAGCATTTTGGGAGTGTAAGAACCCCATAGTTATGTCCTACCAGAGATTGTACAATGGCGTCTAACCTGAAAGTTGGCAATAGTTAACAGTGGGTGTTGGAAAACATGCACAGGAGACATTGCATTAATACAGCCGTTCTGCTGGGATCGTGTAATTATTTTGTGTAATTATTCACCGTGGCTCCATTCACCTTTAGCACAAATATATTCTGTGTGTGTCTCTGGAAAGTTGAATATGGAACTCCCTCTGCTAATGAAGATTATGTATTATATATGCTAATTCTACCCCTCTATTGTACACTACATTTTTCTTGATTATTCCAAGTCTGTGTCTGGGAAGGAGAAAATTATACGGAAACGCGCAGGGTTTTGGCAGAGGTGCAAGATTCTCGGTGCTTGACACTTTCCGCTGCAGGTTTTCTATAGAAACATGAGGATTTCTGTAAAAAAAATAAGATTTTCTAAAGAAATCGCTGGGAAGTTATTTGGATAGGAAAAACAGAAATCTTATTTACAAGATGAGCACGTAGGAAAGCAAGAAAGAGGTGGTTGGTTATACACGGCGGGGGTTTGTGTGCATGAGAAATTTTCCAACAAATTTAAGGCCTGTGTATACCTCGACAACTTTTATTTTTCTTCTCCACCTATTTTATTTACAATGAGACTGAAATAATGTTACGGATGTATTAAAAATGTTCTACACTTTGTGCAAGGTTGTCAACTCCCTATCATTTCTCAGGCTTGTTACAAGCTCCAGGAAGTTCTGCAGCTCAGCCGCCCCCGTCTCACAGCAGACAGCTCAGTCTAATGGCGCTCAATCACTCCATCAGTCACGCCCCCTTTTTTTGACTTAGCATATAAGCTAACCCGCATTTATTTCATGTCTTACTTACCATAAATACAGTGGTCATGTGACTTCCACCACCTCCAGCTCAGACAAAGAGAGCCCCGGAGCAGACATTAATGGAATGGAGAGCCGCAGGGAGGGGAGTATCCTTTTATTTTCCTAACTACCTGTTCCTAGACATCAGGAATAAAAGCCTTTAAAAATATATCTGGATATTTTTGACAGTTGTAGCTGTCAGTTCTAGACTTTGTGCCAGGTCATCAACTCCCTATCACTTCTCATGCTCAAGTCTCAGTTACAAGCTCCAGCAAGTTCTGCAGTTCAGCCGAGCTTCATCTCACAGCAGACAGCTCAGTCTAATGCAGCTCAATCACTCCCTCAGTCACACCCCCTTTTTGACCTGAAATATAAGCTTACCCCCATTTATTCCATGTCTAACTTACCATAAATGCAGTGGTCATGTGACTTCCACCACCTCCAGCTCAGACGAGAGCCCAGGAGCAGACATTTATGGAAAGGAGAGCTGCAGGGAGGGGAGTATCCTTTCATTTTCCTAACTCCCTGTTCCTAGACATCAGGAATTAAACCCTTTATAAATATATCTGGATCATTTTGAGAACAACAGTTGTAGAGGTCAGTTCTACACTCTACACTGTGCCAGGTCATCAACTCCCTATCACTTCTCATGCTCAAGCCTCTGTTACAAGCTCCAGCAAGTTCTGCAGTTCAGCCGCGCTCCGTCTCACAGCAGACAGCTCAGTCTAGTTCAGCTCAATCACTCCCTCAGTCACGCCCCCTTTTGACCTAATATATAGCTAACCCCCATTTACTCCATGTCTAACTTACCATGAAAACAGTGGTCATGTGACTTGCACCACCTTCAGCTCAGACAACGAGAGCCCTGGAGCAGAACTTTCATGGAATGGAGATCCGCAGGGAGGGGAGTATCCTTTCATTTTCCTAACTCCCTGTTCCTAGACATTAGGAATTAAACCCTTTATAAACATATCTGGATATTTTGAGAACACCAGTTGTGGAAGTTAGTTCTAGTTTATTTCTCCATACAAGTTCCATACAACCCATTTCTGTCACTCTACAATCATGGGAAAGACTTCCAAGGTCAGGGTGCTGCCCCAAATCCTGAATGCCTGAGGCGTGCCAACTAGTTGTTCAAACAGGGTCATGGTATTGATATATGTAAGGGGAAACCAAACATTGGGTTAAATTGAGTGCCCATGGTCCCCATGTTGTAGAGGTGCCCTGTTTTTAGAATTACTATTAGAGCCCATATATTATCATCTAATGCTAGTACGTAAGATTGTTATTTATCATTTTTATGCAAATGTGCTTAATTTTGTATAGGGAGGGGGGGTCAATCATTCTGTGAAAGGTAGGTGTGGTAGGCATACAAATGAGAAAATGGGTGCAAACAGTCACTGCCAAAACCCTTGGCATAGAGATATGCAGGGGCGTAACTACAGGGGTAGCAGTCATATAGGGCCCACAGTGTCAGGGGACCCGGCATTTGGGGTTTTGGAGGTGTATATGCTATGTGTGTGTGTGTGGTGTGCGTACATGCTATATGTCTGTATATGGTATTGTATGTATGAGTGTATTTGCTGTATGTGTGTGTATATGTGATGTAAATGTTTCAATATGTGTCTATATATGGTACTGCAAGTATGTGTGTATATTCTGTATGTATATGTGGTGTGTGTAAACTGTATGTATGTTTATGCCGTCTGTGTGCATGTAGTGTGTATATGCTGCATCATTAGGAATTAGAAGAGGCTGTCTGGAAACCTGGCCGTACTCGTTGAGGGCTTTGGGAGCTGGTAGACCCCCATACTGACATGTGAAAGACACATGTATCAATGATAGGATGGATATATGAAAACATTCTTACATATGATACAATGCAAATGATTTTTCCGTGAGCTGATTGTCAATTTCATGTTTAATATTTATATTCTATACCTGGGAGATCCACTGGAGTCTCCTGGAGAGGCGTCTACATGTGTAGAATAGGAGAGCGCCGGCACAGATGAGTGGCTACACGATGGATAGTGGAATAAATTAAAAGCAGCAGCATGTTCAATTACCAACACGGATTTAATGGCTCCCAACCCGAGAGGAGGCTGATGGGGGTTTTTTGTTTGTAAAACAGCAAAATGTTGCAACAAAACCATATCGATGGAACAAATGAGCTGAGATTGGGGTCTGTAAATGGGAGTATATAGTCCTATCCCTATCCTGTGGATAGGGCCTAACTTGTTTTGGGGGAATATCCCTTGAAGGGGTTAACCACTTATTCTAGCGATGCAATTGTTTCTATTCCACCTCTATGGGCCTGTGTGCTTCAGTACTGGTCTTAAAATTAGGCACATAACAGTAACAGTTTACTATACTGAGGAATCAATGCAGCAAGAAGCAATTAAAAGAATTATTAGGTACATTTGTAGCGTAGCACATTTTTTTTATAGCTATTGTTTGCCACCCCTATTGTTATATATAGATCAATATATGAACTGGAAAGAAAAAAGAGGAATGTGCCGTATGACAATACAAGAGTAAACCTTTATTCAAATAGAAAACAAAGCAAATCTCCCGGCATAGGGATGATAGAAGACATAAAGACATTTAAAAATGTACCAAGTACATATCAAACCATATAGTTGGTACTGCCAGGTAAGGCAGTCCAACAAACCATTTCCTCCACCGACAAAAAGGAGGTATAAGAACCACCCTTGATGGTATATAGGTCAAACAAATAATATCTTAGTAGGCACACAATACAAGCTCTAATATAGATAATACAGTAGTAGAAATATCACAATGGTCTTAAAAGCAATGTGCTATCCCTATTGTATCTAGAGGTAAGTCAGAGAGAGCGTATATATGAAGTGTCCATACATTACAAGTCAGTAAGACAGGTCAGGAGGCTGTGTGGGACAAAGTCCCATGCTGTCCACAGTCAGGGTGGTTCGGTCGGTGGATTGGAAAGGGAGGGCTCCCCGCGCGTTCCGTCCCCAAATGGAGACTTCCTCAGGGGTTGAAGGGGTTGACTACCATCAAGGGCGGTTCTTATACCTCCTTTTTGTTCACTGCAAAGAGGCCCACTGAGGCTCCGCCGCCCAGGGGCCTACTGACACCTGGAGGCGACCCTGATCAGTGCATATCTTGTCTTGGTGTCTTGCAGGTCCCAGTTCAGTATAAAATGTAAGTGGTGTTTATTATCGTCATTACCTAAAAAACTGTAAATTGTAATTACTTGTATTGTCATAAAGCAGAACAATTATGATTACAATTAATTTCAACATTCTACAAAACATAATTAAAACAAATTAATTTTTATAATGATATAAATCTAAATCCAGTAAATAATAATTAACAAAAACTCTTCAAGCCGGTACCTGTGCTAGATTTATATCCCCAGGCTGACTACTTATGATATTTAGAATTTCCTTCCTGTTATGCAATGATGTGAAGATTATGGCTGCTCCACGTAAACCTGCATCTTCCATAGACTTTAATTCAAGGGTCCCCAAAATTTTACATAGGGGGCTGTTCACTGTCCCCCGTAGATCGTTGGAATAATAAAAAATAAGAAATTCCTTGAAAACACAGTGCTAGTGGTACATGTGACCACATCCGTAATAATTAAATATTATTAAATATTAAATATACTGTGACCCCTCTCCATTAATTATTGTATATGGTTCACTCCCCCCATTAATTACTAGACTGCCACTCATAATTAATTAGCGTATCTACTCGAGTATAAGTTGACCCAAGTATTAGCCGGGGCCCCTAATTTTACCACAAAAACATGGGAAAACTTATTGACTCGAGTATAAGCCGATGGTGGGAAATGCATTGGTCACAGCCTCCCAATTATATAGTCTGCCGGACCCTGCCCCATAGTATATAGCTTTGATATATATTTTTTTACTCGAGTATAAGCCAAATTTGGGTTTTTAGCACATTTTTTTGTGCTGAAAAATTAGGCTTATACGCGAGTATAACCTATTTCCTATACTGCCCCTCCTAATTAATTATTTCCTATACTGACCTTATAATTATTTCCTATTCTGCACCCCACCATTATTTCCTATACTGCCCCTCATAATTAATTATTCCCTATACCGCCCCCGCCATTATTCCCTATGCTGCCCCTCCACCATGAATTATTTCCTATAATGGCCCCATAATGAATTATTTCATATATTGGGCCCCCCGGCGGCCACAATCTTTTTACTGCTATTTTAAAAAAATAAAAAACCCTGTACTCACCCCTGGCAGTGGCAGTGGCTCCTGCATCTTCCTTCTTCATCCCGCGGCCGGACCGGAAAAGGTGCGTGGCACGTGATGACATCATTACGCGGCCGCGCATCCAGGTTCAAAGAGCGATGTGCACCGGGGTTGTCTTCCAGCCACATCACTCCACCTGCTATAATAGTGCTTGAGTGGCCGAGCAACGAGCACTATACAGTACTTCCTGCCCTCACGGACAGTGGCCCCTGCCCGACTGCCGAAGGCCGCTGCCTAATCATTGATGCTATTGGAGCACTCCAAGCACTCAATGCAATGGGGCCAGATAAAAAACATGCGGCCTGCGGGCCTACTTTGGGGACCCCTGCTTTAATTGATAGAGTGATACTTAATTAAGATCCCTGGGTATCCAATCCAACCATTCTGTTTATCAAGGCTCTGTTCACGTTGGCATCTTTTATGACATGTCACCTTGATGGACACCAATGCTGCCCGATAGACCCCATTGTCTTACAGTTGGGTCTATCTGGTTGCATTGTGTATGTTTTTCTTCTTTGAACATCGGTGAGGGATAATACAGAATGGAGTATGGCTGGCTCGTTGGGCTGGAAATAAATATAACCCAGGACCTCATCGAACGATGGTGTTTACCCGAGTATCCTCCAGATACTTCAGTTTTCTAGTTTTCTAACACATTCCAAAAATATACTGAAGGTCTATTGTTTTTTAATAAAAACATTTATTTTAGCGTGTGCCTTAGATATTATCAATTGGATTGTGAGCTCCTCTGGGGACAAGGAATGATGTGGATTTTGAAGAATACCTAGTTATGAGATGGAAGCAGAGAGAACATCAATCATGAAGGTTTGCTGATGACGGCAAGCAGCGTCTCCTTCCAGGTTCTCAGGGGAATGCTGAAGATCTGAACCCCATGGCTGGATATAATGGTGTTAATTAAGCAAAGGGGGAAAAACTACCAAACCCCATGCTGTCAATAAATGTGATATTAAGTAACATTTTTCTAGAAACAAGTATAGAATATTACATGGCTGTATCACCAATGGTCCATAACCATAAGGTTCCTCCAAAATGATTCAGGAAATTAGGAAAGGGCCAGATATGTTGAAAATTCTACAACAATGATTTTGCTACATGAAGAATCTGTCATTGATTTGCAATTGATTTTACTGTCATAGAGCTGGGAGTTGTATGTTTCCACAATGCTAAAGACCACCAGTTAAAAAATATATCAATTAATTTACCAGCAGGAGTAAACAATTCAATGCATAAAAAAATTCAGGACTAAGCTGGGACTACCTAACGTGAAGTCAAACCTACCGGACGTGAAGGCAAACAAAGGACAAGAATAAAACAAGCAGGACAGGAAGATGGGACCAACTGGAGGTGCTCAGTCTAGGTAAGTAGTATAGGGAATACAAAAGTTACACACAGACCATGAGTAGTCTCCATCCAGACCTATGCTTATGCTATATGTACAGTATATCACGACATTTTAAAGGGAACCTGTCATCAGGAAGGTCATCTTTACATGATGACATGTTCCAATAGCCTCTGGCATGTTGTCAACTATCCCTTTGTGGTCCATTTGAAGCATTCCAGTTCTTTTTAATTGTTTCTTTAATTGGCTTCTTGCCAGCAGTGTGTGGTGAGTCCCAGGGGGAGAGGGCAGTTCATAAGGCACAAGTCATCTTCTCTCTATTTTCTTATCCCCTCATCCTCAATCATTGCCCTCCCCCTACCTCTGCCCCTCCCCCGCTCCCTTTCCTGCTTACATCAGCTCATTGCCACAATCAATTGTCATTTGAACTGCCCCCCCCCCTTCCCCTGGGACTCACTACACACTGCTGGCAGGGAGCCAGTTGATGTTAAAGAAACAACTAAAATCAGTGGAATTATTCAGATGCACCACAAAGAGATATTTTAAATCAACATACCAGAGGCTATAGGAACCTTTTATCACACACAAATTATGTTCCTGATAACAGGTTCCCTTTAAGATGACAGGTTCTCACTACCATATTTTCCCCCCAAATTGCTGATTGTCCAGTTACATTTCTTAAGCATTTTAGAGTCTGAAGAGACATTTTAGGTGAAGATGGCCCATCCACATTAGATTGCAGATAACACTAACTCCTCAGATAAATGTGACACTTCTGCTCGCCCGCTCCCTCTAGAACAGCCGATGATTGGAGATGAATAAAACATTTATGCCACATAAACAAATTTAGAGCATTTTCTACCAGAGGGAGTTAAAATGCATAAAATCCTAGAGAACTGTTTATACTCAATCCTTCAGACGTGAAGGGGAATAGCCATTTCCTTGGAAATAATTCACCAATATCTCTATATACTCTACACACACAGAAGGGTTTTTCTTGGGCAGAAAATGCTAAATTTTATTATGCTAAGAAAAATCAAATCAAATTGGATGAGGGAACTCCAGGACAGTCGCCTGCTTTATTTCATGCCTGAGCAGCCAGTGCAGTCCGGCTCAGTTATCAATATCCCTCCTTCACAGTTATTGACAGCGCTGCGCCGTGTTCCCGGGCGCAATATGAGGTTAATAACACCTTTGCTTGAGCTGGAATTACCGGCCTCGAAGAGAAATGCAATAAACACAAAAGCAATACTGTTATGGCCCAGAAAAACACTCAGGCTCTTGGTGACTCAGACAAGTCTGGACATATCTTAATAAGATCTGCTATTATACATAAAGAGGGAAATTTATCATTAGGAGAGAGTTTAACCCCTTGTCGTCGATGCCCCTTTTCCATTTCATGCTTCCATTTTTTATCCTTAACTTTTTTTTACAGAGCCGTATGAGGCCTTGTACTTTCTAGTGTCCATATTTAAAGGGGTTTTCAAGCCATAGCAAGTTAGGTAGTTAGGCTAACTAGCTGATTAGTGGGGGGTCTCAGTGATGAGACACCAATGGATCTCTAGAAGGGGGTCCTTTGTAATCCTGTTGCTCTCGAGGTGACCGTAGAAGATAGATGAATAGAGACTCTACTCTCTGCATCTCAAGTCTAACAGAAGTACAACGGACCCCCTTTCTTGAGATCCATGGGAGTCTCATCACTGAGACCCCCCCCCCCCACCAATCAGCATGTTAGTCCGAATTCCTGTGCATAGGGCCTAACTTGCTATGTTTGGAGAACCCCTTTAATATACTATGGGCCACATGTATCACTTTTGTGCGCCTAATTGTAGTAGTTGCGCCTAAATTCTGGCGCACTGTTTTGCCAGAATTATCACAAGCTACAACCATCTGTGATAAGGTAATTTTATGCCTCTTATTAATCACTTTACTTTAAAACAGTTTAGGCACAATTTTGGCGCAGTTTTGGCGCAATGTTAGATTCAGGCACTTACATGTGATCCTGCTACAAACTCCTCTCTGTTTCTCCCACAGCCCAGAATGAAGATAACACTCACAGCAGCACCCAGGTGTGTGACACCCTGCACCCAGTGACCTCCTCAACAGGGGCTTCTCCTGGAGGGGATCCCCCAGTGCTGGTCTCCTGCTGCACCCCTGTAATTCTGGCCAGTATTCCCCTCAGACACTGTGCAGAATTACATGGGGGACACTTGTATGTAGTATCTGCAACATTCTGCAAACTTCTCTTGCTCTTGCTTTGAGCTCAGGGTTTTGCAGAATGTTTTGTAAATAGAAGGTGATGAACTGTAAATAGAGGCTGCAGCTCCTGTCTGTAATGTATCTAATGTCTGTATTATATGTACTAGTGTCTGCAGAGCATCTAATGTCTGTATTATATGTTCTACTGTCTGGCTGAGCCTTGCTGCTAGAAATGAGCCCTTCTGCAAAGGGGCTCAGTGCTTTCTTCTCAGTTAACGCCACCCTTGGGCTGGAGTGTTTTTGCGCCCCTTTTTGCGCCTAAATGACAAAGTTGCAAGTGATGAATATCATTAGGCGCAGCAAAACATCTGGATTGGTAAGATAGATGAGGGAAAGGTGGTTATTTTTGCTGCACGACTAGTTTGGCGTTTAATTAAAAAAATGGCGCAAAAACGGTGCGCCTGAATGAAAAGGCGCAAAAACAACAGAAAAAACGAGTGATACATGTGGTCCTATGTTGTGTACTGAGAAGCTGGAAAAAAGTCAAAATTCGGTGAAATTGAAAAAAAAAAACGCTTTTGCACCATTTTCTTGTGAGCCCTGTTATTACTGGTTTCACTGTGCGCTCCAAATGAAACCTCCCCATTGTTCTTTGGGTCGGTTTAATCACTAAGATACCAGATTTATCCAGGTTTTATTACGTTTTCATAGATTTAAAAAAATTAAAATCTTTTGTACAAAATAAAATTTCTTTGTTTCGTCATCTGAGATGTTTTTTCATACTTTGGCGTGCGGATCTGTATGAGGTGTCGTTTTAGGTTGGGCAGGCTGACATATGCATTGTGACCATTTTGGGGACTGTACGATCTTTTGATCACTTTGTGATTTTAACATTTAGGTTTCTTTAAAAAAATGTTTTTCTTTTAAACATAATTTGAATGTATTTTTTTACTATATATTTAGGCCCCCTAGGGAAACTTTAACTTGAACCCAAGGGTATCTGATTTCTTATACAATATACTACAATACTTCTGAATTGCAGTCTATTTTTAAATATTGTAAAGCATAACTGCTGAAGAATTGATAAAGGAACAAGACAAAGCAACCGTTTCTAAAATGTGGAAATTTGGAAACTGTAAAAAACAAAGTGGACTGGAGGCTCAATGCTTAGCGAACTAAGTAAAAAAAAAGGGGGAAATCCCATTGACGAGTATCCCATAAGACCAGTGGGGATATTAAGTGGGCCATTAGTGACCTAAAGTGACTGTCCCCACAATGATTCTTCTGTTCTAAGCCCTTGTGACCTGAACTAACAAAAGAAAAGAAGACACCAAAAAACAGAACCCTGAGCACAAGGCCCAGACCACAACATATTTCAGACATGATTTGGGCTAAAATGGGTAAGACAATATAACAAGTGGTAACACTTATTCAACCAAACCTGGGACTACTTGTTACACTGGCTCAATGTAGTGGTAACAATTGAAATTAATTAGGTGTGAGACCTCCATTTGTCATTCATTTATTTCCCACACTAGTCAATTCAACAAGCATTATTAATCTCAATTAGTTTTAAACCCTACTGGTACGAGAAAATAAAATGATTCAGGACAGTAATATTCTAGTACAGTGTCCAATGTAGGGTATGGTCAGAAGTCATAGATCATATAATGTTTGATATTTGATACCTAACACTGACACCTGAGATTGACACCTGACTGTCACTTGATTCTGTCACCTGACTATGACTCCTGAGACTGACACCTGAGACTGGCACCTGATTCTGTCACCTGAGACTGACACCTGAGAGTGACACTTTAGTGTCATTAGAGATCAGCATTGCTACTGTACTCTAGACCCAGGAAAGAGGTAACTTTTGCTGTGCTATTCTAGTGGTCTGTCGCAGTAATGGTAACTTAACAGCACAGAGACACGGCAGTGGTGAGTTGCACCCAAAACATACAAGCTGAATCCATAGAGCAGACTAGAATGAATCTTGAATATACTATCTGGATCAAAAGGCATCCATCATATAGCCAGCGAAAGCTCTTAAAACCATTGATGGTAAACCTAGAGCCCCTGATTTAGCAGAATGTGTCTCACTAATGGAAACTTATCAGCAAAGATATACAAGAGAGGTAAGTTGCACCCAAAACAACAGATCTGAATCCGTAGAGAAAATAGGATGATTCTTGAATATGCCATCTGGATCCAATGGCATCTGTCCAATAGGGAAAAAGCAAGCGAAAGCTCTAACAGCCCTTGATAGAAAACCTAGAATCACTGATTTATTTATTAAATTATAAGATAATAACACACGTTTTCCAATGGTGTACGAGTTATCACATCTGTCCATGACCCTTTTGGGGATACCTGGGTGTAACCAATGCAAACTCCATGCAGATGTTGGGCTAAGTTGAGTTCTAGACAACTGTGCTAACTAGTGAGCCACCGGCCGCCCATTATAAACCACATAGGGTAAGCGGCTATAAGGAGACACCTTTGTCAAATATAAATGTCATGTTGAAACTATTATGGCCTTGCTGTGCTTCTTAACAGACAGCCCCTGAAAGCTGCCAGTAATTGGAATTTCTGTCCAGCTCATTCCCATCTTCTTCAGAGACACTCAATGTGATTCTTAAACCAGATAGGAGAAAATCTATGGCAGACTGGAGAGTTGCCTCTTTTCCCTGTACAAGAAGACTTACAAAGTGCATGGTTGTCTGTGCCCGGGCCATGCCAAGGTCACCCATCGTACATGCATTATACTCCCGCTCTGAATAATTACACCACTGCTGGAAGTGATTATTTAATACATGTGAAATTATAGTCATTGTTAATGGAACTAGCCTCCTACTTTGTTCAGGGGATTCTAAAAGTAAAGTAATAAATACATTTTTTTAACAGAGGAAGTTTTAGATTTCTTGTTTTTTTATGGTTTTATTCTTTGTTGGCATGGCAACTGATCTGGAAATGATATTTAACTTACAAACTTGGTTAAAAAGGTCATTTTCTGGTGACACATTCTATGCTTTTAGTAGTTGCTACATTTGATCATGTGAATGATATATGTCATTTCACCACCGCAGGATGAGTAATGTCTAAGGGAGAAGAATTGGAGTACCAGGCCATTTAACCCATTATGGCAGTGGTGGTGAACCTATGACTCGGGTATCAGAGGTGCCACTCACCTCTCTGTGGGCACCTAGGCTGTCGTGTAAGCACAGAATACAGCAACACATCCTGCACTGCCTGGAACTACAGGAGGAGCATGGACCTATCAGTATTCAGGTCCAGTCAGTTTGTGGACCCAGAACCAAACATACACGGCCAATGCCAGCACAGCAATCACAGCTGTTATCCTTTACATAATTGTATATAGATAGAACTTCAATCTATTAGAGAGCCCTTAGAAAGTGATGTCCTGTGAGGCCGGTAAAAGGAAAATAGTTATCGTGAGCGCCCCAGGCTAATTTGCATAACTTTTATTACTATATTTCCACGGTTGCGGGATATAGAGGTATAATAAAAGAAGTTCCTCAGGAATCACTAAACTGATGGTAGATGTCCTTTAAAGAGGGGCTCTTCGTGAACTGGGCTGGAAAACAACAACAGTTCTGGCTCCCAGGCAGGGCCGGGTTAAGGTTGGTGGGGGCCCCTGGGCACAAAATCTGGTGGAGGCCCCACTGAGTGTAGCGTGCATACACGTCCTCCTTCTCACTTTCCACTATCTCAGCAGTAACACCGCTACACACAGCTGCCTCGCCCCCAGCAACACCGCTACACACAGCCGCCTCGCCCCCAGCAACACCGCTACACACAGCCGCCTCGCCCCCAGCAACACCGCTCCACACAGTCGCCTCGCCCCCAGTAACACCGGTACACACAGCCGCCTCGCCCCCATTAAAACCGCTACACACAGCCGCCTCGCCCCCCTAAGTAATACATCTATATATCTACCCTCACCCCTACCAGACACGCAGACCCTTGGTAAATGTGCCCCAAAATGTCATTATTATACCCCTAAGCCTATCAACTCCTTGGGGCTTGTGATTTTCCAGATGTTAACATGTCCAATTGGTACCAAGGGGCTCAAAGAGTGTGAATAAAATATTCCCCACACCATGACACCACCACCACCAGCCTGAACCGTTCATACAAGGCAGGATGGATCCATTCTTTCATGTTGTTGACGCTAAATTCTGACCCTACCATCTGAATGTCGCAGCATAAATCGAGACTCATCAGACCAGGCAACATTTTCCAATCTTCTACTGTCCAATTTCGACGAGCTTGTGCAAATTGTAGCCTCAGTTTCCTGTTCTTAGCTGAAAGGAGTGGCACCCGGTGTGGTCTTCTGCTGCTGTAGCCCATCTGCCTCAAAGTTCGACGAATTGTGCATTCTGAGATGCTCTTCTGCCTACCTTGGTTGTAACGGGTGGCGATTTGAGTCACTGTTGCCTTTCTATCAGCTCGAAGCAGTCGGCCCATTCTCCTCTGACCTCTGGCATCAACAAGGCATTTACGCCCACAGAACTGCCGCTCACTGGATGTTTTTTCCTTTTCGGACCATTCTCTGTAAACCCTAGAGATGGTTGTGCGTGAAAATCCCAGTAGATCAGCAGTTTCTGAAATACTCAGACCAGCCCTTCTGGCACCAACAACCATGCCACGTTCAAAGGCCACAAATCACCTTTCTTCCCCATACTGATGCTCGGTTTGAACTGCAGGAGATTGTCTTGACCATGTCTACATGCCTAAATGCACTGAGTTGCCGCCATGTGATTGGCTGATTAGAAATTAAGTGTTAACGAGCAGTTGGACAGGTGTACCTAATAAAGTGGCCGGTGAGTGTAGTTCCATACAAACACACTATGCACATAACGCTGAAATATCCTATAGAAAACACAACATATGACGAAAAATTACTTGGTGTGTAAAACGTTTGAAATCAGAAATGTTATTTTATGGCAGCGATGAGAAATTCGGTCACCCCTCCCCAGTATGCACCGGGCCTTTAAATGCTTAGAAACTGCAGGGCATAATCCCCCATAATTTTGCAGCACATGCTAACTGGCTTTTAACAAATCAATTACTCTTAATTGCTAGGGGTTATTAGAATAATGGATTTGCTCGACTGCTGCGGCTTTATTCAGTGTTGACTGAGAAGGAATGGGATTTATTTAAAGGCCCACAGTTCATTATAGTAAGTTAATGAATACAAAATGCAATCCAGGGTTTCTTCTATAGGAAATCTTTGAAACCTGTGCAACAATCTGCAACATAGTAACATTGCGCCGTGTGATGTAATAAAGGAAAATAGAAAAAACAAGTGTTATTTTCCTTAAAGTGTCATGTTAATGACAAAAAATAGTTTCAGCACAGCTGGAGAGAGCCTCTGACAACAATTCCATGCTGCTGGCTTCTATCTAGCTGTAGATACAGACTGATATATCTATCATCACTTCTTATAAAATCATATTCAGCTATTCCTGAAGTGGGCAGCACTTCCTGCCAATTATATGCATCAGGACAGCATCTTTGTAATTGGCCGACTTGAAGCATGTGATGAGTCACATGCTTGTGACATCACTCCAGGTCAGGGAAGCATCATCACTCCAGGTCCATTAATCAGGGAAGCATGCTTGTAATTGGGGGGATGAGTCACATGCTTGGATATGATTCCAGGTTTTATTATTTGTTACGCTACTACAACAACACCTCCCAACAAGCCTCCAGTTGTCTCTAGCTGTTCTATTCGGATTCCCATGGCTACCAGGATGCATGGCAAATGGAGATTAGCCTGGCGAGACAAGGTAACACCTCTGCTAGCTGCTTAATACCTGCACATAGCTAATTACAGTAAATTAGGGAATTGCTTATTTTTGCTTAGTGCAGACTTAGGCAAAAGTTTTTAAACTTTACAGTTGTACTTTACATTTTTTTGTGGATTACCATATAGGTTAAACAAAAGTTCAGTAACACCCACAAGCAAGGGTTGTGAACCCTTTAAATACTGCAGGTGTGGTCCACTCATCACAACTTAACACCTGTGATCGGTGCCGGTGGTGCACACCTGCAATCACTGCTGGCAGGGGTGCAACTGGCGGGGATGAGTCCAAACATTGAACCCAAACGTCTGGCCGTACTTGTTGTTTGTGCAGAGCTCAGCACTGAGGCCTGGGATTGGCTTATGAAGTGGCCCAATATCTGCCTGTAGGGAAAATCCGAATGACTCCATACAGACTAGATGGTTGACTTCTTAGGACCATATTCATCCTCTCAGTATCAACAATGTACATGGAAAAGTCTTATTAATAGAAAATAAAAATAGAGTATTGGACAACAGCAAAAATCATAGCTCCTAAAATGATTTGACTATCGTTTATGATAATGGTGTTGCCTCATGTGCTAGGGGGGACTAGAACCCCTATAGTCACTGGGGAAAAACCTAGAGCCAAAACTACAACCAAAACCCACCTATTTATCACACACATTTAAGTACTGGCAGTCCCCGGGTTACGTACAAGATAGGTTCTGTAGGTTTGTTCTTAAGTTGAATTTGTATGTAAGTCGGAACTGTATATTTTATAATTGTAACCCCAGGCTAATTTTTTTTGGTCTCTGTGACAGTTGGATCTTAAAAATGTTGGGTTGTCCTAAGAACCAGGATTAACAATACATCTTCATTACAGACACCTGTGATAACTGTTATAGCTGATCATTGTAGCCTGGGACTAAAGTACAGCAAATTACCAACATCCAGAGGTCCGTTTGTAACCAGGGGTCGTATGTAAGTTGGGTGTTCTTAAGTAGGGGACCGTCTGTAGTGACTTATTGCTCCTTGCTCTGTAACAGGTTTCAATCGTATTGGCGTCCTAAGGATGACTATACAGAAGAATGAAGGAGGAGAAATTCGGATTATCATTGTTGCTACCTTACAGGGCCCCCTGAACATCAGGAGCTCCAATGGTAACCCAGCTCTGACCACAGCTCCAGCACAAGTGTGGCATGTGCTGGGCTGCTTTGGACTCCTTGAGGAGGCCTTGAGTTCTGTCTTGTTAACTTTTTGTTGGAGTGACAACCTGGGTGTCCTTCGAGAGGGCTCTGAGTGCAACCTCTGGCACCCGTGCCCTAGGTTCCCCCACTGCTGCCGAATAGGAACACTTGTAGAATTAAGCCTTACGAGATCCATCAAATAAAGACCTTGGAGATTTAATATTGTTACTATAAGATAGATGGCACAATGACAATACACATTCATATTCAATCTAGCAAAACTAGATTGATAGCGTATAAAATATGTAGCAATGAGAAGAACCGGCAGATTCACCATAAAAACGCCCACTGTGAAATGAGACAATTTAACAAATATAACATGCAATTTCCACTCGCACGACTCAAATATCTCTCCGCATTGTGACCATTGTCTGTCATACAATAAGAAAAAATACAAGCCCTTGTGTCCTTTTTTTGGAAGCTATAAAATAATATAATCATCATTATTATTATTATTTTCCTCTTCATCAGTGAAATGACTTGCCATGGTGCATAATACTGGAGTGTAGAGAAGGATATGTGCAGAGGGCTCAAAAAGTTTTTAATGTTCCGAATGAAGGAAAAGGTTTCTATGATAATAAAGAAGACGCTGTGCAAACAGCCTTGGTGAAGGATACACTCTTGTTGCCATGGTTACAGACTACAAATACACCCTTTGTAGTCTGAGTTACGATGCCATTCCTATTCTGTAGTTCTTGTTTAGATACTTTTGATAGGTAAGACTGAAGCTGAAGTTAAGATGAAATGTTAGGAAATGTTGCAAAAGTGCACATTAGTGGACAAATGAAAGGACCCTCTCGTGTCCGACATGTATATTCAGGGCCGGATTAAGGTTGGTGGGGGCCCCTGGGCACAAAGTCTGGTGGGGGCCCCCATTGAATGTAGTCCAGACAGGGAACAGCAATCGCTATATACTGCTCCGCAGCAATAACTGTATACAGCCTCCCCAGTATTTACTATATACAGCGCCCAGTATTTACTATAGCCTGGAGCCATATTTGGTGGGGGCCCTGGGGCGCATGCCCCGTGCTCCCTCCTATAGTCCAGCCCTGTGTATATTACCCAAAATATGCACACACTGGGGAGGCAATTATGATACTTTGCGTCCTTACATATATTTCATATGATTTAAGCCCTGATCCACCACTGTGCCAGATCTGTGACACTACTTTTGGGTGATGACTGTACCTCACTATAGGAGATGACTCTACGATGAACTTGAAGACACCAAATCCATCATGATAAACCAGGGACATTACTCATAGATCCAGGCTCTGTGACTGTGGTAATCTTCTTATATCAATTATTTATGACTTCCTTCCTTCTAAAATCAACTTTTATAATTAAGCTAATGAGCCTAAAAGGCCCTGAGGGGGCTCCTCCTTGCTCTGGCTTCACAGACTGTTACACTGTCTCACTCTCCCCTATGCTCCCGCAGACCATCCCCCCTCACTCTGTCTGATGTAATCTGACATCAGCAGAGGAAGTTTCAGCACATAACTTGAGGGGGAAGTGCTCCTGCACTGTGTAACAGTCTGTGAAGCTAAAACATCAACTCTAGGGGTGTTATCAGAGCCTTTCTGGCTCACTAGCATCATTTCAAAAGTTGATTTTAGAAGGAAGGCGGCCATAGATAACAAATATAAGAACATTACCACAGTCATGGTAATGGATCTATAAGTAATGTCCCTGCTTTATAATGCAGGATTTTCATTGTAGATTTTTTTAAGTTTGTGGCTGTAACATTAAAAAAACAAGGAAAAGTTCAATGGATTTGAGTACTTTTCAACCCACTATAAGTGAAAAATGCTTTAAAAGTTTATCCCCTGGCTTGTAACTTTTAATATCTGGTTTGTGTGTATGTTAATGCTTCTCGTTCAATATCAGATAAAGAATTCATATATCTGAATGTTTTCTATTTGCTTTGAATGGTAAGTACCAGAGAAGAAGGAAAGGTCACTCTTAATGGATTGTATTGTATTTTTCCCTTTCTAGCCCGGAGTCATTCTGACTTTCCACAAACTAGATTTTATTTTCTCTCATCTAGTATAGTGTTAATGGATGAAGAAACAAATTGTTACCAAATATTGAGTCGGAAGTGAAGACGTGCAAAAAGAACAAAAGGAATTAACATCCTTGCGCTTGTTTCCTATGGTCCCCGCAGTGTATAAGATGTGTATCACACTGGAGTACACAGCGGACTCCCTCTGGGAATCAGTCACACAGCAAATTCATTAAATCTATCAGGATCTGACAGAATGCAGGGTGACAAGAACAGCGCAGGAGCCGGCAATAAATAAACCTCCGAGAATAACCAACATCCAGGTGAGGAGCGAGATCACTTCGCTAAACAATTACTATGTGTCATGGAATCAGATATATGGTCTCTGGTGCGTGACTGACATACATATAGCAGGGTATCCAGGACGGTAAAGATTCCTGAAAATATAAAATCTACGTTTTACTATGGGAAATACTTTAGTTTACATTATAAGGGTAAAGGAGTTGTCCCAAAAATGGCACCAAGCCCCGATCCATGGCTCCATTCACTCCTACAGAACAATGGGGCAGATTTACTTACCCGGTCCTGTCGCGATCCCACAGTGCGTTGTCCAACGAGGATTCGGGTCCGGCGCAATTCCCTAACATCGTGCGTCCGAGTTCCTGCATGTGTCGCTGCGCAGCAGAGGTCCGCCGGAGTTCACCAGATTTTTCCTGGTGCATGTAAGTGCTTGATCTTGCGACACATTTTCTCTTTTAAATTCCACGGTTTGTCCAAATACGTCGGGTTGTCCCACGGCCCGCCCCCCGATTTCAAGCCGGCGCCGATGCGCCACAATCCGATTTAGTGCACCAAAAAACAGGGGCAATTCAGGGCAAAAGAGAAAAATATTCAGGAAACCCGACGAAAGTGCGGCGTTCGGACCCTTCCATGGTGCCCCATTATGACCATTCCATAAGCAGTGGGATATGTGGTAAAATGTGTTCTTTGTAGGGGAACCAAGTACTAAAAAAACCAAAACTAGATTTTTCGATAGGGGATAAATATCATGATGTAGAATAAAGTTGTAGTAAGGTGCAATCACACAGATTGTGATATTTTGCCGGATTATAATGTAGTTAAAATTGGACATGAACGTGATGTTGTGTCTGGATGGTGGATCTTTACCATGTTCAATTTTTAACTCTTCATTTTTAAAATAAGACAAAATTTGTCAATGGTCAACACTATATGGCTGGAGGTTTATGATTGTGGAAGATGCGTTCACATCTCACAGCTCTCTTTCCTGCTTTTGGAGCAGAACAGTTAGAAAACTGATGACCATGACAAATGCCATAGAGAAAACCTAACAGTGTCAAAGAGACCCCATTGGGGCAGAGTTATCAGGGCTTGTTTGGAAGGAAACGAGCGCACCAGCCCTGAAATAGGTCTTGGCCAGGAATTGCACCAATTTGCTACTTATGCACCTCATCTTGACAGAAAAAAAAGCATGTAAATGTTACATTTTTTAATTTATGTAGCGCCTACAGATTACCCAGCGCTGCACAAAGCATGTCAAATTGTTTCCTGTCCACATGAGGCTCACAATCTAACACTATGTTTTGGAGTGTGGGAGGAATCCCACGCAAACACAGAGAGAACATACAAACTCTTTGCAGATGTTGACCTGGGTGGGATTTGAACCCAGGACCCCAGTGCTGCAAGGCAGAAGTGCTACCCACTCAGCCACCATGCTTCCCAACTATATAGATACTTTTGCTACTTTATTAAGCAAGAAAAACTGAAATCTCCCCTGGTGATAAGTCTTCAGCCCCCGGTGATGAGTATTCAGCCCCTGGTGATAAGTATTCATACGCTTTGCTCAGTGTTGAGTAGAAGCTTTGGAGCTGGTGCAGCCAGGAGTCTTCTTGGGGATCCTCTGCATCTTCCTGTCAGATCTTCTCCAGTTCCCTCAGGTTTGATGGTGAATGTTGGTGGAAGCCAAGTCCCCCCAGAGTTGCTCCATTGGGGTTTAGGCTCTAGCTGGGCCAGTCAGGAATGGTCACAGAGTTGTTCTGAAGCCTCTGCTTTGTTATATTAGCTGTGTGCTTAGGGTCATTGTCTGGTTGGAAGGTAAACCTTCGGTCCACAGAAATCTGGACGAGGTTTTCAATCTGGATATCTCTGTTCTTGACCTCATTCATCTTTCCTTTACTTGCAGCCAGTCATGCTGTCTCTGCCCCCATAGCATGATGCTGCCACCACCATGTGTCACTGCTGGGATTGTATCTGGTAGGTGATGAGCAGCGCCTGGTTTTCTCCATTGTTTAGAATTAACATCAATAAGTTCAATCTTCGTCTCATCAGACCAGAGAATCTTATTTCTCATAGTCTGGGAGTCCTTCATGTGTTATCAAACTGTATGCGGCTTTCATGTGTCTTGCACTGAGGAGAGGCTTCCGTCGGCAGAAACTGGTGGAGGCTGCAGTGAAAGGTGACTTTGTGGACATTTATCCCATCTCTGGAGCTCAGCCACAGTGATCTTGGGGTTTGTCTTTACCTCTCTCACCAAGGCTCTTCTCCCACGAATGTCCAGCTTGGCTGGACGGCTTCCACAATCCTTAAATGGAAGAAGTTTGGGGCGACCACAGATCACTTTATCAGTTTAAATAAACTAAACTGGACTCCTGACATCTAGGGGTATAAATGCTTTGACTCATATTTTGGAAGAGGCATCTATGAGGTTATATGATCAGTCTTGGGAGGAGGTTTCCCTGCCTCGTTCATGTTTCTATCAGTTCCTTCAGATGTACCTGGCAATATCTTTTCAGAACCGTGTTGGCCCAATTGGACAGGACCCTAATAATATGGTGCTCAAAATGGTAGTTAAGGTTATCTCTGCTCACTATAGTTTTTTATTAGATGCTCATTTAAAAAAGTCCACTCTGACGATAAAACACAAATGGGAGTTAGACCTGGGAAGTATCTCAGACAACCGGTGACATGACATACTGCAATCCATACCTAAGGCTTCAGTCAGTGAGGCACATCATGTCTCCAACCTGTATCTCCTTCACAGAGTATACTTTACCCCTACTCGGGCGGATAGGGCGGATGACAAATGTCCGTGATGTCAGGAACCTGGGGCGGGTTTAGTGCTCTTCATGTGGAATAGTCCTTGCCTCCGGAGATACTGGATAGAAGTGATAGAACTTGTTAATGCTGTATATGAAATTACTGTACCTTGTTTGGGAATAGTGTATATTTGGGTATATTTCTGTGATTTTTATATCTGACTCATAAATTCAAAGCTTTCTGGGTAGGGTTGCGATTTTGGTATACAAATATTTCCAGTCATAGGCTCACTCCAGTGCCCTCTAATTGCATGAAGAGTCTTAATAACTGTGCAGGGATTATAATACATACTAACTTTGACAAGTTATTTCCAGAGGAAAACCAAATTCAGCAAAATAAAACCTATTACTAAGTCATTCTAAAGTGAACCTAAACTTCAAGGAGAAATCATATCTTACTAGCTCAGATAATGAAAAGTCTCTGCCTAGTAAAATTTTTGCAGGGTAAAAGAGAAATATGTCAATTTTCCACAGGGGGTAAAAATCCATTCTGCTGAGGGGCACATTTCCTATTACAGTGTTGTTATATAAGGAAATGGAGGCTGAAATACTGATCGGTGTTAAGGTACGTCCTTACATCCTTGTCATAAAATGGCCTAATGTTAATAGAGGTAGTATTAAGGTTGTGATGGATATACTGGTATACTATTCTAAAATAGTACCATAGCAATTATTCTAGAAA
The DNA here is from genome assembly GCF_040894005.1 of Engystomops pustulosus. Taxonomy (NCBI): domain Eukaryota; kingdom Metazoa; phylum Chordata; class Amphibia; order Anura; family Leptodactylidae; genus Engystomops; species Engystomops pustulosus. The sequence continues at coordinate 164,305,959 of NC_092416.1, read as the reverse complement.
GATACGCAGCACCACCATGTAAGGGGCTCTAAGGACATAGGAGGTGACTTATGTGGTTAACCCGCAATACAATTACCTGACCTGGTCTCGGGGCTGCATTTGGTCCCTTACTATGCATAGGACATGTGTTATATAATGGTATTCATATGCTCCAATTTAAAGGAAATTCCCCCATAGACTTGTTCAGGCAATGGCGTGATGCTCTTTGACTTCGTATTGAGCTCGGTCTATTTAGAAAGGTTTGCACGTTCAAAAATAGGTTTGACTAAGTTTAGTGAAATATAATATAAAGGAATATTATTTTCCTTTTAAGTCTTTGAAATGTCTTTTGTTCCTCAATTACAAATGTGATTCCTTGGGCCCATCAAAAGAAGAAGTATCCTCTAACCTATGCAGAACATGTGCCGATACATTTACGCAGACATACGGCATATGCACATATACACACATACAGCAAATACACACATACATATAATACCATAAACAGACATACAGGGGGTCATTTACTAAGGGCCCGATTCGCGTTTTCCCGACGTGTTACCCGAATATTTCCATTTGCGCCGATTTCCCCTGTATTGCCCCCGGGATTTTGGCGCACGTGATCGGATTTTGGCGCATCGGCGCAGGCATGCGCACAACGGAAATCGGGGAGCGTGGCCGAACGAAAACCCGACGGATTCAGAAAAACCGCCGCATTTAAAAAAAAAATGTGTCGCGAAAATTGCACTTACCTTCACCAGGTATAGGCCGGTGAATTTCAGGGCATTCCAGCAGGCCTCGGCGGACTTCAGCACAGCAGCGACATCTGGTGGACGGCGGAGGAACTACCTTAGTGAATCCCGGCCGGACACGAATCCACCGCAGAGAACGCGCCGCTGGATCGCGAATGGACCAGGTAAGTAAATCTGCCCCATTGTGTATACACTCTCATATATACAAATACAGTATATACATACCATATACTGTATATACACATACAGCATATACACACATACATACAGTACCGTATATACCAATGCAACATTTACCAGACATACGGTATATGAACATCACATATACACAAATACACACATAAATATAATACCATATACAAACATATAGGGGCACATTTACTTACCCGGTCCTATTGTGATCCCCGCTGTGCGTTATCTAACGATCATGGACTCCGGCAAAGTTCACCATCTTCTTCCTGGTGCATTAAGTGCATTGTCTTGCAACTAGAGATGAGCGAGCAGATCGTGCATTAAATTAATAAAAGACAGTGAAGAACAGTGTTTACAGTGAAGAATAACACATTACACATGTTTCCTGATGTTTTGCTTGTAAGAACACATTGAAATAACACTATTCTTCACTTTCCAGGTGTTCGCGCGTGTCTCCCGCTAAGTTAGGAGATGTTCGGAACATCTGGAATGTGAAGAATAGTGTTCTTTCAATGTCTTCTGCACTTAAATGCTCCTGTATTCACTGTTTTAAATGTTTTTATTCTATTCTTAACTTTGCAGATGTGCGCGCGTATCTCCGAACTTAGCGGGAGACACGCGCGCACACCTGCAAAGTGAAGAATAGTGTTATTTCAATGTGTTCTTACAAGGAAAACATCAGTAATGTGTTATTCTGCACTGTTCTTTCAATGTGTTCTTTCAGTGAAAAAATGCTCGGGTCTCCCATAGACATTAATGAAGCTCGTTATTCGAGACGAGCACTCGAGCATCGGGAAAAGTTCGTATCGAATAACGAGCACTGGAGCATTTTAGTGCTCGCTCATCTCTACCTGCAACACAATTTGAATGTTAAATCCTGCACGCAGTCCAAATCTGTCGGATCGTCCAACGGCACAACCCCCCCCCCCCCGATTTGTATCGCATGAAAGTCAGCGCAGCTGCGCCAAAATCCGATCTCATAGTGTATACACACTCTTATACAAATACAGTATGTACATACCATATACTGTATATGGACATACAGCATATACACACATACATACAGTCCTGTATATACCAATGCAACATTTATACAGACATACAGAATATACACATACAGCATATACATATCACGTATACACACCCAGTACCCAGGATGCTGGGGGCCCCTGACACTGCAGGCCCCATAGCGCTTGATACAGCTGCTACCCCTGTAGTTACGGCCCTAATGATCGGTAATGTGTAATATGTGACTGCTGAATGAACTCATCAGAAATAGAACTCCATGGACCTCAATGGACCTGGGCTGGACTAGTGGCCCCTGCACTGCTCCGGCAAAATGCACCATTTTTTTTGGAGCACTTTGTTCATGCTGCAGAATTTTGATGCAGACAGAATTGTGGCGCAAGGTTCGACTAAGCAGTAACAGCCCTTTAAGGGCGGACACGCTCTTGCTGGACACAGTAGCACAAAACTTCTGCAGACACTTTATAAATCCATGTACAAGCAGTTTGCACGTTCTTTCTAGTGCAAAGTCAGACAGAAAACTGTCGCAAACACTTTAATAAATCCGTGTCCATGCCAAACTACAAGCGAAACTACAAACGTGTATCGCCATATCGAGTGGTTCCTCAAGGGTCCTCTGGGGCGGCGATATATATGCGTGGGGCTTTTCCATCGCCCTTCCCTTCATTGTCCTTTTGTTAATTTCTGGTTAAGATTGTGCAGGTACCAGTACTGGTCCGGTTTCATTGTAAATTATAAGTATTGGTTTATCTTTGCGCCATTGGGTTTGTATATTTATTCATGTAGCCTCCTACTTTGCTCTATACGGACAGCCGGGGGAGGGGTTTGGGTGAAGGGGAGATCTAGCTTTGGGGTGTTACTACGGTATCAGGTAACTCATCTCCTCTCATTGACTTTTTTGGGAGTTTATACCCCCATTTTTAACAGTTTTTAAGCAGTTTCTTTCTGGTGTATAATCATGTAACTTTGGATTGTTTTTTGCTGCATAGCACAAGGTTATTTTTTCTCACATTGGGGGTCATTTACTAAGGGCCCGATTCGCGTTTTCCCGACGTGTTACCCGAATATTTCCGATTTGCGCCAATTGTACCTGAATTGCCCCGGGATTTTGGCGCACGCGATCGGATTGTGGCGCATCGGCGCTGGCATGCACGAGACGGAAATCGGGGGGCGTGGCCGAACGAAAACCCAAAACCGCTGCATTTAAGAAAAAAAATGTGTCGCGAAAATTACAGTTACCTTCACCAGGTATAGGCCGGTGAATTTCAGGGCATTGCAGCCTGCCTCCGGGGAACTTCAGCGCAGCAGCGCCACCTGGTGGACAGCGGAGGAACTACCTTAGTGAATCCCGGCCGGACCTGAATCCACCGCACAGAACGCGCCGCTGGATTGCGAACGGACCAGGTAAGTAAATCTGCCCCAATATCTTCTCGTATTCATGTACATGTGTTTAGCTTTTTGCATACAATTTTGTGTCCCAGTCCTTCCATTTCAAACTTACAAACTTATAAATGCCCTTTATGGAGACACACAACTAAAGGCAGCTAAATACCAGGAGCTGGAGTTCACACATTGCACATGTTGGATTCAGTCCTGGTTTTGACTGAAACACGGTAGCAAAAAATACCAGAAAATGACCAGATCTCAAACAAAGCCGCCGTGTCAAGTAGTCACTTTCTATACTTACAGTGAATGACCGGTCACTGGTGCAAAGTCCAATATCTATTCAGTATTTCAACAGGAAAGAAGCTGCGCCTCTAACAATGGTCATTTTATTTCCCGGGTCAGCCATCCGTGCCGCTCTCTATAATTATAATCACTTGTATATTCTTCATTTACAAAACATTCCTGTCATTTAACTTTGTTAAGTATTAAAAAAAAAACTTCACTAAATACCCAGTATACAGCCAGAGCTATTAAAGGCCATTGTCCAAATACGCATTAGAAATAGTCTTTTGTGTTGAACGAACAATATCAGTAACATGAAAGAGTGAAAAAATTATATAGTTTAGAATTGCAAAGACATGATAACATCACTCAGAAAAAGACCTAAACATACAGCCATGGCACCGTATACCTGGCCGACACATAGAACTGTAGGTGCCCCCTATCATTTTTAGTTCCCATTGTAAATACTCTCGTTTTTAATTTAAAAATTGTACCTAGTATAGCACCCCACTATTTATTGGTCCTCAATGGGACTTCCCTTAATAATAATTCCTTTACTTATATAGCGCGCACAGATTACGCAGCGCTGCACAAAGCATGTCAAATTGGTCCCTGTCCCCAATGGGGCTCACAATCTAAACAACCTACCAGAATGTTTTGGAGTGTAGGAGGAAACTGGAGGACCTGGAGGAAACCCACGCAAATACGGAGAGAACATACAAACTCTTTGCAGATGTTGACCTGGGTGGGATTTGAACCCAGGACCCCAGCACTGCAAGGCAGAAGTGCTACCCACTCAGCCTGCGTGCCGCCCTTCTCATTCCTAATCCCCATCATGACTCCTTCCTCATTATTGATGCACAGCTTGGCCTCCCTTATATTACTGGTCTCCAGCACAGTTCTCCCTCTATTTCATGGTCCCATCATGGCTCTCCCTTTCATTCCATGTCCCATCTAGATCCTAGCATGGCTTTCCCACTCATTCCAGGTCCTAGCAGAACTCTCCCTTTCATTCTAGGTTCCCAGCATGACTCTCCCTTCCCGTCCTGCCAGTATGGCTCTCCTTATCTTTCCTGGTTCTGTACGGATCTCCCTATGACTACAGATCCTGACATGACTCCCCCTCTCATATTTGGTTGTGGCATGGCTCTCCCTTTCATTCCTATACCCATACCTCTGCTTTTCATTGCACCTACCAGGATGGCCCTTCCTCTCATCCCTGGTCCCGTCATGGGTCTCCCTCTTGCTCCTTATCCTAATATGGGTTTTCCTCTTGTTTCATGTTCCAGCACGGCTCTCCCTCTCATTACTGATTCCAAGCATGGCTCTTCCTTTCATTACGGGTCCCAGTATGGATCTTCCTTTCATTTCTGGTCCCAACAAGGCTCCTTCTACATTGTATTCTCCTCAGCATAACTGCTCATCATCTCCTCCCAGGTCCTCGCATCGCTCTCCCTACTACATCCTTTTGCTGGCAAGGCTCTCCCTCACATTCCAGATCCTCAGCATGACTTTCCTTTTCAATCCTCGTCCAAGTATGGACTTTCCCTATCATTCCTGGCCCAAGCATGGCTTTCTCTCTCATTCCAGGTTCAGTCATGGTTTTCTTTCTCCATCATGGTCCAAGCATGGCTTTTCCTCTCATTCCAGGTCCCCAGTATAACTCTCCTTTTCAATGATCATGCCAGCATGTCTCTCCCTACCATTCCTGGTCCCAGCATAGCTCTTCTCTGATTCCAGGTCCAATCATAGTTCTCCTTCTACTCCTTGGTCCCAGCATGTATCTCCTTCTCATCCCAGTCTTAACATGGCAGTCCCTCTTATTTCTGATCATGGCATTGCTCTTCATTTCATTCCTGGTCCCAGTAGGGTTCTTCTTCTCATCCCGATTCCAGCAAGGCTCTTCCTTTCATGGCTGATTCCAAGCTTGGTTCCTCCTTTCATTCCTGGTCCTATCATGGCTCTCCCTCTCATTGCTTCTCCCCTCCACATCCGCCCCGCTCACTCCTCGTGGCTGTATCCCTCTAATTCCTGGTCCCAGAATGGTTCCTTCTAAAATTCATGGTCCACAGTGTAACTCTCATTCTTGCCCCGGCTGTGTCATTCCATTCCTTACTTTTTATACTTTCTCCTTGTAACATCACAACGTGTGACTTTCCATATATATATTTTTTGCTCATAACAGTTTTTAGTAAATATTTTTTGGGAAAAAAATCAGTTTGTAAATAGATAGGACCTTCCATATTACATATTCGGGCACAATGTTGTTTAATATGAATACATTTCTAGTTTTTGCTCCGCCCGTTGCAGGAACCAAGGACTGTCCCGAAATATTTCTGGTGGGGAGGCAAATAATAAATGTTACAGGTTATTAGTACAGGTTATTATTGAGCAGATGTTCTTTTTTATTATGAATAATACATACATTTACAGATTAAGAGAACTGAAGTTCTGTTTACTACATAGAGGTCATCAGAGCCCCACGAGATCTCCATGGCAACATAGACACGACAAAATTCTACAATTAGGAAAAGTACAATATATTTCTAGTGATCTGTACATCTCCCACCGCTGTACATCGTATAGAATGCCAAGGCTTCACCATTTAAAGGGAATCTGTCAAATTGTGCGATCAGTCGTACTCGAAAATCCTTTGGTATAGAGCATATGATAAATAATTTCTACTATCAGCATGTTATAGAGCAGTAGATGCTGAGCAGATTGTACACAGTAGAAACTTGGTGAGAGGTCGGAACTGAAGCATTTTCACACCTGTGCACCTGGATACATAGTAGTTGATAACGGCTTGTGATTGGCTTATAGTAGACCAAAAAGTGTCTTATCTACATCAATTTAAATATGTTGATTCTTGAATTGAAGGAATAAACTAACACATTTTGACTGCAACTTCAAGTGCCAGGGACATATTTTGTTTATATTGAGATAGGACAGGCAGCATGTTACAGAGCAGGAGGAGCTGAGCAGATTATACATAGTGTCCTGTCTGCAGGCAGTATGTTATAGAGCAGGAGGAGCTGAGCAGATTATACATAGTGTCCTGTCTGCAGGCAGCATGTTATAGAGCAGGAGGAGCTGAGCAGATTATACAAAGTGTCCTATCTGCAGGCAGCATGTTATAAAGCAGGAGGAGCTAAGCAGATTGCACATAGTGTCCTATCTGCAGGCAGCATGTTATAAAGCAGGAGGAGCTGAGCAGATTGTACATAGTGTCCTATCTGCAGGCAGCATGTTATAGAGCAGGAGGAGCTGAGCAGATTGTACATAGTGTCCTGTCTGCAGGCAGCATGTTATAGAGCAGGAGGAGCTGAGCAGATTGTACATAGTGTCCTATCTGCAGGCAGCATGTTATAAAGCAGGAGGAGCTGAGCAGATTGTACATAGTGTCCTATCTGCAGGCAGCATGTTATAGAGCAGGAGGAGCTGAGTAGATTGTACATAGTGTCCTATTTGCAGGCAGCATGTTATAGAGAAGGCGGAGCTGAGCAGATTGTACATAGTGTCCTATCTGCAGGCAGCATGTTATAGAGCAGGAGGAGCTGAGCAGATTGTACATAGTGTCCTATCCGCAGGTAGCATGTTATAGAGCAGGAGGAGCTGAGCAGATTGTACATAGTGTCCTGTCTGCAGGCAGCATGTTATAGAGAAGGAGGAGCTGAGCAGATTGTACACAGTGTTCTATCTTCAGGTAGTATGTTATAGAGCAGGAGGAGCTGTGCAGGTTGTACATAGTATCCCATTTGCACACAGCATGTCATAGAGCAGGAGGAGCTGAGCAGATTGTACATAGTGTCCTATCTGCAGGCAGCATTTTATAGAGCAGGAGGAACTCAGCAGTTTGTATGTAGTGTTGGCAGCATGTTATAGAGAAGGAGGAGCAGAACAGATTGTAGAGTGTCCTAAAGCAGTGGGAGGTGAGCAAATTGTACATATTGTCATATCTGCAGGTAGCATAATACAGAACAGGATGAGCTGTGTTAGCATTTCTGTGTACATACTCATAACATATATTTAGTTTACTTTAAAACTAATTTGTGAATAGTTTCATATAATAATACTGAATCATTTCCCACACACATGTATATGAGTCTGCTCCGCTGCTCCTGCTCTATACCAGGCTATCAGGAGGTCAATCTTTAATAAAGAAGTGCATCTCATCAAGTGTCTCATCTCCTTTACATTTCAGCGGCTGAGATGCTATCAGACCACAGCTTAGTTATCGGAGCCCTGTCCGTCACTTCATATTTCGCTTTGATAATACCTTGTACGGCGAGTGCAATTGAATAGATTTCTTTGTTCTGCCAAAGGTTTTTCCTCTTAGATCTGTCTGCCCTGTTCTTACCTGCTGTAAAATCACACAACCATTTCATCTCTGGCCTTCTTTTATATTCATGATCATCTTATGTCGCCTATTCAAATCCTAATTTCTCTGCCTCGGATCACACAGATATAAACCCAGAAGTTCAGCAGGGAAATCATACGACGTTTTTGTGTGGTTTTTGATACTATGTTTTTCTGCATTTTTATCAGCCGCATAATAATAGTCTGGCATCAAGTATCAGAAGCCGATTGTTAAGTGTATTGTGCGCATCCACTTTATGTCCCTGTATAATTAATACCTGTGTAATAGACATAATACTTATAATGGAGATTGAGTCCTTTTTGTTTAGACACCTACTGTTTCCACCCGAGAGTATGTGTTGCTTTAATTGACTGCTTTAGGCTTTACCACGTACATGGCCAACATGATATATATGAGTATACGTATGTAATCATTGGTGTAATGAGCAGGCAGGGCCGGATTAAGGGTGGTGGGTGCCCCTGGGCGTAAACTGGTGGGGGCCCTTCCATTAATGTTTTTGGTGGAAGGGCCCCCTGTAGTATATAGCCTTCCAGCCTCTTGTAGTATGTAGCCTGCCAACCCCCTGCAGTGTGTAGCCTGCCAGACTCCTATAGTATATAGCCTGCTAGACCCCTGTAGTATATAGCCTGCCAGACCCCTGTAGTATACAGCTACAGCCCCCTGTAGTATACAGCCACCAGCCCCCTGTAGACTTTAGCCGCCAGTCCCCTGTAGAAAATGGCTCCCTGAGCTGAGTCGCTTAATGTCGGAGACTGGTGAGGGCCCCTTAAGTGAAAATGGTGGGAGCCCCGGGGCTCGAGCCCCAGGAGCCCCTCCTTTAATCCGGCCCTGTATGCAGGGGCGCACCAGCCACGAGCCTCTTGCCTCAGGCAGCACCAACTGAAGGAAGGTGGGCAGCATCAGGGGCACAGACACATGACACAAAGCAGGTCCTGACAATTATAATGTTTAGGCAGCCCCCTTAACATCAAGCATGACTTTCAGGTGTGGGGTGTCCAGTTGCCAAGCCACCTCAACACTGTGGGTAAGACACTGACCTAGTTACATATGCCTAAAGCACCTGATGGATATGTGACTCTTATTTGCGGTAAGTAACATAGGGCCTAGCCCTGTGGCTACTTTTGACTATATTTGGGCATACCTGGGATGATTTTTTGCTGTGCAAAATCCACAGGCCCCTCTCATGGGGCTAGGGACACAGCTCTACATAGAGAAAGGTAAACTTTTATCTAACTTATTTTTTTATCAGAAAAAGACAGTTTTACTATAAAAACTCTTTGGCAATGTGTACACTATTCTCTATGGGGACATAGTGGAGCCAGAAAAAGGGCTCCTGATGACAGGTAATAGTGATGGCAGGTGGTAGGTTCCTTTTAATATACTGTTTATAGTACTGGTCTTCTCATATAGAAACTTTATGGTGCCTTCAAAAGGTACCCTCAGCACCCTTTCAATTGCACCCCTATATAATGTACAATATATATGATGATATATGTCACAGCGGACGATTATGTAAGCCGACACCTGGGACTGGAGTGTAAGTGGTACCCGGTTTTCACCAGAGCCCCTCACAAAGTGGGCTGGACTTGCTGCGGCGTGGTACCACCAGGTTGCTCCACAGGTGTGACTTTGTCTGCAGTGGTGGCCAAGGCAAAAGTACAAAGATGATGCACAGAATTGTAGTTGGGGACAGGCAGGAGGTCAGGACGGGCAGCACGAGATCAGAGTCGGGGACGTAGTGGAAGGTCAGGGCTGGCAGCAAAGAAGCCTAGTCAGGGACAGAACCAGGGTCACAGGGGAAATTCACAACACGAGCACAGAGCATCAGGGACAAAGCTCTCTCTAAGGCTATGAGGCACAAAGATCCGGCAGGGGACAACGGAAGGGGCTGGGAACTTAACAGGGAAGTGCCAATTATCGGCTCGCTAGCCCTTTAAATCCCAGAACGGTACGCACCCTAGGAGGTGGGGAAGCGTGTACCGGAGCAAGGGGACCGCTGCTGGAATGAGGAGAGGTGAGTGCTGCCACGGGGGTCCCGGGGAACAGAGAGGCATGGGTGCGCCTGCAACCCGGGACATGGGTCGCAGGAGCCCCCGTGACAATATATAAACTATTGCAACTACAAACAAGCCTCTCTACCAACAATAAAAGATCAAAAAAGCCATAACCACCGAAAAATATTTGTTATAAACAGTCAACAAATCACAAGTCAACTTTATGGCCAGATCTTACCATTTCCACTCTACGACCAGTCCCCAATTCTCTTTATTACCACTTTACTGAATCCTGTTCCCGGAGACGGCAGTGCGTCTAATACTTCTACGGCTATGATAGGGTTACAGGATTGGAAAGTTAGACGGATATAAAGTAGTAAAAAGTTGCGCGGTCCGATTCTTGCAGAGTGTACGGGTACAGGCCTGCCTCTGGCTGAACAATAAATTCCAAGCTCCTGTAATAAACTCGGCTTCACCTGTGTTGTCCTGCACCTACAGGGGACATGCTGTGTATGACAGTTTTATAGCAACACATTATCTGGCGGTTATTTGTTTTCAAGGCCGTATTTCATCTGTTTCCTTCACAATCAGAGAACACCGGACTGTGAAGGTGCAAAATTGCTCCATATTAGGATTTATTAACTGCAAACACAGACTTGGGGGAAGTGAGAGAATAAATTGGGAAGTGAATTGTGTCCCCCCCTAGATGTGGCGGCGCTCAGAGCGGAGTCATGACATGTAACAAGATGTGATAATGACAAATGACACGATGGTGGATGTAATAAACTGCAGAGAGGTATTATGACACGTCGCCAAATGTAATGTCATGCGGAGCTGTGTGAGCACGTGAAAGGGAGATGTCAGGACACGTAACGCGATGTCTTGGTATTGGAAATACATGCAGAGCAATACGGTAATGTGCGTGACAATGTAGCGGCTTCTCCGGGAACGCAATAATGTGCCAGGTGTTGTAATGAAACGCAGAGGGATCTATTGACACACAAAGAGCTATAGCTGCGCACCGCAGTCTACCGTAGGGTGAGGTAATAGCAGAAAGAATAGTGTAATGATATGCATAACGGCATAATATACCCGGCAATTGGGATCCGGAATCAGGTAATAAGAAGCAAAGCATGGAAAATGCGCACAGCGACGTAATGGTATGCAAAATACAGCATATGCATATAGGGAACAATATAAAATGTACATCACAGTCAGGTAATGATATGCAGAAAAATGGCATATAATATGCACAGCAAACAGACTACTCAATGTACAATGGTATTAAGGTATCCTGCTGGCACAGGCAGAACAATGAGGGGGGGGGGGCTGTACCTACTGAGGGGTTAAAGGAATGCGAAAGCTAAAAATATGCAGCTTATAAAAGTAACATTTATAAAAATCGTAAGAAACTGTTGCTGGAGGTTCAGAGACCACTGGGCACGTGTGATATAGAGTAGTCATAATGGTCTGGTATTGCTTAGCGGAAGCCATGGATCTTATACAGTCGTAACATGTAGGTGATATTGACTTTGGGTTTTGATTTCATTTAAAGGAAATCTACCACCAGGATGAAGGATTGTAAACCAAGCAAACTGACATACTGGTGTGTGTCCCCTCTGCCAGGACCTGCTCTTCTTTTAGCTTCTCATGCTCTGGTTTTTACAAAAAAAAGGCTTTAAAAATTATACAACTTAGCTCCAGGGGCTCCAGGCTTCATTAACAGCTATGGAGCCCGGAGCCTCTCAAGCTCATTTGCATAAGTTTTAACGCTTTTTTTAAGTAAAAACAAGGGCATAAGAAGTTAAAATAAGAGCAGAATCTGCTAGAGGGGGCTGTCTGTGTGCTTGGTTTACAATCCTGGTGGTAACTTTACAGCAAGAGAATCGTCCTAGAACTACACACAGAAGATAAGAAGGAAGAAATAAAAGGAAGAGAAAAGGAAGAAAAAAAAAATGGGGATGGATAAAGTTAAAGGAATTTTCCAGGAATTATAATTGGTTTCCTATCCTCAGGATATCTGATACCCAGCCCCCATACAGATCAGCTGTTCTTTGTGGTGGTTTGATGCTGTAACTACAGCTCATTTACTTCTATAGGAGTCATGGTAGAAATAGATAAAGCTTCCACTAGACGGAGCACAGAACTATTTTAAGGTCCGAGTTCTATTTTTATGTAGGTCCAAACTGCTGATCATCACAGGGGGGAAAGGGTTTGGTGTCACAAACACACAAATTGCACACTAATGTTTTATCCCTTTAAACTCTGATACTTTACAACAGTGATGGCTAACCTATGGCACTGGTGCCAGAAGTGGCACTCAGGCCATCACCAGAGATGACTCCAGGTATCTTCCTACAGTCTCAGACAGCCCAGGACTTGCTGTGCACAGAGCTATTTTAAAGTGACAGCTGCACCTGGGACTATTTTCTGCTTTATTGGTGTCCTCAGGTGCTGGTATCAATAAAAACTGTGACAGAGAAGGGAGTATAAATCACAAATTAAATTTCTGTGTTGGCACTTTGCGATAAATAAGCGGGTCTTTGTTGTAGTTTGGGCACTCAGTCTCTAAAACGTTTGCCACTGCTTTATGAGATTACTTGTTGTCACTTTTGCCTGACAATGGAATTCTGACCACAAGGGTCCATGGACTTTGTACTGGACTATGCCTCCTAAGGGTTATCTTGAGTTTTTACACATAATTTGGGAATTAGAATCAAAAGTAAAGAGCAGTTCCACTGAATGTCTCTCTTTGGAAGACTTATCCTGCCCTACATTATACAACTAATTGATTTAAGGAAAAAATCCATCATTACATTTCTTATTGATGGTCTCATCCCTTAGACTGTCCTATTATAGATGCTTGTTACCTCTAGGGGATGATCAAACCTGTTCCAGCTAAATCCAGGGCTCCCATAGTTTCGAGAAAATAATGTTCTAAATATATGCAAATTAGCCTGAGGTGCTCAGGTTCATGTCACCGGAGCACCTTAGGGCTCCACCAATCCATAATTATGCACGCCTCCCACCTGCTTAGTATTCATCCCTCTATCTCCTTGTGCAGCCGTATTGGTAACCTGCAGGCTGCACAAGGGGCAAGTTCGTACGCATGCGCGCAGGCTCGGCGCCAGCAAGTGCCAGGGCCCGGGGTGCTGGAGGGGCCCACTCGGGCCCCCGGATCAATTGTACCAGTGTCACTTTAAGATACTGGTTCAAATGATCACCATCTGGCTTGATTACTTTTCTGCCTCTATGCTGCGTTCGTCCAAAACTCACCTGTCCTCATTCCCCCGAAGCTGTGCTCCGCACTATACGCGACGGCTCTGAAGCTGGCGCATATCATGACGTCATCAGATCACGTGTGCCGGCTTCAGTGTGCACATGGCACAGGCGCATACGGCAGGCACATGTCGAAGAAAGAAGGCGGCTGTTCCTGTGCTGCTTTGGGGGAATGAGGGAAGGTGAGTTTTTTTTTCTCGGAGGTGGGGGGCAGTGTGTCTTCTGGGGGGGGGGGCAGTGTGTCTACAGGGGGAAGGGGGCAGTGTGTCTACAGGGGGAGGGGCAAGCAGTGTTGCAGTGTCTGAGGATTGCTGGTGGCCAGAGTGATTAATAATAATAACCGGGGGGGGTCCGTGCATACATATGGAGCAGCAGAGCCATGTGAACCTGAGCACCTCAGACTAATTTGCTTATTTGTATAAAATTATTTTCTCACTACTACAGGAGCCCTGGATTTAGCTGGAACAGATTCTATTATTCCCTAAAGGTAACGAGCATCCATAATAGGGCAGTCTTCCACCAATAATCTTGTGGTATATGTCCTTTAAAGGCTGTTACACTGTCTAGCCCCTGCTCCGTCAGCACTTGTGCAGTGAGCACTTCCCGCTAACATCTCATTTCTGAGAGAGAAGGGGGAAGATTGCTGATTTAAATGCCAGTCTTAAAATCCCCTGGGTGGGGTTTAGGCGCCCATATATACTAAGAGGCTCTATGGAGACTATAGTAAATGCAGAGTGGAGGGAAACGGGCGGGAATGGGGAGATTTATGTGCCATCTCCACCTGCATGACAAAAACTGCAGGGCCTCCCCCAAGTGTATAGTAGATGTTAGTGTAGTCCACCCACTTACCCACTGGAAAGTTGATGCTACAAGTCCTTCATCATTGGAAACTCATCATTGTCAGTGCCATGGGGGTCTTTGTGGTGTGCATTGGGGTTCCCAGTAGTAGGACCACCACAGATCTGGCATATATCACCTAGTGGAAAGGTTGTCTACAGCTTTAATAACACTAAGAATAGGAAACATCTCGGTGTAAGTTCAGTGGGATCAGGCCTATACCAGGAAACATGGAGTCCTTGGAGAGGGCTCAGTGATTTCTATTCATTGCTTGTTTCATTCTGACTATTCAAATCAAGAGAGGATAGAAGAGGTGAGTATCACACAAAGATATTTACATATAATCAACCTGAGATATACATGATTGAGGAACTTTGTACAACAGGGTGTCAATCATTGCCGATCCTTTATTTTCCAGGAATAATTGATGCTTCTAGATGAAGCTGAGTGTCCTTCACATATATGCTACCCCCCCCCCCCCCCCCTAATAAATTACAATACGGCACCGGCCGCATGGAGGAGACATGATTTATGTATTCTGCTAATTCATTGATTATTCACTTGGTGTCTCTGATGTATACATCTCATATCTAACAGCATCTTCAGCAGAATGTCACCGCGTGTTATGGGCCGGGGACGTCCTGGGGGAACGACACTGTGGATACTTAATCTTTAAGAAGAGTTAGTGTTGATTACATTAGTATTTTCCTGCAGATAAAAAAAAATCTGTAAAAAATTATAGTGTTAATTAATGTACAAGAGAAGATTCTCTGACTAATAAAGAAAATAGGACATTGAACAGGAGAGGCAGTCCTTATAGATGACCCTTCACCACTTCCCACAACCCCAGCTCTTACATCCTTTCCAAATCTTGAGCAATCCGTTTTAGTACCAAAAATGGTAATTACGCTCTCTAGTGTCAGGTAAGAGGTCCTGAGCTGAATCTGGTATTCTGGGACTACCTACCTTACAGTAGAGAGCATAGGTAGCAGTTCTGGTGTAAAAAGTGCTCAGAGATGGTAAAGGCTAAATAAAAAAATTCCAACTAAGCCAGTGAATCAATATGAATTTAATGTATTTTACCCGCAGTTTTGACTTCACAAAGCTGCAGACATTGTTGAGGTTTGTAGCTGGACTTGGATAACTGCTGTGATCTTTGATGTGTCCTTCCCCCCAGTCCCTCCCCACTACTGTAAGATCTAACCAGAAGCCTGCTACTGCTCTCACTTAAAGCAGGAATAGAGGGAGCTGTGTGGTGGGAGGATTTCACAAGGTGTGCACCAGATTTCTCCAAGTGCAGCTACAATATAATATATATATATATATATATATATATATATATATATATATATAATTAATAAACCTAGTCCATCCAGCAAATATTAATGAACAATGGGACATATAAATATGTCATATATATTCAAGTATAAGCCGAGTTTTTCAGCACAATTTTTGTGCTGAAAAAGCCCCATGCGGCTTAGTCTCCACCTTGTACACTTCTCCATCGTCTCGGCTTCTCCCCGCATCTTCCTCCACCGGCTCGGCTTGTCCCCGCATCTTCCTCCACCGGCTTGTCTTCTTCCCGCTTCTTTCTCCACTGGCTCATCTTCTTCCCGCTTCTTTCTCCACTGGCTCGTCTTCTTCCCGCTTCTTTCTCCACTGGCTCGTCTTCTTCTCGCTTCTTTCTCCACTGGCTCGTCTTCTTCCCCCTTATTTCTCCACTGGCTCGTCTTCTTCCCGCTTCTTTCTCCAATGGCTCGTCTTCTCATGGCATCTTCAGGCTACCTGGCACTGCTGGAACGGAGAGAAGAGGACACTGGGGGGGGGGGGGGGGAGCGTCAGAGGTGAGTATCAAGTTTATTATTTTATTATGAAAGGGGCTCTGCTGGACATTTAATTTAAAATGGGGGCTCTGCTGGACTTTTTGTTTTAAAGGGCGTCTCTGCTGGACATTTTTTATTAAAGAGTAGTTGCTGCATTTCCCACCTTAGGTTTGTACTCGAGTCAATAAGTTTTCCCTGTTTTTTGTGGCAAAATCAGGTGACTCGGCTGCTCGGGTGACTCGGGTCGGCTTATGCTCAGGTATATACAGTAGTTATATGTGTATAGATAATACCTGGCATCTTTTGTATACATGAATTCCTCCGTGTAGCCTCACAGATCATGATTATCTCCTATCAAGAACTCCTTTTGTAGATAAAAGACTGCCAAAAACACCTTACGGTGAAAATTGGGACACATTACAGACTGCCATTTTCTTTTAAAATCACATGAAATCCTGGTTGCGCTAATAGAATTTGCTTACAAGATGAATCACTCTTCAATTACTGTATATTATATTAAGTCTCAACTTCAATAATTGTTACTATTTTGCAAGTTTCTGAACTAAAAGGAGATGAAAGGGTCAGTATCATAGCAGCAGCCAAAATGCTCCCATGTAGAAGCAAAAACCGCCTGGTATCTAGTGGGGAAACAATAACCAGGCTCAGAACACAAGGCAACAGAACTGGGCTTCACTTATAACATGCCCCTTTCTCCGCTACTAACAGTATGTTGGTCCTCATTCATCCCCTGACCTAATAGAAACGCTAAATAACGTAACAATGTGAAAAGCCAAACTCAATCTGAACATGATTGAAAGCAAAAAGGATCTTGCCTATAGATGAATGAGACAGAGGGGCACATTTACTTGCCCGTCCCGTCGCGATCCCCACTATGTGTTGTCCAACCTGGGTTCGGAGCTGCCGCGATTCACTAAGATCGTGCGTCCAATTTCCTGCATGTGTCGCTTTCCCCCCTGAGGTCCGCCGGAGTTCATCTTCTTCTTCCCGGTGCATGTGAGTGCAGATCTTGCGACACAATTTGACTTTTAAATTCCACGGTTTGTCCGAATCAGTCGGGTTGTCCGATGGCCACACCCCCCAATTTGTGTCGCACGAAAGCCGGTGCCGATGTGCCACAATCCGATCCCGTGTGCCAAAAACCAATTCAGCGCAAAACAGAAAAATTCGGGAAACCCGACAGAATCACGGTCCTTGGACCCTTAGTAAATGTGCCCCAGAATGGGGATGGTGAAAAAATCGTGGATCAAATAGATAAAGTTAGTGCTAGTGAAATTCTAAAAATTATGAGTGAACAGGTGATAACTGACCATGACTCCAGCTGTGTCTGTATCCTTCCTTTAATATATCCCTCGACTGACCCTAACACCATTCACTACTGACTGTTACTAAGGATATCTCTAATGGAAATCTCAATCACGAACAACAGTAGAGCACTAGGAACCAAAGACAAGAAACATCATACAGGGCATTTTGGGACACTAAACCACATGTCCATAAGGAGTTGTGGGTAGGGGCGTAGCTACAGCGGTAGCAGCCATAGCAGCAGCAATGGGGCCCGCAATGTCAGGGGGCCTGACCTCCAACTTGACACAATAAATAATAGAGATTGTGCACTATTATATCCTTTAGAACAAGCCTCTCACTGTTCTGGACTGTGTGTCTCCACCCTTATGATGTGTGCTAGCTGTTTTTCTTTACATTCTTTTAGTTGCAGCAATGGTGTGCAGGGTTATGGGGCTGGGGCCCCATGATGAGTTTTGCCACGGGACACAGAGGACCCTAGTTACACCACTACTTCCTCTAGGTTATCCATTAAGGGAAAAAGAAATGTAATGTATTTGTTATCCATGGCCTCCTTCCTTCTAAAATCAACTTTTAAAATCGGCTATTTGGGCAGTTACATAGTGAAGGAGCACTTCACCATTCCACTATGTGCTGAGCAAAATGACATCAGGCAAGGGGAGTGAACAGTGTAACAGCCTGTGAACGTGCAGAAGAGAGGGGTTCTGGGATCGCCCCAGTAGCCCTTCAGGCTCATTAGCATAATTTTAAAGGTTGATTTTAGAAGAAGATCAAGATTTAGAAGGAGGTTATGGATAATAAATTTAAGAAGATTATACCACAGTCACGGTGCCTGGATCTATGTGCCTGGTTTATCATGATGGATTTTGATGTTAGATTTCCTTAAAAGAAATCTACCATGTGCTTTTATGAAGCAAACATACCTTGAGAATGCTGTAGCTACACTGATGCAGAAACATATCTTGTTTAATCACTGAACTAATCGGTTTTGCTGAAAAAACGATTATAAAATGATGAAAACAAGGCTCTATTACTCCTATGGCTGCTTCTGCGCTTTTCCTCAACCTAATTATGCACTGCTCCAGCCTTATGCCCAGCATAAGACGAGAATACATCATCACTGTGTTGTCCCTGACAGGCAGAAGTAATCAATGGCTGCACCATCCCCCAGCTGCTGTGTATGAGTCATCCAGCTCAGCTTGATTAGTCCTGTCTGGACAGATCAGTAAGCTCTGTGTAATTTGTTTATGAACGGCATTCTGCATGCAACCCAGCTTTCCCAGGGTCTGGAATTTTATAATTGTTTTTTGAGCAAAACCATTAGTTTCAAGGATAAAACAAGATATGTTTCTGCATTAGTGTCACTACAGCATTCTCAAGGTATGTTTGGTTAACAATGAATAAAAACTAATTGTAGATTTCCTTTAACACACTAACTTCCTTCATGACTGTTTTGGGGTTTCTCTTCTCTGCCTCTTCAGTTCTTTATCCAGTTCTACTTTGAGTTACAATATCAGTTTTGGCTTTCTGAATCTGCTCTGTACCCAAACGTAGAAATCCTCAGCGGATTTTCTTACCTCTTCAGAACTCCAGGTATCTCTAACCTGTGTGTGTACTTTCTTCATATCTCTCGACAACCCCCAAAAACTTCCACTAAAACTTCCGGAAAGTGTCACTTTCTCAATCCTGCATTGCAAAGTTCTGGAGAAGCGATGGCGGTATATTCCATTAATTACTCGGATGCTTTACCATCTGAATGCGCGCTGGAGATAGAAAGACTTTCCGAATTCTGCTTTATGTGTGTGGAAGGTCGATGCTTTAATGTTTGCAGCGTGACAAGAGCCTAAATGGCGGTGATTGAAGATGATTCCTCTGTGCCGGCAGGATGGGACCAATGTACTCAAAACTTCCCAGGATCCCTAGAGCAGAGCTCAGAAATCCACATTTGTAATGCGGCAGATTCTCCACGCCAGCAGTGCATGAGCCGGATAAGGTTGGGATTTAGTAAAGGGGGGGCTGGTAAATCTCTGTGTCTTCCGCTACGCTAGATTTTTTTTTTCTCTATGAGACTTGTCAGCATCTTTTGTGTAAATTAGATTGTGTCTGCGAGAAATATGCTCCACTTAACTGTTTGCAGAGCTGACAATTTAAGGTCCGGCTTAGGAGGTTGTAGGAGGCAAGGAGACTTTTCCTATTGACGATAAAATATTCGTAAAATGTACGTTTTTCTTAATCATGGAAAAAACTATCCTCAGAAAACTTAGAAAGCCTTTGTAGACATGTTGGTTATTTCTGGTAATATTCTCATTTATAGGACCTGGACAACAGAATTGGTGTTGGATCCCTGAGATGATGGATACCGACAGCACTACGTTGGGATTTCCTGAATCGGTACATTTTTTTCTTTCATTTTTGGGCTATAATTAAGCTATACTTACCTCAGTACTTATCTTTGGCCCAGTGTGATTTCTACTGTCCGGGCTCCATAGATGTTACTATTTTTAGCTCCGAAAACTCTATGAACCAACAGAAGCCAGCCATAACTAGAAGAGCCATGCTGGACCGGAGGTAAGGACACAGATCAGTATTCGTTCTTTTTCCTTACGCCACCTTACACAGAACCTTTACCTATTAGATATTAATGTAAAATTCTCAGGATCTGCCATAAATGTCTAAACTGGAAAGTATCAGTAAGGCCACCATGAACTTTTCTGTCATGTTAGCCCACACACATTTAAAGGGGTTTTCCCACAAACTAAAGTTAGGCCCTATACACGGGATAGGGCCTAACTTGCTGATCAGTGGGGGTCTCAGTGCTCGGTGCTGAGACCCACACAGATTGCGAGAACGAGGGGTCCGTCAAACCCCTCATCGTTCCGTCAGACTAATGGAGCAGACGGCCGCGGATGACCTGTCTGCTCCATTAATCTAGATCAATCTAGATCATCAAGGTCAGCCGTCTGCTCCATTAGTCTGACGGAGCGACAAGGGGTCCGACTGACCCCTCATTCTCGCAATCTGTGTGGGTCTCAGCACTGAGCACTGAGACCCCCACTGATCAACAAGTTAGGTCCTATTCCGTGCATAGGGCCTAACTTTAGTTTGTGGGAAAACCCCTTTAAAGGGAATCATCTATCAGCAGTTTTGACCATTCAAAGTTGCAGACAGTGTTAGGTAATTCCCCTGTATAGCAGTGTAACCATAACTTTGTGTGTGTTGCTAGTAGCATCAAGACTGTGAAAAGTGAATCTATCATCCAGCTCTGAAGCTCCTGCAAGTAGGTGTGTCTTTCAGCTAAAAGGACATCTACCACCAGGATGAATGATTGTAAACCAAGCACACTGACATACACACTGTGTGCCCCCTATGGCAGGATCTGCTCTTCTTTTAGGCTTGTAAATTTATGTAAAAGTAGCCCGAGGGGCTCCAGGCTCCATAGATGTTAATGGAGCCTGGAGCCCCTCAGACTTATTTGCATCATTTTTAAAGCCTTTTTCTCTTAAAAACCAGCGCATAAGAAGCTAAAAGAAGAGCAAATCCTGGCAGAGGGAGCACACGCCAGTATGGTAGTGTGCTTGGTTTACTATCCTTCATCCTGGTGGTAGATGGTCTTCAAAGAGGTTTCTCCTCTTTGCACTGTGCTGCTCCACAGTCCTTCCCTCTGCTAGGAGTAGGAGCAGTATGAGGATTGTGGTTGGATACTTAGAGCAGTCACTCAGAGCAGAGGGGAGGGGCTGTGGAATAGTTCATTGCAAAGAGCGGAAAGTTTCTCGGGCTGAAAGACCAGGAGCTACAAATCTGGATTAACGTTCACAGTCCTGCTGCTACTTACTACACATATAAAGGTATGGTTACACAGATCTCCAGGCCCAATACCTAACACTGTCTGCAGTTTATTAATCAATGCTGATAATGGACCCCCTTTGAATAAAATTGCTGGAAATTGTAAGAAATTGGTCCCATTTACCTTACCGTATTTTCTGGACTATAAGGCGCACATAAAAGCCTTGGATTTCCTTGGAAATCCAAAGTGCGCCTTATAGTCCGGTGCACCCTATACGCGGCACGAACAACTTCTGCCGCGTCGGTCTGCAGTTCCCGCTGGAGATCTGCTGTCTCCGGTAGCGGGGTCCTGTGTAAGTATGCCATTTTCCACCTCCCCCTCACCTTCCCCGCTCACCTTCCCCACGTTCCGCGTCTCGTCTCCGCGTTGCGTCCCGTCGCGTCTCCGCTCCGCCCCCGGACCTCCGCCATGCCCCCGACCCTGCGCCTTATAGTCCGATGTACCTTATATATGGAATTATTACATATATAAGGCGCATCGGACTGATGCTCCTTATATTCCGGTGCGCCTAATGGCCCGGAAAATACGGTATATGTTTTTCCATTTTCACTTTTTACTCCCCACCTTCCTGAAGCCAGAACTTTTGTTATTTTTCTGTAAACCCTTCTGGTTCCATTCTCTGTTTGTTTCCTGCTGATCTGTGGCTGTTGGACCCCATTAACCATTCATTTTATGCTTCGAAAACTCATTTAAAATGACATGTACATTCATGGCATCAGTAGTCACCTAGAGAATATTATTAATATGAAGAATATTCTATCAAATATGGCGGAAAATGTCGAAAGACGGGACAGTTAACATCTTGGTGAGAGTATTAGACCCAGTAATGGTCCTCAAGTACCATCTGCAGTCAGATGCTGTAAGTGTCACTGCTTTATCACTTGGGATAAATGCCATTCCACATAAGGAAAGTAGTTGTATTAAACAGAGAAATTGTCAGGATGTAGAAAACATCGGTTATATTGCGCTGCTCTTAAGCAGCTATCTAGGATCATTTTTCTAGGAAGATTTGTTCCATATAAATCTTATGAGCTTTATTATTTTGCAGATACAGGATAATAAAGAACTGTTTATCTGTCTATATAGATCTCAAAAATCTCTCTGTTCCCTAGATTCAGATATTGAAGTCTTACGTAGGTTATGAGAACTGATGTGTCCTGCTCTACAGTGCACTGCACCAACCCCTTCCGTCTTCATTACAAGATAGTTCCTGCAGACAAGCAGCAGTGTGAGGATACTAAATCTACAAGCTACAAAAAAGATCTTTACAGCTGCGGAGGGCGTTATAGCAGAGCTGACTGTGTATGTTATAGCTGAGACGTTACAGAGTTGACAGTGTCATTGTATGTTATATACATCTCATCATCTCTGATGTGTCTCACATCTCTTTCTATGTGTCAGATACTAGTGAATGTTCAGAAGCTAAATAAAAGTGTAGATAAACCTGTACCCTGATAATCTAAGCACATTGTCAGCATACAGCATCTCATAGCACAGAGGAATCATGAAGTGTCTGCTTAGAGAGTTCCCGCTCACTCTCTGGAATCTTACACTGACCATCACTGAGTGATAGGAGCTAAAACAGCAATAAACTGAGTAACATTGTAAAGTAAGGGGTTAAAAACATGTAAACATCACCAGGGGATTAGAATTTGAAAACTTTACTTTATGGTCAAACCCCTGTAAGGCGAACCTGCCACAAGCAATGTGATCTGTAGCAGGTGACAGGTTCCAATAGCCTGTGCTAGGCTGATTTTAAAAATGCCATTGTCATCATTCTGAATAATTTTAGTAGTTTATATTACCTTATATACTCGAGTATAAGCCTAGTTTTTCAGCACAAAAAAATGTGCTGAAAACCCAAAATCGGCTTATACTCGAGTAAAAAATATATAGGTTTTACAAGGTTTTTGTGGTAAAATTAGGTGCCTCGGCTTATACTTGGTTCGGCTTATACTCGAGTATATACGGTAGTTTAATTCACATTACCTGGCTCCCTGCCAGCAGCCTGTGTGTGCCTGTGTCTCCTCATGCATTCTTGCTCTACTTCACAGGGAGCTGCAGGAATGTGGAGCAGAGTAGACTGACAATGGCACACACTGGCTGCA
Organism: Engystomops pustulosus; assembly: GCF_040894005.1. Classification (NCBI taxonomy): domain Eukaryota; kingdom Metazoa; phylum Chordata; class Amphibia; order Anura; family Leptodactylidae; genus Engystomops; species Engystomops pustulosus. The sequence continues at coordinate 164,282,753 of NC_092416.1, read as the reverse complement.
GCTGCTTCTCCTCCCCCAGGGGTAGAAGCGGTAGGCGCACAACGAGACCGGGCTTATAGTTTCTCCAAAAAAGGGTTTATTACGAATAAAAGAACAGGTCACAGATCATCACAACGCGTTTCGGGGAACTGGGGTCCTCTTTGTCAAGTGAAAAAATTCTGAAGGTTTAGTAAAGGACAAGTATACATAAGAATCAAAAGTAATAATAGTATAGGGAATAAAAATGCAAATACAATAATAGTAGGGAGATAAAAATACAATATATCATATTACGATGCGTGGTACAATCAATTGCGAATCAGCATGCAAAGCGTTAAAACTGGGGTCTATCTGTGGTAAGATAAGTTGTAGACCAATTGTGTCTATATACAGGGGTCCGTTTACAGATATAGATTATACACTCACCGGCCACTTTATTAGGTACACCATGCTAGTAACGGGTTGGACCCCCTTTTGCCTTCAGAACTGCCTCAATTCTTTGTGGCATAGATTCAACAAGGTGCTGGAAGCTCCTCAGAGATTTTGGTCCATATTGACATGTTGCCGCACAGTTGCCGCAGATTTGTCGGCTGCACATCCATGATGCGAATCTCCCGTTCCACCACATCCCAAAGATGCTCTATTGGATTGAGATCTGGTGACTGTGGAGGCCATTTGAGTACAGTGACCTCATTGTCATGTTCAAGAAACCAGTCTGAGATGATTCCAGCTTTATGACATGGCGCATTATCCTGCTGAAAGTAGCCATCAGATGTTACAGGGTACATTGTGCTCATAAAGGGATGGACATGGTCAGCAACAATACTCAGGTAGGCTGTGGCGTTGCAACAATGCTCAATTGGTACCAAGGGGCCCAAAGAGTGCCAAGAAAATATTCCCCACACCATGACACCACCACCACCAGCCTGAACCGTTGATACAAGGCAGGATGGATCCATGCTTTCATGTTGTTGACGCCAAATTCTGACCCTACCATCCGAATGTTGCAGCAGAAATCGAGACTCATCAGACCAGGCAACGTTTTTCCAATCTTCTACTGTCCAATTTCGATGAGCTTGTGCAAATTGTAGCCTCAGTTTCCTGTTCTTAGCTGAAAGGAGTGGCACCCGGTGTGGTCTTCTGCTGCTGTAGCCCATCTGCCTCAAAGTTCGACTTACTGTGCGTTCAGAGATGCTCTTCTGCCTACCTTGGTTGTAACGGGTGGCGATTTGAGTCACTGTTGCCTTTCTATCAGCTCAAACCAGTCTGCCCATTCTCCTCTGACCTCTGGCATCAACAAGGCATTTCCACCCACAGAACTGCCGCTCACTGGATGTTTTTTCTTTTTCGGACCATTCTCTGTAAACCCTAGAGAGGGTTGTGCGTGAAAATCCCAGTAGATCAGCAGTTTCTGAAATACTCAGACCAGCCCTTCTGGCACCAACAACCATGCCACGTTCAAAGGCACTCGGTTTGAACTGCAGGAGATTGTCTTGACCATGACTGCATGCCTAAATGCACTGAGTTGCCGTCATGTGATTGTCTAGGTGGACGTCCACCTAGACAACGTCTCCATCCGATCACATGTCACCGAGCATCCCAGTTACATCACCTTCATCTAGTGCGCATGCGCACACCTCGCGCTTCCCCCACTGATCAAAGCCACTGCGGACATTTAAACTCAGGCGCCGTACCGCGCGCACAGCCTCTGGACACACTCTCCAGGAACATCTGGAGACCGGTAAGACTTACCATTCATATGCAGCGATGCATATGGTCTACCATCTACCATTCCCCAACAAAAGTTTGGTAACTAACCATAACTAACTATCTCTACATTCAGGTTTATATCGAAACACTTTTATGGGTTTATATTTATTTAATCTGATGCATATGTGTATATATATTTAATATTTTTATATGAAATTTTGAGCTGATACATATGTGTATATATATTTGATGCATATATGTATATATATTTAATAATATTCTGAACTGATGAACTGAACTGATGCATATGTGTATATATATTTAATATTTTTTATATAAAATGTTGTACTTTTTTATATCCACACTTATATCTATATATAATCTATATCTGTAAACGGACCCCTGTATATAGACACAATTGGTCTACAACTAGAGATGAGCGAACATGCTCGTCCGAGCTTGATGCTCGGTCGAGCATTAGGGTACTCGAAACTGCTCGTTGCTCGGACGAATACTTCGCCCGCTCGAGAAAATGGCAGCTCCCGCCGTTTTGCTTTTTGGCGGCCAGAAACAGAGCCAATCACAAGCCAGGAGACTCTGCACTCCACCCAGCATGACGTGGTACCCTTACACGTCGATAGCAGTGGTTGGCTGGCCAGATCAGGTGACCCTGGGATAGACTAGCCGCTGCCCGCGCTGCTCGGATCATTCTGTGTCTGGATGCCGCTAGGGAGAGAGCTGCTGCTGGTCAGGGAAAGCGTTAGGGTGTTCTATTAGCTTACTGTTAGGCAGGAGTGATTCTCAAAGAACCCAACAGCCCTTCTTAGGGCTACAATAACGTTCTACTTTTTTTATTTTAATTTGCATCTAGTACCATTTTGTGAGGAATTAGCAGGGGGACTTGCTACCGTTGTGTTTAGCTCTTAGTGGCACACATATCCATAGCAAAGACCGAAGTGGGAAAATTTAGTAGGGGTTGGATTTCAATTAGGCACTAACTCAGTGTCATCTCATCTGGCATAGTAGTGTGCTTTGATACTTGGCTAGAAAATAGCCATAGGAGAATACAAAGAGCTTACTTACGCATACAGTAGCGTTCTATATATTTGATTTCTGGTTGATCTGCTGGTGGCTGTACTTTCTGCAGTGCATGTACTAGCCAATTCTGAGCAATTTGTAGTGAGACTTGCGACCGCTGTGTTCTGCGCTTAGTGACGCACATATCCATAGCAAAGACCGAAGTGGGAAAATTTAGTAGGGGTTGGATTTCAATTAGGCACTAACTCAGTGTCATCTCATCTGGCATAGTAGTGTGCTTTGATACTTGGCTAGAAAATAGCCATAGGAGAATACAAAGAGCTTACTTACGCCTACAGTAGCGTTCTATATATTTGATTTCTGGTTGATCTGCTGGTGGCTGTACTTTCTGCAGTGCATGTACTAGCCAATTCTGAGCAATTTGTAGTGAGACTTGCGACCGCTGTGTTCTGCGCTTAGTGACGCACATATCCATAGCATAGACCGAAGTGGGAAAATTTAGTAGGGGTTGGATTTCAATTAGGCACTAACTCAGTGTCATCTCATCTGGCATAGTAGTGTGCTTTGATACTTGGCTAGAAAATAGCCATAGGAGAATACAAAGAGCTTACTTACGCCTACAGTAGCGTTCTATATATTTGATTTCTGGTTGATCTGCTGGTGGCTGTACTTTCTGCAGTGCATGTACTAGCCAATTCTGAGCAATTTGTAGTGAGACTTGCGACCGCTGTGTTCTGCGCTTAGTGACGCACATATCCATAGCATAGACCGAAGTGGGAAAATTTAGTAGGGGTTGGATTTCAATTAGGCACTAACTCAGTGTCATCTCATCTGGCATAGTAGTGTGCTTTGATACTTGGCTAGAAAATAGCCATAGCAATAGGATAGCATTGTTTGGTTTTAAAAACTCAAAAAAAAACAAAAAACACAAAAAAAAACAAAAAACACAAAAAAAAACAAAAAAAAGTTAAAAAAAAAATAAAGTTATAACTCTCATTTTAAAAATGTTTAACCCGAGGGCTAGGGGTAGAGGACGAGGGCGGGGACGTGGGCGTCCAACTACTGCAGGGGTCAGAGGCCGTGGTCCTGGGCGGGGTGAGACACCACCCGCTGATGAGGGAGCAGGGGAACGCCGCAGAGCTACACTCCCTAGGTTCATGTCTGAAGTTACTGGGACTCGTGGTAGAGCACTGTTGAGGCCAGAACAGTGCGAACAGGTGATGTCGTGGATTGCTGACAATGCTTCGAGCAATTTGTCCACCGCCAGTCAGTCTTCCACGCAGTCCACCCATGTCACCGAAATCGCCACTCCTCCAGCTCCTGCACCTCAGCCTCCTCCCCCCCAGTCTGCCCCCTCCCAGGAAAATTTGGCATACTCTGAGGAACTGTTTTCTGGACCCTTCCCACAGTCACAAACCACTTGTCCGGTTGCTGCTGAGCTATTTTCCGATGCCCAGGTTTTCCACCAGTCACAGTCTGTGGGTGATGATGACCTTCTTGACGTAGTGGAAGTGTGTAAAGAGGTGTCCGACGATGAGGAGACACGGTTGTCAGACAGTGGGGAAGTTGTTGTCAGGGCAGGAAGTCCGAGGGGGGAGCAGACTGAGGGATCGGAGGATGATGAGGTGACAGACCCAAGCTGGGTTGAGAGGCCGGGTGAACACAGTGCTTCTGAGACGGAGGAGAGTCCTCGACCAGAACAGGTTGGAAGAGGCAGTGGTGGGGCCAGACGGAGAGGCAGGGCCAGAGCTGGTGCATCAGCGCCAAATGTGTCAACTAGTGAAGCTCCCGTGGCGAGGGCTCTTGCGGCGAGGGCTAGATCTTCAGAAGTCTGGAGGTTCTTTAAGGAAACACCGGATGACCGACGGACTGTGGTGTGCAACATTTGCCAAACCAGGCTCAGCAGGGGTTCCACCACTACTAGCTTAACTACCACCAGTATGCGCAGGCATATGAATGCTAAACACCCCACTCAGTGGCAACAAGCCCGTTCACCTCCGGCCGTGCACACCACTGCTCCTTCCCCTGTGTCAGCTGCTAGTCAGCCCCCTGCCCAGGACCCTGCCACAAAAACCCCATCGTCGCCTCCACGATCCTCCACAGCATCCACCAGCGTTCAGCTCTCCATACCCCAGACGCTGGAGCGGAAACGCAAATATAGTGCAACCCACCCGCACGCCCAAGCCCTTAATGTGCACATTTCCAGATTGCTAAGCCTGGAGATGCTGCCCTATAGGCTAGTAGAGACCGAGGCCTTTCGCAGCCTCATGGCGGCGGCCGCCCCTCGGTATTCGGTCCCCAGCCGCCACTACTTTTCCCGATGTGCCGTCCCAGCCCTGCACCAGCACGTGTCAGACAACATAATCCGTGCCCTGACCAACGCCGTTTCTGACAAGGTCCACCTGACCACGGACACGTGGACGAGTGCTGCCGGGCAGGGCCACTATATATCTCTGACGGCACATTGGGTTAACTTGGTGGAGGCTGGGACCGAGTCTGACCCTGGGGCTGCTCATATACTGCCGACGCCGAGGATTGCGGGGCCTACCTCGGTCCAGGTGTTTCAGGCCTACTATGCCTCCTCCTCCTCCCACCCCTCCTCCACCTCCTCCTCCGAACTACCATCCGTGGGCACGGCGCCATCAGTCGGTAGCTCTAGGCACAGCAGCAGTGCCGTCGCTAAGCGACAGCAGGCGTTGCTCAAACTGCTGAGCCTAGGCGACAAAAGGCACACCGCCCAAGAGCTATTACAGGGCATCACGGCGCAGACTGATCTGTGGCTGGCACCGCTGAACCTCAAGCCGGGAATGGTTGTGTGTGACAACGGCCGTAACCTGGTGGCGGCTCTGCAACTCGGCAGACTGACACATGTGCCATGCCTGGCCCATGTGTTAAATCTGATAGTTCAGCGTTTCCTCAAGACATACCCCAATCTGTCTGATTTGCTCACGAAGGTGCGCCGCATCTGTGCGCATTTCAGGAAGTCCAGCCCAGATGCTGCCACTCTCAGGGCAGCGCAGCGCCGCCTCCAACTGCCCGCTCACCGACTGTTGTGCGACGTGCCCACGAGGTGGAATTCAACACTGACCATGTTATCCAGAGTTTACCAGCAGCGCAGAGCGATTGTAGACTGCCAGATGTCAACTTCCACCAGAACTGGTAGTCAGGTCAGTCAGCTTCCTCAAGTCTACAATGAGGAGTGGACGTGGATGTCTGATATCTGTCAGGTGCTGAGTAACTTTGAGGAGTCAACACAGATGGTCAGTGGCGATGCCGCCATCATCAGCCTCACCATCCCGCTGCTTGGCCTGTTGAAAAACTCTCTGGTCAGCATGAAGTCGGAAGCTTTGCGCTCGTCACAAGAGACAGGGGAAGAATATTCCCTTGTTGATAGCCAAAGCACCCTCAGGTCTGTTTCTCAGCGCATATCGGAGGAGGTGGAGGTGGAGGAGGATGAGGAGGAAGAGGAGGAGAATGTTGGCGAGACACAAGAGGGGACCATTGTTGAGTCCTTTACTGTTCAGCGTGTATGGGCAGAAGAAGAGGAGTTGGAGGAGTTGGAGGAGGAGGAAATGGACAGTCAGGCCAGTGAGGGGAGTGAATTCTTACGCGTTGGTACTCTGGCGCATATGGCAGATTTCATGCTAGGCTGCCTATCCCGTGACCCTCGCGTTCAAAGAATTTATTCCAGCACCGATTACTGGGTGTTCACTCTCCTGGACCCACGGTACAAGCAAAATCTTTCCACTCTCATCCCTGCAGAGGAAAGGAGTGTGAGAATGCATGAATACCAGCAGGCCCTGGTGCACAAGCTGAAACAGTATTTCCCTTCTGACAGCGCTAGCGGCAGAGTGCGTAGTTCTGCGGGACAAGTAGCGAGGGAGAGTAGGCGAGCAGGCAGCTTGTCCAGCACTGGCAAGGGTACGCTTTACAAGGCTTTTGCCAGCTTTATGTCACCCCAGCAAGACACTGTCACCTGTCCCCAGTCTCGGCAGAGTAGGGCTGATCTTTACAGAAAGATGGTGAGGGAGTACGTAGCTGACCATACCATCGTCCTAAATGATCACACAGCTCCCTACAACTACTGGGTTTCAAAGCTGGACATGTGGCACGAACTGGCGCTGTACGCCTTGGAGGTTCTTGCCTGCCCTGCCGCTAGCGTCTTGTCCGAGCGGGTTTTCAGTGCAGCTGGTGGCATCATCACCGATAAGCGTACACGCCTGTCGACTGACAGCGCTGACAGGCTGACGCTTATTAAAATGAATAAAGGCTGGATTTCTCAGAATTTCCAATCTCCACCAGGTGAAGGAAGCTCAACCTGAATAATTGATCCACTCCTCCTCCTCCTCATTTTCCTCCTTCTCCTCCTCTTTGTACAGTAAAGCAGAGGAAAATGGCTATTTTTTGACAGGGCCCACTGGCTCTTGCTATAGTACTTCATGCATTTAATTTTTCTGGAGGGCCACCTACCCGGTCCTCTGTTTGAAACAATTTTTGTGAGTGCCACATACAGGCACTCAATGTATTCCATTTTACTGCAGGGCCACCTACCTGCTCCTCTGGTTTGAAACATTTTTGGGACTGCCACATACAGGCACTCAATCTATTCCATTTTACTGGAGGGCCACCTACCTGCTCCTCTGGTTTGAAAAATGTTTGGGACTGCCACATACAGGCACTCAATCTATTCCATTTTACTGCAGGGCCACCTACCTGCTCCTCTGGTTTGAAACATTTTTGGGACTGCCACATACAGGCACTCAATCTATTCCATTTTACTGCAGGGCCACCTACCTGCTCCTCTGGTTTGAAACATTTTTGGGACTGCCACATACAGGCACTCAATCTATTCCATTTTACTGGAGGGCCACCTACCTGCTCCTCTGGTTTGAAAAATTTTTGGGACTGCCACATACAGGCACTCAATCTATTCCATTTTACTGCAGGGCCACCTACCTGCTCCTCTGGTTTGAAACATTTTTGGGACTGCCACATACAGGCACTCAATCTATTCCATTTTACTGGAGGGCCACCTACCTGCTCCTCTGGTTTGAAAAATGTTTGGGACTGCCACATACAGGCACTCAATCTATTCCATTTTACTGCAGGGCCACCTACCTGCTCCTCTGGTTTGAAACATTTTTGGGACTGCCACATACAGGCACTCAATCTATTCCATTTTACTGGAGGGCCACCTACCTGCTCCTCTGGTTTGAAAAATTTTTGGGACTGCCACATACAGGCACTCAATCTATTCCATTTTACTGCAGGGCCACCTACCTGCTCCTCTGGTTTGAAAAATGTTTGGGACTGCCACATACAGGCACTATCCAAATTAAATTGTCTCCATAGCAGCCTCCACACGTTGTCTCCATTGCTACCTCCAAAAGTCGTCCATATAGCTGCCTCCATACATCGTCCCCTTATCAAACGAGGTGTGTCAGGCAGAAATTTGGGTTGTTTTCATGGATTCCACATCAAAGTTGTTAACTTTGTCGCCACCCTGCTGTGTTATCCACAAAATATACTGGCAAACTTTTACCATTTAGGGATATTATTTCAGCGCTTCTTGCGCATCTGTTTACATTCCCCTCACCCGGCATATCCTAAACTTATAAGAACGCTACTACACTTGATCTTATACAAAAGGTTCTTAGAAGTGCTGTTTGGGGAGTAGCCTAGAGACAGGGGCTTGAATTGGCGAAAGCTCGCCTGGCAGCGGAGCGCCAGCTCCATGCGCATCATGCGCTTCTTGCGCATCTGTTTACATTCCCCTCACCCGCCATATCCCAAACTTATAAGAACGCTACTACACTTAACTTGGTGCAGGCTGGGACCGAGTCTGACCCTGGGGCTGGTCATATACTGCCGACGCAGAGAATTGCGGGGCCTACCTCGGTCCAGGTCTCAAAGGCCTACTATACCTCCTCCCACCCCTCCTCCACCTCCTCCTCCTCCGAATTACCATCCGTGGGCATGGCGCCATCAGTCGGTAGCTCTAGGCACAGCAGCAGTGCCGTCGCTAAGCGACAGCAGGCGGTGCTGAAACTGCTGAGCCTAGGCGATAAAAGGCACACCGCCCAAGAGCTATTACAGGGCATTCCACATCAAAGTTGTTAACTTTGTCGCCACCCTGCTGTGTAATCCACAAAATATACTTGCAAACTTTTACCATTTAGGGATATTATTTCAGCGCTTCTTGCGCATCTGTTTACATTCCCCTCACCCGCCATATCCTAAACTTATAAGAACGCTACTACACTTGATCTTATACAAAAGGTTCTTAGAAGTGCTGTTTGGGGAGTAGCCTAGAGACAGGGGCTTGGATTGGCAAAAGCTCGCCTGGCTGCAGAGCGCCAGCTCCATCCCAAGATCCAACTAACATAGTTGCAGCACCTTTAATCTACTACTAGTTCACTGCCTCCATAATAATAATAATAATAATCTTTATTTATATAGCGTCATCATATTCTGTAGCGCTTTACAAATCATAGGAAACAAATACAAATGTAATGTAACAGAGCACAACATTTGTATGGAACAACAGGAGTGAGGTCCCTGCTCGCCAGAGCTTACGGTTTATGAAGATGATGGGGTAACACGAGGTAAAAGAATATTTAATGGTCAAGCCATTCTTCTTAGGGAATAGAAAAAAATATAATAAATGGAATTGCTGTCGCTTGAACCACTCAGCCGTCATCTTATATACCAGGTCCAGGGTGAATGGGACTGCAGAGAAGTCTGGTGCCTGTTGGTTGCTGGATAACAGATGGGAGGACGACACAGGACGGGTTAGTAGAAGAGTTAAAACTTCATGCAGTTAATGAGTGTTATAGGCTTGCCTAAAGAAATGGGTTTTAAGAGCACGTTTGAAACTTTGGAGGTTAGGTATTAGTCTGATAGTCCAGGGCAGAGCATTCCATAGAATTGGTGCAGCTCTAGAGAAGTCTTGGAGACGCGAGTGGGAGGTCCGCACTAGGGTAGAGGTTAATCTAAGATCACTGGCGGATCTAAGAGCACGGGTTGGGCGATAGACTGAGATAAGAGAGGAGAGGTAGGGGGGTGCAGCATTATACAGAGCTTTATGGATGAGGGTTATTATTATTTTAAACTGTATTCGAAAGGAGACTGGCAGCCAGTGCAGCGACTGGCATGAACTGTAAGCATACATGGTCCCCTTATCAAACGAGCTGTGTCAGGCAGAATTTTGGGTTGTTTTCATGGCTTCCATGTTAACTTTGTCGCCACCCTGCTGTGTAATCCACAAAATATACTGGCAAACTTTTATCATGTACCGATATTATTTGAGCGCTTCTTGCTCACCTCCTTTGGTTCCTCTCTGACACCCATTGGTTTGAAGCCTGAGTCCAATTAGGGTATGTCGCCATGCCACTCTCTAGCCTGCTGCCGCTGCCTCTGCATGCCGTCCCCTATAGTGTCAGGGTCAATTATTGGATGTTTTAGATGCTATCTAGCTTCATTCTGTCACTCTGTCATGGCCATGCTGTTGCCCATAATTTTGGCATAATGGTGCGATTAGGCAGCCTCAGAGGCATCCATGCATGCTGCCCCTGCTGTTTCCTGTCCATTTCCGTGGTGTTTCCATCCTTTTCTGAGGTTCCCAGGTGTTTGGCCAAGCTTCCCTGTGCAGAGCCTTGGTCCCCTTGAAAAATGCTCGAGTCTCCCATTGACTTCAATGGGGTTCGTTATTCGAGACGAGCACTCGAGCATCGGGAAAAGTTCGTCTCGAATAACGAGTACCCGAGCATTTTAGTGTTCGCTCATCTCTATCTACAACTTATCTTACCACAGATAGACCCCAGTTTTAACGCTTTGCATGCTGATTCGCAATTGATTGTACCACGCATCGTAATATGATATATTGTATTTTTATCTCCCTACTATTATTGTATTTGCATTTTTATTCCCTATACTATTATTACTTTTGATTCTTATGTATACTTGTCCTTTACTAAACCTACAGAATTTTTTCACTTGACAAAGAGGACCCCAGTTCCTCGAAACACGTTGTGATGATCTGTGACCTGTTCTTTTATTCATAATAAACCCTTTTTTGGAGAAACTATATGCCCGGTCTCGTTGTGCGCCTACCGCTTCTACCCCTTCTCGTATTGACTCCCAGACTCCTACCGGCCTAGATCCCTGTGTTTGGAGATTACTTTGAAGCACCGGCTGCCACTGACACCGTAAATTTACACTAGAGTTGTGCCTTGTTTGAGCACAACTCGACCAGGTGAGCAAACCACTCTACCATACGGAATACTCGTGACCTTACAATATCACCCTATGAGCGCTTTTTTGTCTTGTTTCTACTATTATCCTCTCCTCCCCCAGGGACTCACCCCACACTGCTGGCAGGGAGCCAGGTAATGTGAAATAAACTTATGTAAACAGCTGAAATGATTCAGAATGCTGACAAAGGCATTTTTGAAATCAGCATCGCATAGGCTATTGGATCCTGTCACCGCTCAAAATCACATTCCTGGTGACAGATTCCCTTTAATGAAATTAAATCAACTGCAGCATTAGATTGAATTTACTTAAATTAGTGCTGGTTAGTAATGCAAGACTGCTGCAGCGCAGATATATATTTATCATGGGGGGGCCAACTCCCCCAAAGTTTCTTAGACTCCACTTACACCGAGACAACTGCTAGGGGTTCCAATTTGTCTCATTGGGCCTATCATGCGCCAGTCATGATGCTCCCCCTGCTGGTGCACAATGGGGGTCATTTACTAAGGGCCCGATTCGCGTTTTCCCGACGTGTTACCCGAATATTTCCGATTTGCGCCGATTGTACCTGAATTGCCCCGGGATTTTGCCGCACGCGGTCGGATTGTGGCGCATCGGCGCCGGCATGCGCGCAACGGAAATCGTTCCAGGCATTCCAGCGGACTTCAGTGCAGCAGCGCCACCTGGTGGACGACGGAGGAACTACCATCATAAATCCCGGCCGGACCCAAATCCAGCGCAGAGAACGCGCCGCTGGATCGAGAATGGGCCGGGTAAGTAAATCTGCCCCAATGCGTCTAACATACTAAGAGGCCTCCTGGTAGATTGTGCACACGGGTGAATTTTACACAGGCAAATGCTCTTTGGCATCCTGGCCCTGGTCTGTTCCTTGCCCACTTGGCATGCAGGTGGCGTAGGGGGATAAAAAGTCGCAGTATCCATGTTGCTTCTTGTATTTGTCCCGCTCTCTGTATAGTTATCATTTCCCTAGAGTTTTTCTTATTGACAGGCGGCTTTGCACTGTAGTGGATCCTTGAGCTCGCTGTTATTAAACCAATTGTAATAGAGATAAAGCCCACAGTTTTCTGTCGGTAAATTAGCGCGATCACAGAGCGCATGAAAATAGCCCAATTAACTAGTCAGGAAACAAGACTCCGCCATGTGTCATCAATCAGCCATAGTCAGACACTAGAGCCATGTGGGAGCACAAATATTCTTTTCCATCCAAGCTCGCTCCGCAATCCTCCAGCGTTAGGAAGGAGATGAGAGGCGAAACAGGATACTAAGATATTAGAATAAAAGGTTTACTGTGTTGTGATCACTAGGTGCATGGAATGGAGGTATTACATAGTCCACCACACAATCGTTGCATCTCATTAATGGCTATATTTGCTACTACAGGCAGGGGGCAGCATTACTCTCCTCCACTGTACAGGGGATTAGAGACAAGAGAGGAATGAAGATGGGATATTAAGTGACCTCACTTTCTGCCAGGGGACCGTAGGTACAATAGTGGATTATAATACAGGCGGTTTAGGCGGTAGCTCGGGGCTCAAGCCTACTAGGGGGCCCACGGCCACCCAAACCACCCACCAAATTTGAAACTTTTTTCCTCTTTCTGTGTTTTATTTTATGAGGATTTCAATAATTAAGTAAAAGGAGAAAACATGCATCTGCAGGAATGGTCATGTCAAAAAGGAAATCTGAATTTTCTCTGAAACGGCAGTAAAGTATGTATAGAAATCTTCCCTACACAACGCTCAATCTTCAACATTTTAGGAGAGATTATATAACTCACTATGCCGGTATTCTCTTATGCAATGTTTTCTAACCAAATAATACTATCATACGTGTCTCTATTCTAGTCTGTGATTTCATGTAATACACATGGATGTCCCAAAAAGCGCCATTTCAGAGATAGTCATGTAGATATCATGACGGATGTAAGTAGGCATATGCTACTTTTAGTGGAGGACAAGGTATGTGTTCTAAACGAGTTGGTCTACAAAGTGGATCATGTCATGTCTTGTTATTTATAAAATAAACTAAGGTTTTTAATGATCTGGATTTTACATTTTCTTCATTACAAGGTACAAAGCCTTATCAATGAAAGAGCCGCAGTACATGCCGTTGGCTGGGTCACCTGTCCTGGTGGGTTACTATTCCCATCCTGCTTGGATGCAGCGTCCTTGTTGACCTCCTGGGACCTCTCCTGCTCAAATGTGTCCACCAGTGTACCCCGTCCTAATGTGTCCCCAGCCTGTACTAGTAAATTTAAAGTTACTTAATGTCCCTGCCCTAATGGGAGGTGCCTGACCATTGTCGATCTACAGGTTCTGGAACAGTTGTGCTTTCTGTTGTGTCCAGGATTTTCTGTGTGTAACCCGGGCTCCGTTCCTTGCTGCGATTCTAAATCTAAATTCCACTCCATTGGTGATCCCTGCTTGACCGGTCAGGCCCCTTTCACACGAACATATGCTTTTTTTTCACTCACGCATTTCTGTGCCGCATTTGGTCGTAAATTCAAGATGTTTTTTAACCATACATGTACGTATGATATCTTATCTGCATAAAATACGATGGGTTGGGAAATAATGTTACTAACTTGCTGAACCCCCAAATCTTTAGATACTACACATATATCCTGCAGCATACGGGCCCCAACCATATGAAACACGGTTTAAAATGTCCCCATAGACATATATGGGCTGTACTGAAATACAGGAGTCTTGCTCATGGTACGGCCATTTAAATGGATGACTGTATTGCACAAGTGAATGTGGCCGTGTGACCAGTATGAAAAAGCTACGGTATGGGTAGCACACGGCCATTTTATTATGTTCTATGCTTGCCTCAATCTTCAGCCAGTTCATTAGATTCTGCTATTTTTCCCCCTACCACGACGTCTCTGACTGTGCTTTACCTGACCTCTGGTGCCCTGCACTAGCTGCCACCTACATCAGGACTGATCTGGGAGGTAATGTACATATTAAAGATCCCCATATGGTTAGGTGGGTGCACAACCTCATGACATTGAAATTTTACTCCTCATTCCATATCTCCCTTTCAACAATGGGGCACATTTACTTACCCGGTCCATTCGCGATCCCGTGGCGCGTTGTCTGACGTGGATTCGGGTTCTGGCGGGATTCACTAAGGTTGTGTGCACGATATCCAGTAGGTGTCGCTGCTGCGCCGAGGTCTGCCGGAGTTCACCTGCTACTTCTCGGTGCATGTAAGTACGTGATCTATCGACACCTTTGGTTTTTTATATTCTGCGGTTTTTCTGAATCCGCTGGGTTGTCCAACGGCCATTTCTGTCGCGTGAAAGCCGGATCGATTGCGCCAAAATCCGAACGCGTGCGCCAAAATCCCGGGGGAATTTGGCGCAAAACGGAAAAATTCTGGAAACCCTACGAAAGTGCGGACGCAGAGCCCTTAGTAAAAGAGCCCCAATGATAATAAATAGTCAGCTCACCAAATTCTGATAATCTTGTTGCTTCCTGTCAATACATTTGCTACACGAAAGGAGAAGAAGGGGTTCTTTAGGGAAAGGCGGCACCGGTAACAGTCCTGGTATTCACAGCAAATGTAGAAAAAAGAAATGAATCCACAATTTGTAAAAAAGTGGAAAAAATACTTTATTCAAACATTAAAATTGGTGTATATCCAAGTACAGCATTTACACCCTGCTCTGAGTCATGGACATGGACCATGACTAAGAGCAGGATGTACATGCTCGAAATGCATAGTTCCATCTAACTTTTTGCCTTGTTTGAATAAAGTTTTTCCCCACTTTTTTTTTACAAGTTTTGGAGTGCTGGAAAATTTTCATTTTTTTCCCCAAATTAGCAATAATTCTTTATGAAGGTCTCCAAGATTTTGGCTCCTCATTCTTCTGTGAAACCTGCTCAACATCATTGAAAAGGAGCAGGAGGTAGGCGTCCCATCTATCACACACCACTTTATTAGGAGAACCATACATCATACTACAACAAAGACTACAACTGATTTTTCCGGGATTGAATACCTAAAATAAAGTTTAGATTTTTTTAAAATATTTTTTTTGATGTGCGCTTGAAAGTAGTAATAAAGAATTTCCATAATAAAACATATTGCAATCCATATACGATGTGTTTGATTGGTTTCCCATGGTTTCTCTAATGAGTCAGAGGTAATATTACTATTCTGTACAAAACAACTGGGTACTCAGATGAAAGAAACTAATTATTCCTTAGGTGACTGCTTACCTGCTTAGCTCCGATTAAAAGTGCATCGCAAAAATCATAACTGTTGGGGTAAACTATAATACAAAAAGTGGAACTTGAACTTGAATATAATAAATAGTGAAGGTAAAACTTTATAAAATACTTGGTCAAAGGAAATTGCCACTTACTTTTTTTCCTTTCTCTTATTTCTCCTCTCATCACTATCATCCTGTATATACACACAGCTAGATCAGTCTTCAAAGTCTATGGAGAGGGAGGGGTGGGGGAGGAAGACAAGATTGACAGAGAACAGATAAAGACAGAAAATGTCATGTAGTGAGTAATTTCTCCCAAAACAGATCTGGGCTATAGTTCACCTGATAATCCAGTACTGTTGAAACATGAATCCACAATTTCATAATGTCTTTTATCTGATTAATGTCTCTCTTAGTCCAAGAGTTGCCACCCCTCCCTTCTCTCAAGACATCTTCTTGCTTCTTGCAGTTCCAAACTTGATAGATTTGATTTAGAGCAGTAACTATCACAGGTGGTCCCCTACTTAAGAACACCTGACTTACAGACGACCCCTAATTACAAACGGCCACAACTAGTTACTTACAGACGACCCCTAGTTACAAACGGCCACAACTAGTTATTTACAGACGACCCCTAGTTACAAACGGCCCTCAGTGATTACCTGTAACAGTTATCAAATGTGTTTGTAATTAAGATTTATTGTTAATACTGGTTCATATAACAACTGCACATTTTTAAAATCCAATTGTCACAGAGACCAAAAACATTTTGACTGGGGTTACAATTATAAAGTATACAGTTCCGACTTCCATATAAATTCAACTTAAGAACAAACCTGCAGACCCTATCTTGTACATAACCCGAGGACTGCCTGTAATCCGCCCACCGTGATGGACAGAAAATGGTCAGAGAAACGATCCAATAATCTTCTGGACCAGGATTCTGACATATGATAAAAGGGTTGGCTGTGTAATTATTCCTTGCTTGCTCTAGTCTAGCATTCATTTGACTTCTGTATTCTGGTATATTGACCCTTTTACCTCTTTTCTCACTATGCATTTGCCTACAAATTTTGTACTGCATTTGTTCTCCTGGTTCTGACCGTATTTTGTCAACTTCTCATTTGTTTTTAGTGTAAATACAGGAAAGGAATGTTGTCCAGTAATCATCTACCGCTTAGGGTAGACTGGGCACATAGATAGGGACAGATGGGAAGAGGGTTTAACCTCAAGTTTAACTGTTTTTGTATGTCCTTCCCTTAAAGCAGCATAAAACAAATGTTTTGTTATCTACAAAGAAATCTATGACTTCGTTTACACAGCAAAAACACATATACAAAGAAAGTATAAAGCTACATAGTCGCCATTGTCACGTTTTATGTCATTTGTGCCATGCCATATGGTCCCACAGTGCACCACATTTTTGTGAGAATCAATGCTTCTATTTATGTGATTAAAAATGCACATATTTTGCTCTTGGGTTTTGTAAGAAATTGGAAGTGTAAGGAGGTACAGAATTAGTCTATGGCATTCAAGCTCCTTATTCTGGATTTTTAAAAAAACACATTTCTAATACAACCATATGAACAAAGCCTTACTCTATGTCTTATTTTTTTGGTGCTTTCATCCTCCTGAAGGCCACATGTCTGGAATAAAACATAATCAAGTCATTCCAACATCAATCACTTGGGTTTTCCTATCAGTCTACATGTAATAGTCCTGACGTCTCACATATAATGAAGTGTTAGGAGAAGGTTCCAGCCATGTGATATATTGCTACATAGACTGCCCTTTAAAAAAAACCTCTTTCCATAATGATTTCTGTACTGTACCAAGTAGATTCCCTGATGTTCTTCACATAGTTTCCATAACTTCTGTTGCTCCATCCAGATCTATTGACTGGGAATTGATTAAATCAGGTTTTATTACCCTCAGGAGGACAAACAAGGAGAGATGAATTGATGTGACATTGATTGGAAGTATCTGCAGCCGCACTTAGAGGAGATTGTGAAGGCTATTATCTATTGGTTAGAAATGTATTAAAATAGGACTCCAATATGTTAAGAAAAGAATGTAGTAATGGAAGACTCAAGCCACCAGCTACGGTTACACGGTCTTGAATAGAAGATACGTTATGTGGTAAAAGAGCTACCATATATACTTGAGTATAAGCCGACCCGAGTATAAGCCGAGACCCCTAATTTCACCACCAAAAACTGGGAAAACCTATTGACTCGAGTAAAAGCTGAGGATTAGAAGTGTCTGAGGGCAGGATGGCTCATGTTGGCCATGGAAACCAATCATAACTTAGCTTTTATTTCCCCACAGATGTTTATAAAATGAAAGCTGAGCTCTGATTGGTTTCAAAGGGCAGTTCTGCTCTCAGACAATTATGATACATCTCTCGCAATGCACATGCACACTGAAAGACAAAAAAGAACTTGGGGGAGATTTATCAGAAGTGAGGTAAAAGTGTTCCAGTTGCCCATGGAAACCAATCAGCTGTTGGGAAATGAAAGCTGAGCTCTGATTGTTTGCCATGGGCAACTAGAAGAGTTCTGCTCTCAGACATTTCTGATAAATCTCCCCCAACTTTTTTGTCTTTCCGTGGCTAGCACACAGCTTCATTTCTTTCTATTGGCCCTGTGCATGAGCCAAATTGCTGGGCCACAAATTATGGAGTTTTTTTGGAGTTCAATCCTTCCTGGATTCAACCCAGGCCATCTTTAATTATTGTCAAGGGCTAGTGTGTGACGTGCACCTGATGATGGCACCTGATGCACCTGATGTTGACACCTGACACACCTGATGATGACACACAGGCGCCTGTGGACCAGTGTTTTTGGCCTGTTCGTGTGCACGAGGCCTTACAATGATAACTGCATGTAAAATGTGCTTCTTCATCAAACCAAATTGTACAGTGAATCTTACTAATAATGACCCCAATAACCACCTCTGAGATAACTAAACGTTCCATCTTCCTTATTCCATTACAGTAGCCTCGCCTCAGCATATATTTCCTTGATACTTTTAGGGCAATGGCATAGAAGGTAATTATATAGTCCTGTTAAAATTGGTTCATGAGATCATTAAGAAAGGAGTGAAGTCTGAATAGGCTAAAAATGGTTCGAGAGTCAATGAATTCAGCACCAGCCCTGGTCATTTTCATCCTTTACAAATAACCTTAAATACACAATTGGGAAATCAGTGATAAAAGGAGATGCAGAAATTCTAGCACTTAGTCATCTCAACAGCAGCGCTCAGTGCCAGGAAGGTGCAATAAAGGCTAATCAGAACCCTCCAGGTGTAGCAAGGAAATGAATGCATTAAGAATAGTCGTATTAACCTACATATTAATGAGGGAGATTTATCATCAAGTTTCTGAGGTAAAACTGTTCTGGTTGCCTATAGAAACCAATCAGAGATAATCTTCAATTTTATAAACAGCTGTAGGAAACAGAAAGCTGAGCTCTGATTGGTTGCCATGGGAAACTAAAACAGTTCTGCTCTAAGAGACTTATGATAAATCTCCCCCATTGATGAGGTATGTGCTACTTCATCTCTAAGGACTTGGGAGAACTATAAGGGTTCTTTTCTTTAAATGTGAGTGTGGGGTCCTTCCAAATATGGAACTGTATGTATTTAGATTTACTTACTACTTTACAATATATTGATGTATCTTTCCTTAACCCCTTAAGACCACAGCCGTTTTCTATGTTTGCATTTCCATTTTTCACTTCCTTCCTTCCAGTCCCAACTTTTGTTTTTCCATTTACAGTATAAGGCTGCATTTGGCATATATACGCCCCCCATAGATGGCAATGGGCGCCCCATGTTTCTCTATGGAGAATGGTGGGGGCGAGCGCCGCCGTGTGTCCGCCGTGCTACGGTACTGTACCACACAGGCTCTCGAGAGGGGGTCAGAAACGCCATATCACAGATACAAATAAAAATTTATTAGCAGTTATAAGAAAAGGAGCTCACAGTTCAGCCTCCCTGTATACTCTGTATACTTATTGAGACTATAGACCAAAAGTAGAATTACACTGCACTCCTAGATGGCAGATATGGTTCTGTCTTTCAACCCTTTCATAACCGGGTGTCATTGGTACCTGAATGCAAGGATGTAACTACAGGGGTAGCAGCCATACCAGCAGCTATGGGGCCCGCAGTGTCAAGGGGCCCGGCATCTTATCTGACACACTAAAGAATGGAGGATGTGCAACATTATATGCATATTATATTACACATTGTACAGCATTATATGTATATAACAGGGCACATTTTCCAGTACACAGCATGAATTGCCAACTCACAAAAGAAATGTCTGAGGAGAAGGAGGGGACAGGAGAACGACTCATCTCTAATCTCTCATCTCTAATTCCTGCGATGCACGTCCCTCATGTGGTCAACAGCAACTGGGACAGATCTATGTAAGTGTACAAATAGTGTATAAAAATATCAGTGCATAAAGTATAAATGTGTGAGTATACAAATATGTATATTTTCCTCATTTGCGAATGACAAAAATCGTAGGAAAATAATTTAGTAATTTCTCCCTTTAACGTTTTTAAAAAAACTATGAATTTCACAAAATTCGCTAAATATATGTGCCAATCCTTCAAACTGTTATAACTTGTGAACTGTGGCGATTAGAAATACAGTTCTGTTGTCATATCAAAGAGAAGAACCAGAGATATGCACGGTTAAAGTTATTGCCAGTAATAGATAGCTATGAATTACTGTATTTAAATATCTCCGGTTCTGTGGCATCCTGCTTTAAATATTACACCAGTACCGTGTTTCTAGGTTTTACCGTTCAGAAGATATAATGATTTGACATTGGGCACTATGTTGATAATGTCTATACACGTTCTATCTACATGAGGCTTGTGCCATTAGGATATAATAAATAATAATTAGGAGTTGTTCAGAGGTTACAAAATATGGCTGCCTTCATCCAAAAACAGCACCTCTCCTGACCATGGGTAGTACATGGTATTGGAACTAAGCGCCATTTACTTCTATACAACTGAGCTGCGATACCAGCACAAACAATGCTCTGGTACGGCACCATTTTTGGAAGAAATCATCCATGTTTTATAACCTCCGCACAACCCCTTTAACTGCTATTTATTCAGCCCCTGAGGTCTTTAGCAGGACAACATCAGTGGTGAGCAATATGCTGACCTCTTGTTGGTGGTAAGTGTATATTGCTGTTGGCCTATGGATAACCTGTAACAACCCCTTTAAAACATGGTGAAGTGATCCGTTCCTTGAATAAGGTTCAGTGGAATGAAAGTTCATGCGAAAACTAGAATCGTAAGTCATAATATTGAGTTGGTGGATATTGTGTTGTGAGACCTTCTACGTAGACTTGATCGGGTGATGACCTATGCCCCTCCATTATATCATAATATATTACTGATTTGCCCATCAACATAAGGTAAACTTTATATAAAAGGAATGGGTGTATGACTAGTTGCCTATTTTAGTGCCCGGTTACCAATATTCTACTACAACTTCCTTCAGATCAGTTACATAGAGGGTGAAGGCCATGCTTTGCCATCTTTGAAAAGCCTTCTTACAGGACAATGTACGGATCAATATGATAAGAGCTCTTCAGACATTCAGTAAAAAGTTTCCTATTCAAGAGGGAGCAGCTGGATATCTCCCAGTCCCAAATGATGAATTCACTTGAAGAGTTTCCTTTATTCTGCTCTAACAGAATATCTGATGCCTCGTATACGACATCTGCAGACAGAATCTTCCAGCCACATTAGCATCAAGAAAGTCTACGCTCTCCTCCCAAGACCCAAAGGCAGGTTGAGCTCTAGCCGGGGTGCACTGACTTTCATACATCAAGTGAAATGAAATACTCTGCTGCACATCGTGTTCTGCAGAGGGACATCTGTGGTTATTTGTCTCCCTGACTGATGATCGTTACTAACTTTTATTTATTGGGCGACTTCACAGCAATATGGTCATTTATCCACTACACGACTGTACCTGAACTTCCCAGCCCCTTGTTCTGGAAGATGAATCTCTTTCACTTCAGGCAAAAAAAAAAAAAAAAAATCTACCCCTCTGTTGTCTTTTACAGCTGTAGATTATTTGACAGGGTAAAACGGCTAAACACCATCTGGATCCGAGTCAGGAATGATATGCTCCGGGAAGCAGCTTATTACGTCCCTGTTACACGAAAAACTTCAACAAACTTTATAAGAGAAAAAAAATCTCTGCTGCGAAAATCTGAAAGTGAAAGTCCTCCTTTGATTATAGTTTTATTTGTTTGGGTTATGTCCACATGTATGTACATACAGCAGTATAGTAGGTGCTGAAGTGACTGGTGGTCAAGAGTGATGAGTGGTCCCACTCATCGGGTTGGGGTTTGTCCAGTTGGAGCAAACCATGTTCAAAAGTATGGCTCGGCTACCCGAGCTTGAAAATACTCACGATTGGTACAGGGACCAGTCATGGGTATATAATGTTTTTATATATTTAGGGGATGTCCACATCTATGTACATACTGAAGTATAGCCTGTGTTGAAGGGACTGGTGGTGAATAGTGATGAGCAGTTCCACTCGTCGGATTGGGGTTTGTTGAGTTTGGCAAAACCGATTCAAAAGTTTGGCTTGGATACCCAAGTCCGAACACACTCCTTACACTGATGATTGGAACAGGGACCGATCATGGGTATATGTTTTTTATATGTTTAGGGTACGCCCAAATGTATTTCCATACAGCAGTATAGCCGGTAGAGAAGTGACTGGTGGGGAAAAGTGACAAACTGTCCCGCTCATTGGGTTGGGGTTTGTTGAGTTCGACCAAAATCTATTAAAAATTTTGGCTCGGGTACCGGAGCCCAAATACACTCTTTACACCCACTATTGCTCCTGGAAATGATCGCAGGTGTTAACCTTTTAAATGCTGCCCACAGCAGCAGTTAAATGTTTAAAGCCAACAACAGTACGTCCTGAACGATGCACCGATCACAAGTGTTTTCTGGGTCAGTCCCAATGCCAAATCTTAACTTCAGTGACCCACTCATCACTGGTGGTGATTTCATTGCATTGTTCATTGTTCATACAGAAGTCTCTACTGACAGCTGTCACACATGCATCAATCTAATATTCATTATCCTAAGAAATTTGATCAATAAAGAAAATCCGCCAGGTTTCCTGAATTTTTTCGATTTGCGGCAAATTGTCCCAGGATGTTGGCGCACGCGATCGGATTGTGGCGCATCGGCGCCGGCTTTCACGTGACAGAAACCCGACGTATTCGAAAAAAATGCAGAATTTTTTAAAAAAATTGTGTCGCAAAAATAGCACTCAAATACACGGATACGGAGGAGGTGATTCCGGGGGACTTCAGCGCAGTAGCGACACCTAGTGGACATCGGGCGCACAACCTTAGTGAATCCCGGCTCTCGATCGCGACTGGACCGGGTAAGTAAATCTGCCCCAATGTGTCCGCTCATAACTATTCTTATAGTAAGAGGACCTTTGTGCCCACATAGCCCCCAGGGTCCACATGACTATTACTCTGCGGTCCCTACAGCTACACCTCTAATTTCTGGAGTCATGAACAAGAAGAAACAAGGAATAGTTACCGATCAGCCCCACGAGCCATTCACATGGATAACCACTGCTGAATTATCCAATCTGTTATCATTACTACGGAAATCAATTTAGTCTTTTTACACCGCCGCTTTCCGCATTATATTCGTTTTATGTGCAGGCCTTTTATCCTTTTTATGCCTGTAATCTTCATTGCAATACTTTTTTTTTATTGTTTCATTAAAATGTCACTAGTACACATGGATTTAAATATAATGTTATGTGTGTATTAGCATTAGTTATTCATTAAGGTTTTTCCCAGTACGTTTTCAAGAAAATTCATGGCTGGAAGATGTGTGCGCCATTAAATCCTCACTATAATATACTGTACCTAGTCCATGGGATGCGATCTACAAGCCTAAAGTACACATCACATTTACATGCCACGTACTCTGATCTGGGTGAGACTGGCCAAACATAATGGCCCACATTTATTAAAGCCCCTGCGCCAGTTTTCTTTCTGAGTTTGTAGGTTTTTTTGCGTTTAAAGTGCACAGTGTCTGCGATGCATTTGTATCGCGGCTGCAACTTACCCAACACAACACAAAATTCTGCACTGAAGGGGGAGTTCCGGTGCACAGTCGGCAGTGCGCCACCTTTATCATTCAATGAATGAATTGGGTTGCGCGCCCTATGTTAAAGGTACACCGAAAAAACTTGGTATACCCTGGCAGAGCACTGCATGGGGCACCACAATTCATGAATCTGGCGCCCCCTGCACTATACACAGGCAAACTGCACCTAGTACAGACTGCACTTTTTTGATTAATGTTGTTCGTGATCGAGAAGCATGAGTAATATATAGGTGGTGCCTAAGACAAAGAAGCCTGAGAGTAAAGAGGTGAAAATTCGAGACAATGCTATGGTTTTGGACATTAGGGGAGATACTGACCTTGAGCGATCCTGGATCAGGGCAAGAAGCCTAAATTTAGGGGAGAATAAGAGAGTTGCCTGAGGAGTGAATGAGACACTCATACATTCATATTTACCAGTTGACTGATGCGCCACAGTACTGGCAATGGAACAAGCTCAAATAAAAGCTGTACATTGGCAAGTGGGCCAACTATGCCTCCCCTGTAATACCCATACAGACGGCTAACATTACCCAAAACACAAGCCCTCCCCTCCTGAAACAAACACAGACAAACGTAGTTCCTTCTTTTAACCATTTATAAAATGTATGGCTTCATGGCGACCCCTCAACAGTAAAATATCAGCTATGACCAAACACCTGATCAAAAGTCAGTACCATTCTGCCTTTTTAACCCCTTTACGACGCACCCTCAACATGAAACCCCAATGGGAGTTTTAATGGCTACAAACACACATACTTAAATGCGGCAGCCAGAAACAGTCTATATTCCCATTATTTTAGGGTTGGGGTGCATTTTAAGACCTGTATACAAGGCCTAACAGTATGTGTATTTTTTTTCTTTAAGAATTGATAAGAATTTCCTTTGGCTGGACTAAGGAGTGTGCACACACAGGAGCTGGGTATCTAGAAATTAATGTAACTGCAGATGGACTTTGTGTCTGGCTCAGCAAGAAACCTCCTGATCTGGCAAAGTACTCGACACAGACAGCCCAAACCTGGGGTGTATGTGTTGTAACAGGGCAATGGTGGGTCTCAGTAATAAATAATGCAAATGTTCCGTAGAGTAAAGGAAATGTACATTAGTGTGTTTGCTTATTTAGAAGTACAAGGAGATCTTTAGATTTCCCTTGGAAAATAATCATTGTTGAGTACACTAATGGTAATTACACAGCAATTTCAGCAGCAGTATTTAGAAATAGACTTGAGTTTTAAAGAGAGTCTACCAGTCCCCAAATCAGGACATTGCCCTGGCGGGAAGGGGGGGGGGCAGTTATTTCTATAAGAGATGTCAATCATTGTATAAAAAGCAGGTATGGGAAAGTATGCTGAGTAGGAATGGGAAGGAGAAGGGGCACCGGAAGGCTTGACCTCAATGGCGTAGCTAGTAGCTGATTGGGCGACAGTGCAAAGTCTGTGCCAGGCCCCCGACTATAATGTATGGTATGTAGTAATAGTCTTCTCATATAGGAAAGTTACACTATAAGGGCCCCCTAAACCTTTTGGGCCTGGCTGTGATTGCAACCTCTGCACCCCCTCAAGTTACGCCCCTGCTTGACCTCTCTGTCACTGCACCGATAAACTCATAAGAATTAAAACGGAAAATAAATTTTCTCAGAATGGAAAATTGCTTGGGAAACGTACACTCACCGGCCACTTTATTAGGTACACCATGCTAGTAACGGGTTGGACCACCTTTTGCCTTCAGAACTGCCTCAATTCTTCATGCCATAGATTCAACAAGGTGCTGGAAGCATTCCTCAGAGATTTTGGTCCATATTGACATGATGGCATCACACAGTTGCCGCAGATTTGTCGGCTGCACATCCATGATGCGAATCTCCCGTTCCACCACATCCCAAAGATGCTCTATTGGATTGAGATCTGGTGACTGTGGAGGCCATTTGAGTACAGTGACCTCATTGTCATGTTCAAGAAACCAGTCTGAGATGATTCCAGCTTTATGACATGACGCATTATCCTGCTGAAAGTAACCATCAGATGTTGGGTACATTGTGGTCATAAAGGGATGGACATGGTCAGAAACAATACTCAGGTAGGCTGTGGTGTTGCAACGATGCTCAATTGGTACCAAGGGGCCCAAAGAGTGCCAAGAAAATATTCCCCACACCATGACACCACCAGCCTGAACCGTTGATACAAGGCAAGATGGATCCATGCTTTCATGTTGTTGACGCCAAATTCTGACCCTACCATCCGAATGTCGCAGCAGAAATCGAGACTCAACAGACCAGGCAACGTTTTTCCAATCTTCTACTGTCCAATTTCGATGAGCTTGTACAAAGTGTAGCCTCAGTTTCCTGTTCTTAGCTGAAAGGAGTGGCACCCGGTGTGGTCTTTGCTGCTGTAGCCCATCTGCCTCAAAGTCCGACATACTGTGCATTCAGAGATGCTCTTCTGCCTAGCTTGGTTGTAACGGGTGGCTATTTGGGTCACTGTTGCCTTTCTATCTGCTCGAACCAGTTTGCCCATTCTCCTCTGACCTCTGGCATCAACAAGGCATTTCCGCCCACAGAACTGCCGCTCACTGGATGTTTTTTCTTTTTCAGACCATTCTCTGTAAACCCTAGAGATGGTTGTGCGTGAAAATCCCAGTAGATCAGCAGTTTCTGAAATACTCAGACCAGTCCTTCTGGCACCAACAACCATGCCACGTTCAAAGGCACTCAAATCACTCTTCTTCCCCATACTGATGCTCGGTTTGAACTGCAGGAGATTGTCTTGACCATGTCTACATGCCTAAATGCATTGAGTTGCCGCCATGTGATTGGCTGATTAGAAATTAAGTGTTAACGAGCAGTTGGACAGGTGTACCTAATAAAGTGGCCAGTGAGTGTATATGTCTAGGAAGCTTATAAAGTGTCCTACACAATGCTGTTTTTACATCTAAGATATATGTGAAGTTGGTAGACTTCCCTTTAAGTATAATTCTACAACCTGCAAGCCCATCAGACTTATTGAAACTAAGGATCCTAAAAAAATCTTTCATAGTCAAGGATATCTTTGATCTTTTTGGGTTCAAATTGGAAAAAGTAAGTTCGTATGAGTGGCAGTTCACTAAGGTTGATACAAAACTCATCAGAGAGATTAACCAGTTTTGCTTTGGTGCTTTCTTGTCTTTGCCTTCGGGATCAGAGTGTACTCATTGATTGGTGGTACCATTGGTGGGGCAATGTGAAGAACATATACATAACCAGGGAAGATCAGGGATTTAGCAGCTAAGAATAATTACTGAGAGCCATTCAATAGACATATAAACATTTGAGCAACCGGTCCAGTTGAAAAAGGGCTCAGTAGGGCATATGACCGCAGTAGGGTAAGGGGGGCTGAGTAGTCGTAGCCAGCACAGAAAAAATGTAAACAGGAATACCATAAGGCATGGCTTCTATGTCACTGCACTGATAAGATTGTTATAAGTAAGATGGAATTTTTATTTCCTTGGAAAGGGAAATTTCGATTGCCTGGAGATGGGAAAAAGAATTGTGTCCTACTTTTACTTTTTGTGAAGATCGTAAACTCCCTTTGAGTGTAATTCTACAACATGCAAGCCCATCAGACTTATCAAAACAAGAAAACTTTCCATAGTCAAGGGGCCCAAAGTTGATGAGAGGACCCACTCACTGGCACATCTCATCCCCCAGCAGCTTGGGGGACATCTGGGTGCTGGTGCGGTAAAGCAGCGTTCTGTGCGCTGCAGGATTCCGGCATTCTTTTCTTCACTCCGCAGCTCTTGGTAGAAGACTAGAAGACAGGAGCACGGAAGCCCTGGTTGAACCTGAGGACTGAGGTGAGTATTATTGTTTTTTTCTTTTTTACTGGCCACATTTAGTCCATGGGGGCCGAGGGGGGGGTCCAGGCTGCATATAGTTAATCCATGGAGGGTAAGGGGGGCCCAGCAGTGTATATAGTTAATCCATGGAGGGTGAGCGGGCCCAGGCTGCATATAGTTAATCCATGGGGGTTGAGGGGGGCTCAGGCTGTATATAGTTAATCCATGGAAGATGAGGGGGGTCCAGGCTGTATATAGTTAATCCATGGGGGCTTAGGGAGTCTGGGCTGTATGTAGTTAATCCATGGGAGCTGAGGGGGATCCAGGCTGCATAAAGTTAACCCAAGGGGGGTGAGGGGTACTGCACATAATTAATCAATGGGAGCTGCATGTAATCCGTGAGGGTGATGCAGGTGTATATAATGAATTAATGGGAGTTTAAGGGGGCTGCATATAATGAATCCATGTGGCTCTGTCGCCAAAGGGCCCACTGAAACCTGGAGCCGGCCCTGGAAACCTCTAATCTTTTTGAGTGTAAAATTGGGTAAAGCAAGATTGATAGAAAACTCACCAGAAAGCAGAACCAGTCTTGGATTGAAGTTTTCTTGCATTTGCAATTCACCAAGGTTGATAGAAAACTCACCAGAGAGTAGAACCAGTCTTGGTTTGGTGCTCTTTTGCCTTTGGGCTCCGGGAGTAGTCGCTGACTGTTGGTGCCATTGGTAGAGAAATAGGTCCAGCCAAGAAGATAGACAGAAGGCAGGGAAGATCTGAGATTTAGCAGGAACCTGGAACTGGTAGGAATTAGAGTTGTTCCAGTCTGTCTGTATTATTATTGTATTATTATTATTGTCCTCACTTCAGAAATGTTTGCAGTTGGGTAAAGAATTAACTATATAAATTTTACTGTCAAAAGTTGGAACGACAAATATCAACTACATTACATGTAATAAATATATCATCTCGTGTTGGCATAATATCATTCAGTACAATGTTATGGTCTCGTCTATCCCATGTGAATGGGCTTTTTGTTGCTGTAAAACAATAGCTACAAAAGGAGCAACTCTACCGAAACAACTTAGACAAAGTCATTGTCCTGTTGTCCTAGAAACAAGCCTCTAGTCAAAGCAAAAAAATAAAATCTGCTAAAAGTCAATGACATCAGGTACATCAATGTTCAATGTTCGCACTTTCGTCGAGTTTCCCGACAATTTCCGATTTGCCCTGAATTGCCCCGGGATTTTGGCGCACGCAATCGGATTTTGGCGCATTTCACGTGACAGAAATTGGGGGGCATGGCCGTCGGACAACCCGACGGATTCGGAAAAACCGCAGAATTTAAAAAATAATTTGTGTCGCAAGGTCAGCACTTACATGCACCAGGAAGAAGCAGGTGAACTCAGGCGGACCTCGCCACATCAGCGACATCTGGTGGATATCGGGCGCAAAGGCCTTAGTTAGAGATGAGCGAGCACTAAAATGCTCGGGTACTCGTTATTCGAGACGAACTTTTCCCGATGCTCGAGTGCTCGTCTCGAATAACGAGCCCCATTGAAGTCAATGGGAGACTCGAGCATTTTTCAAGGGGACCAAGGCTCTGCACAGTGAAGCTTGGCCAAACACCTGGAAACCTCAGAAAAGGATGGAAACACCACGGAAATGGACAGGACAGGCAGCATGCATGGATGCCTCTGAGGCTGCTTAAACGCACCATTATGCCAAAATTATGGGCAACAGCATGGCCATGACAGAGTGACAGAATGAAGCTAGATAGCATCTAAAACATCCAATAATTGACCCTGACACTATAGGGGACGGCATGCAGAGGCAGCGGCAGCAGCGGCAGGCTAGAGAGTGGCATGGCGACATACCCTAAATGGACTCAGGCTTCAAACCAATGGGTGGCAGAGAGGAACCAAAGGAGGTGAGCAAGAAGCGCTGAAATTATTTCCTCTGTGAACAAAAGGTTGACGGTATATTTAGTCGATAACACAGCATGGTGGCGACATAGTGACCAAGTTCCATAACGTATCTGGTGAAACACCCGAAAAATGAGCCTGACACAGCTCGTTTGATAAGGGGACGACATTTGGAGGCAGCCATGGAGAGGACTTCCATGATTAAGAGCGACAGTATGGGGCATCCATATTGCGCTTCTATGATTGCAACTGCAGGTCTCCAGCATGGCGGCGACAGACGCGCCGAGTTCCACTATGTATCTGGTGAAACACCTGAAAATTCTGCCTGACACAGCTCGTTTGATAAGGGGATGATGTGCTGCATATCCTCTCGTGCTCCAGCGTCTGGGACATAGACAGTTGAAAGTTGCGCATGGAGACATTGGTGGACGCTGTGGAGGCGAAATGGACGGGAAACAGCAGGGGCAGCATGCATGGATGCCTCTGAGGCTGCCTAATCTTGGGATGGAGCTGGCGGTCCGCTGCCAGGCGAGCTTTCGCCTGTCCAAGCCCCTGTCTCTCGGCTCCTCCCCACCCAAAATGGGCCTGGGGGCCAGAAACGTTTACTTTGAAAAAATTATAATTTTAAAAGCAGGCGGGGTCGTTTGAATATTTCACCTAGGAATAATGGAATAGCATAGTGGTTCTATTTTTAATTGTTTTTACGGAAATGGTTCCTGAAACACCTGAAAATTCTGCCTGACACAGCTCGTTTGATAAGGGGACCATGTATGGAGGCAGTGAACTAGTAGTAGATTAAAGGTGCTGCAGTTAAAACTATGTTAGTTGGATCTTGGGATGGAGCTGGCGCTCCGCTGCCAGGCGAGCTTTCGCCAATCCAAGCCCCTGTCTCTAGGCTACTCCCCAAACAGCACTTCTAAGAACCTTTTGTATAAGATCAAGTGTAGTAGCGTTCTTATAAGTTTGGGATATGGCGGGTGAGGGGAATGTAAACAGATGCGCAAGAAGCGCTGAAATAATATCGGTAAATGGTAAAAGTTTGGCAGTATATTTTGTGGATTACACAGCAGGGTGGCGAAAAAGTTAACAAGTTTGATGTGGAATGCCCTGTAATAGCTCTTGGGCGGTGTGCCTTTTATCGCCTAGGCTCAGCAGTTTGAGCACCGCCTGCTGTCGCTTAGCGACGGCACTGCTGCTGTGCCTAGAGCTACCGACTGATGGCGCCATGCCCACGGATGGTAATTCGGAGGAGGAGGAGGTGGAAGAGGGGTGGGAGGAGGAGGAGGTATAGTAGGCCTTTGAGACCTGGACCGAGGTAGGCCCCGCAATCCTCAGCGTCGGCAGTATAGGACCAGCCCCAGGGTCAGACTCGGTCCCAGCCTCCACCAAGTTAAGTGTAGTAGCGTTCTTATAAGTTTGGGATATGGCGGGTGAGGGGAATGTAAACAGATGCGCAAGAAGCGCTGAAATAATATCGGTAAATGGTAAAAGTTTGGCAGTATATTTTGTGGATTACACAGCAGGGTGGCGACAAAGTTAACAACTTTGATGTGGAATCCATGAAAACAACCCAAATTTCTGCCTGACACACCTCGTTTGATAAGGGGACGATGTATGGAGGCAGCTATATGGACGACTTTTGGAGGTAGCAATGGAGACAACGTGTGGAGGCTGCTATGGAGACAATTTAATTTGGATAGTGCCTGTATGTGGCAGTCCAAAAAAGTTTTCAAACCAGAGGAGCAGGTAGGTGGCCCTCCAGAAAAATGAAATAGATTGAGTGCCTGTATGTGGCAGTCCAAAAAAGTTTTCAAACCAGAGGAGCAGGTAGGTGGCCCTCCAGAAAAATTGAATAGATTGAGTGCCTGTATGTGGCAGTCCCAAAAATTGTTTAAAACAGAGGACCGGGTAGGTGGCCCTCCATAAAAATTAAATGCATAGAGTACTATAGCTAGAGCCAGTGGGCCCTGTCAAAAAATAGCCAGTTTCCTCTGCTTTAGTGTACAAAGAGGAGGAGAAGGAGGAAAATGAGGAGGAGGAGTGCATAAATTATTCAGGTTGAGCTTCCTTCACCTGGTGGAGATTGGAAATTATGAGAAATCCAGGTTTTATTCATCTTAATAAGCGTCAGCCTGTCAGCGCTGTCAGTCGACAGGCGTGTACGCTTATCGGTGATGATGCCACCAGCTGCACTGAAAACCCGCTCGGACAAGACGCTAGCGGCAGGGCAGGCAAGAACCTCCAAGGCGTACAGCGCCAGTTCGTGCCACATGTCCAGCTTTGAAACCCAGTAGTTGTAGGGAGCTGTGTGATCATTTAGGACGATGGTATGGTCAGCTACGTACTCCCTCACCATCTTTCTGTAAAGATCACCCCTACTCTGCTGAGACTGGGGACAGGTGACAGTGTCTTGCTGGGGTGACATAAAGCTGGCAAAAGCCTTGTAAAGCGTACCCTTGCCAGTGCTGGACAAGCTGCCTGCTCGCCTACTCTCCCTCGCTACTTGTCCCGCAGAACTACGCACTCTGCCGCTAGCGCTGTCAGAAGGGAAATACTGTTTCAGCTTGTGCACCAGGGCCTGCTGGTATTCATGCATCCTCACACTCCTTTCCTCTCCAGGGATGAGAGTGGAAAGATTTTGCTTGTACCGTGGGTCCAGGAGAGTGAATACCCAGTAATGCTGGAATAAATTCTTTGAACGCGAGGGTCACGGGATAGGCAGCCTAGCATGAAATCTGCCATATGCGCCAGAGTACCAACGCGCAAGAATTCACTCCCCTCACTGGCCTGACTGCCCATTTCCTCCTCCTCCAACTCCTCCAACTCCTATTCTTCTGCCCATACACGCTGAACAGTGAAGGACTCAACAATGGTCCCCTCTTGTGTCTCGCCAACATTCTCCTCCTCTTCCTCCTCATCCTCCTCCACCTCCTCTGATATGCGCTGAGAAACAGACCTGAGGGTGCTTTGGCTATCAACAAGGGAATCTTCTTCCCCCGTCTCTTGTGACGAGCGCAAAGCTTCCGACTTCATGCTGACCAGAGAGTTTTTCAACAGGCCAAGCAGCGAGATGGTGAGACTGATGATGGCGGCATCGCCACTGACCATCTGTGTTGACTCCTCGAAGTTACTCAGCACCTGACAGATATCAGACATCCACGTCCACTCCTCATTGTAGACTTGAGGAAGCTGACTGACCTGACTACCAGTTCTGGTGGAAGTTGACATCTGGCAGTCTACAATCGCTCTGCGCTGCTGGTAAACTCTGGATAACATGGTTAATGTTGAATTCCACCTCGTGGGCACGTCGCACAACAGTCGGTGAGCGGGCAGTTGGAGGCGGCGCTGCGCTGCCCTGAGAGTGGCAGCATCTGTGCTGGACTTCCTGAAATGCGCACAGATGCGGCGCACCTTCGTGAGCAAATCAGACAGATTGGGGTATGTCTTGAGGAAGCGCTGAACTATCAGATTTAACACGTGTCAGTCTGCCGAGTTGCAGAGCCGCCACCAGGTTACTGGTCTGACAACCGTGTCTCCTCATCGTCCGACACCTCTTTACACACTTCTTCCACTACGTCAAGAAGGTCATCATCACCCACAGACTGCGACTGGTGGAAAACCTGGGCATCGGAAAATTGCTCAGCAGCAACCGGACAAGTGGTTTGTGACTGTGGGAAGGGTCCAGAAAACAGTTCCTCAGAGTATGCCGGTTCAAATGCCAAATTTTCCTGGGAGGGGGCAGACTGGGGGGGAGGAGACTGAGGTGCAGGAGCTGGAGGAGTGCCGATTTCGGTGACATGGGTGGACTGCGTGGAAGACTGACTGGTGGACAAATTGCTCGAAGCATTGTCAGCAATCCACGACATCACCTGTTCGCACTGTTCTGGCCTCAACAGTGCTCTACTAGGAGTCCCAGTAACTACAGACATGAACCTAGGGAGTGTAGCTCTGCGGCGTTCCCCTGCTCCCTCATCAGCAGGTGGTGTCTCACCCCGCCCAGGACCACGGCCTCTGACCCCTGCACCCACGTCCCCGCCCTCGTCCTCTACCCCTAGCCCTCGGGTTAAACATTTTGAAAATGAAAGTTATAACTTTAATTTTTTTTTTACTTTTTTTTGTGTTTTTTTGTGTTTTTTTTTTGTGTTTTTTAGTTTTTAAAACCAAACGATGCTATCCTATTGCTATGGCTATTTTCTAGCCAACTATGAAAGCACACTGCTATGCCAGATGAGATGACGCTGAGTTATGAAAAAATAAACGTAAAATAAAAAGTAAATGGCAGACTGTGCCTAATTTCAATCAAACCCCTAATAAATTGTCCCACTTCGGTCTTTGCGATGGATATGTGCGTCACTAAGCGCTAAACACAACGGTCGCAAGTCTCACTGCAAATTCCTCACAATATGGTAGTAGATGCACTACAGCAAGGCCAGCCACCAGCAGATCAACCAGAAATAAAATATATAACGCTATTGTAGGCCTAAGTAAGCCGTTTGGATTCTCCTATGGCTATTTTCTAGCCAAGTATGAAAGCACACTGCTATGCCAGATGAGATGACGCTGAGTTATCAAAAAATAAACGTAAAATAAAAAGAAACTGGCAGACTGTGCCTAATTGAAATCAAACCCCTAATAAATTGTCCCACTTTGGTGTTTGAGGTGGATATGTGTGTCACTAAGAGCTAAACACAACGGTAGCAAGTCCCCCTGCAAATTCCTCACAATATGGTACTAGCTGCACTACTAGTGCCAGCAAGCCCAGCCACAAGCAAATAAAAAAAAAAAATGTATAACGTTATTGTAGCTCTAACAAGGGCTGTTGGGTTCTTGGAGAATCACTCCTGCCTAACAGTAAGCTAATAGAACACCCTAACGCTTTCCCTGACCAGCAGCAGCTCTCTCCCTAGCGGCATCCAGACACAGAATGATCCGAGCAGCGCGGGCAGCGGCTAGTCTATCCCAGGGTCACCTGATCTGGCCAGCCAACCACTGCTATCGACGTGTAAGGGTACCACGTCATGCTGGGTGGAGTGCAGAGTCTCCTGGCTTGTGATTGGCTCTGTTTCTGGCCGCCAAAAAGCAAAACGGCGGGAGATGCCATTTTCTCGAGCGGGCGAAGTAATCGTCCGAGCAACGAGCAGTTTCGAGTACGCTAATGCTCGAACGAGCATCAAGCTCGGACGAGTATGTTCGCTCATCTCTAGCCTTAGTGAATCCTGGCAGACCCGAATCCTCGTTGGAGAACGCGCTGCTGGATCACGACTGGACCGGGTAAGTAAATGTGCCCCAGTATATCTATACGAGAAGGAACAGATTCCCGACCGTAGGCAGCAGTGTTGTGTCTCTTCAGTACAGTGTAGGGAACTGGTTTAGCTGAGTGAGAGGTTTATTAGAGAAGCAGTTTTGTTGCTGCCCATGATTCTGGGAAGGCCATTTAAAGTCCATCATTCTACAGTGAGCAAGATATTCACAAGTGGAAAACATTCAAGACAGTTACAAAGTTACATAAAAATGATATCTTGTCTTTCAAGTTCAACCAAGGAAGGGATTTAAGCAAAACAGCTCTGTATTATAACATAATTGTCAATGTTATTTAGATGTAAAAAGGCATCTAGACTCTTCTTGAAGCTCTCTGCTGTCCCTGCTGTGATCAGCACCTGAGGCAGGCTGTTCCACAGATTGTCTATCCAGTGATTTTCAATTGTTCTTTCTCTCTGTGTTTTGTCTGTCTTGTTAAGTGTCTGTACTTTGACGCAGGGAGAGAATGATGCCAAGTTACTGACCACTGCTTAGAGTGGGCTCAGATAGCAGGAAGTGACTGTTTTGGGGGGCTCAGAATTGGGAATCACTTTCCTTGTCCGTGTCCTGCTCGGTACTCCTTTTAGCTACATGGTCACCACCTACAAGCAATGTAAGCAGGAATGAGCAGCCCACCCCCTCCTGGGGCAGTGTCTGCTCAGTTTCTATCTATGGATTCATAGAAATAATTAACATAGAGAAAGGAGATAAGAAATCACAAGCTTCTGCTGTGACCGAATAAACTAAGGTGGATATAAAAGGAACTGCTGGATGTAGGTGATGAAAGTAATAGGCAAAGTTGTCCTACATGACAAGAGCTGTTGACTTGTAAAAAAAAATAAATTATGGAGTGATGCTTTAAAATCCTTTCAGAAAAAATTGAGGTATTACATGGAGGCTAGGAGCAGAAAAAAATGATTTGTAACGGGACTCTTTCATTATTCAATTCTATGTTTCCCTTGATGAATCATTTTAATAGCGGGAATGCATAATTAACTTCTCGTTGCATAACAGACAATGACGGCGTGATATTGCTCCTCAGATAAACAGACTACGGGCATACTGCCAGGTAAGGTGGCTACAATTTATACAAAGGTTTTATTGAGGTCAAAACATGATGTCATTATGTGCTCTCTGCCCCCCTGTTTGCACTGTCCAAATTCTTTATACTTCTAGAATGAAAACTTAAAGGAAACCAACCATTACGGATCTACTTCATATGGTAGATCCGGTGGCAGGTTCTGGGGTTGGCTCCAGGTTTTGGTAGGCCCCCGGGCGACAGAGCCTCAGTGGGCCCCTTTGTAGTGAACTCACGTAGCAGCATTAAAAATTCAGGAACTAAAACAGTCTCCTGTTCCTTAAAATAATCCCAAATTTATCATCCCAAACAGCCCCCTTATGGTTATTTTATATATAAAGCCCCCTTCAACCCTTATGGATTCATTAGAAACAGCCCCTTTTACCCCTATGGATTCCTTATGTACAGCCTTATGTGGGCCCCCCCAGCAGCCCTGAGCCACGGCACTTGCCGGGGTATGCCCAGTGCTTGTGCCGGCCCTGGCAGGTTCCTCTAATCTAGTGTAGCCCTATGATTTATTTAGCTAAAACTGTAGTGGCCCAGAACTTAATAAATCTTTTATTTGATATGTATACAAATTTAATTAAGAGGCTACCAGGGTGTGGAGTAACCGTGCCACCCAAACTGCTTATAATATAATCTACTACTGTATGGGGCAGTCGGAGGAAGTTTAAAACAGATCAGGCCCACTTGGGTCAGAGTCAACAGAACACAACTAATAATCCTTACTAAGGAACAATCTACAATATTTGGTGCACAGATTGGTAATAGGCACGATGACACGGGTGCTCCGGCAACCCTTGTTCCTGGTCGCAGGGGCAACCGGGTGCCTCCTAATGCTACCAGAGCCCCGTGGCAGTGCTTACCTTCCCTCGTTCCAGCGGCAGTCCCCTCCTTCCAATGCATGTACCACTTAGACTCCACTCCCAGGTGTTGGCTTAAGTCATCGGTCACAGTGGGTCCACTACCCCTGACTCCTGACACACGACCACATAATTTACTGTTCTGGCTGGGAGAAGACTAAACATGTAATTCTGTAAGTCTGTGAGCCAATTTCCTATAAAACTGAATAGTTCAATTTCAATATTGGGGATAAATAAGACCCAATCAAAATGTGCATTATCCGACCAGAGAGATTACGAGACAGTGAGCACCGCGCTGTACTCAACTACTCCATGTAATTGAAATGACAGTCCCCCAAGGAACTCTATAGCGGAATGTAGATTATACACAGAGAAGGATACGGTCTATACTACCGCTGCGCTCACTTACAGTCGTCAGTGAGTGATGACACTGAACGACCTTGTAACGCGGCGGCTGATAACATTTCATTAACATCAGATTGCGTGCAGTCGATTTGGTGGATACAGTCTCGCTGAAGCAGATGGAACTGTGTCCTGCGCGTGAACTCCAAGAGCTAGTAATAACTAGACACAAAAAACGGCAAAGACAGGAAACAAAAAGGTTATGGGGGTATATCAGGAAATGGAATGGCTTCCAAGTTAGCATTGGCAGAAAAGTGGTTATTTGTAAGGTATAAAATACAGAAAATGGAAAATAAGAGGTCCGGATGATTGCGAGAAGGCAACTCCAGAGGCCAAATCTGGATTAGATGTTCCTCTATAAATTACTGTTATCTCAGTTCAGCCTACCCGTATCATTTCGGGCTTTCGGTAGGCATAGTAACATGGCACGCACTACCAACACTGTCTACAAGGAGTTAATCTGACCCGCAGTTGCGCTTCTTTTGGTTTACTGTAAACAGCTTGTTGTTTCTGTAGGGGTCACAGTTATAATGACCTCAGCTTCTGGGCTCGGAGGGCGCTGGGGATGAACCATCTGCTGATGCTACCCACCACTCTTACATACTGCATGGCATATGCATCTGGCCGATGCCCAAGTACAGGGGGCACAGGGGGTTGGCCACTGTAACTCTTTATGTGCTGGCGTAACTTATTCCATCATTAAAGATCTGTGAAGAAGAAGAACAAGAAGAAAGGGAAGTCCACCTAGAGCCAAACATTCTAGTACAGAGTGATATGGTTAATATAGGATGATCCATATGGATTTATCTTATATGTGTTATTACTACACGTTTTAGAATTTTAGTAGTTGATTCTGTGCAGTCAATAGAATAGTCCGCTGTTTAACCAGTTCCCCACTGTTACTACATGGGCTCAAGTGTTTTTGTCAGTCCTTGACAAATAAATTCTATTTCTTAATTACCGTAATTCTGTGATACACGTCTTATATTTTCAATCCCTTTAAAAAAAAATTTAATAGCAACTTTTACCACATGCATATATTGATGTCCCTCTTTTTATTACAGACAATTTCATGTAAGGGATCCATACTATGGGAATAATCGTAATTCCAGAAGTTAAAGGAAATCTACCATCAAAGTCCATCATGATAAACCAGGGGCATTACTCATAGATCCAGGCAATCTTCTTATATGTGTTATCCATGGCCTCCTTCCTTCCACAATTAACTCTTAAAAGTATGCTAATGAGCCTGAGGGAGCCCCTCTGTGCTGTAGACTGCTTCCCCCACCCCCTGTACCAACAGCTCTTCCCCACTCCCTCTGCCTGATGTTACCTCACTACAGCACAAAGTTTCAGCACACTGTGGCAAGGGGTAAGTGCTCCAAAACAGTGTAACAGCTTGTGAATCCAAAGAACGGAGGGGGTTTGGGAACCACCTCAGTAGCCCTTCTAGCTCATTAGCATAATTTTGAAATCTGATTTTAGAAAGAAGATTTAAAAGAAGATTATTACAGTCACGGTAACTAAATAAGTGTCCCTGGTTTATCATGCTAGATTTTGATGGTAAATGTCCTATAAAGGCAGCTGACACCCTCCCTATATGGAAATAGCTCAGCCTGGGAGCGCTATCCATACAGCCCCTACTGGATCATGATGTTCTATACCAATGTGGTGCATGTAGGCATTAAGGGTTGAATTGCGGAGGGTGCAGTTGGACCTGGACTTTAGGAGTTTCTAAGCTGTCTCTTTCCTATAAGAAGCGGCAAAGACTATAAATGATGGGGGTTAAGTCCAAATTTTCAGAGGCTTCAAGTATTCCCTGTGATATCTTAGTGGGCAGCCATGTTTCTCTGATTCTATACAACCCCTTTAAGCTATTTTATTACAGGCCCTTGTCCTTATAATAAGGTTCCCAATTATACTATTATACAATTATACGTGAGACCCTCAGAAATGTTTAGAAATATTTTACAATGTATCCAGTAATTTTTTATGTATGTCATAATCGTATAATTGAGTGTCGGCTCGGAGCTGAGAGACTGATCAGACTGTTCTAATTAATTTCCCTGTTTATAGCAAAGTCGTAACAAAAAACGAAAAAATAAAAAAATGTACAATTGTTAGGAAAATTGTCCAAGTCCCATTAAATTTTGCAGTTGATAAGTATAATAAAGGGAATTGGTTTGGCTAGATGAGGGGAGTATGAATTCCCTCCTGACCTACGTCCATGGCCTCTCACAAACAAAGTATTTCCCTACATTGTACTGATAAGATGCAATGATTCAATCTGATGTTGAGCGAATGTTCTCTTTTTTAAAGACTTACTGGTTTAGGTGATATTACTCATCATATGAATAGGCTTCTTGAAAGTTAGGCATTGATGTAGAATGAGCTGCCTTCGCCCACCCTGGAAAATGTATCTGCATATTCCTTACCCAGATTCCCCAAAAGAGCTTGCATTGCATTTAAGACTCTGTATGTCTGAGATTGCAAAGGCAATCTTCATAAGGAGAATGAATGTTTGAAATATGTAAATCTTTATTGCTTGTGCCACCAAAATCCTTAGTAAAGGTCAATACTTGCTGATCTTCAGA
The DNA here is from genome assembly GCF_040894005.1 of Engystomops pustulosus. Taxonomy (NCBI): domain Eukaryota; kingdom Metazoa; phylum Chordata; class Amphibia; order Anura; family Leptodactylidae; genus Engystomops; species Engystomops pustulosus. The sequence continues at coordinate 164,243,371 of NC_092416.1, read as the reverse complement.
GCCCAACTGGTCAGACCACCACCCATCTTTACAATGAGGTCACATCTCTCTGATGTGCATGGAGAAGCTAGTTACACATACTCATTGTGATTCATTCCTTTGGGGACTTGGTGTGATAATTATTTGCTACCGCAGTCAATCCCATAGAGAGTGGATGGAACAATAATGTGCAAAAATATAAGGGATGGTGATCGCCTGACTTATGGATAGGTCATAACTTGCTTTGATGACACAACCCTTTTCAGTCTTGACATACTACCCTACTTTCTGTACTTACCCCAATGCAGTTATTGTAACTTCTTTGTAGTATTAACATTTTCACAACAATTTTTCAAAACTGGGGAGGTGTAAAGACCCAAAAAGTTTCAAAACCATTTAAATACATTTTTTATGCCTAGGAAATTCTAGCAACACCCCCCCCCCCTCCCAGATTTCAACTACAGGCGGTCCCCTACTTAAGAACACCCGACTTACAGATGACCCCTACTTAAAGACGGACCCCTCTGCCCACTTTGATCACTGCTGAAGTTCTCTGAGTGCTTTACTATAGTCCCAGAATGCAATGATCAGCTGTAAAGTGTCTGTAATAAAGTTTTATTGATAATTGGTCCCAATACAGCAAAAAATTTTGAAACTCCAATTGTCACTGGGGCAAAAAAAATTGTATCTGGAGTTACAAATATAAAATATACAGTTTCGACTTACATACAAATTCAACTTAAGAACAAACCGATGGGCCCTATCTTGTACGTAACCCAAAGACTGCCTTGAATAAAGAGCCCCCCATTCAAACCTCTGTACCATGTGATATGATCACATGACTACATTGGTAATGGCTAGAGATGAGCGAACATACTCGTCCGAGCTTGATGCTCGTTCGAGCATTAGCGTACTCGAAACTGCTCGTTGCTCGGACGAATACTTCGCCCGCTCGAGAAAATGGCATCTCCCGCCGTTTTGGTTTTTTGGCGGCCAGAAACAGAGCCAAGTACCCTTACACGTCGATAGCAGTGGTTGGCTGGCCAGATCAGGTGACCCTGGAATAGACTAGCCCCTGCCCGCGCTGCTCGGATCATTCTGTGTCTGGATGCCGCTAGGGAGAGAGCTGCTGCTGGTCAGGGAAAGCGTTAGGCTGTTCTATTAGAATAGTGTTAGGCAGGAGTGATTCTACAAGAACCCAACAGCCCTTCTTAGGGCTACAATAATGTTATACATTTTTTTTTTATTTGCTTGTGGCTGGGCTTGCTGGCACTAGTAGTGCAGCTAGTACCATACTGTGAGGAATTTGCAGGGGGACTTGCTACCGTTGTGTTTAGCTCTTAGTGACACGCATATCCACCTCAAACACCAAAGTGGGACAATTTATTAGGGGTTTGATTAGAATTAGGCAGAGTCTGCTGATTTATTATTTTTTTTTACCTTTATTTCATTTTATAGCTCAAACTCATCTTGCAAAGCAGTGTGCTCTCATTGTAGGCTACAAAATAGCCATAGGAGAACCCCAACGGCTTACTTAGGCCTACAATAGCGTTATATTTTCATTTTTTTTTGTTTGCTTGTGGCTGGGCTTGCTGGCATTAGTAGTGCAGCTAGTACCATATTGTGAGAAATTTGCTGGGAGACCTGCGACCGTTGTGTTTAGCTCTTAGTGACACACATATCCACCTCAAACACCGAAGTGGGACAATTTATTAGGGGTTTGATTAGAATTAGGCAGAGTCTGCTGATTTATTTATTTTTTACCTTTATTTCATTTTATAGCTCAAAGTCATCAGGCACAGCACAAAATCCAGTTGTGTGCTGTCAGTGTAGGTTAGAAACTAGCCATAGCAATAGGATAGCATCGTTTTGTTAAAAAAAAAAATAAAAAAAAATAAACACAAAAAAAAAAAAAATTAAAAGTTTACACCTTAATTTGGAAGATGTTTAACCTGAGGGCTAGGGGTAGAGGACGAGGGCGTGGACGTGGGCGTCCAACTACTGCAGGGGTCAGAGGCCGTGGTCCTGGGCGGGGTGAGACACCACCTGCTGATGAGGGAGCAGGGGAACGCCGCAGAGCTACACTCCCTAGGTTCATCATGTCTCAAGTTACTGGGACTCGTGGTAGAGCACTGTTGAGGCCAGAACAGTGCGAAGAGGTGATGTCGTGGATTGCGGACAATGCTTCTAGCCATTTGTCCACCAGTCAGTCTTCCACGCAGTCCACCCATGTCACCAAAATCAGCACTCCTCCAGCTCCTCCACCTCAGCCTCCTTCCCCCCAGTCTGCCCCCTCCCAGCAAAATTTGGCATTTGAACCAGCATACTCTGAGGAACTGTTTTCTGGACCCTTCCCACAGTCACAAACCACTTGTCCGGTTGCTGCTGAGCAATTTTCCGATGCCCAGGTATTCCACCAGTCGCAGTCTGTGGGTGATGATGACATTATTGACGTAGTGGAAGAAGTGTGTAAAGAGGTGTCGGACGATGAGGAGACACGGTTGTCAGACAGTGGTGAAGTTGTTGTCAGGGCAGGAAGTCCGAGGGTGGAGCAGACTGAGGGATCGGAGGATGATGAGGTGACAGACCCAAGCTGGGTTGATAGGCCGGGTGAACACAGTGCTTCTGAGACGGAGGCGAGTCCTATAGCAGAACAGGATGGAAGAGGCAGTGGTGGGGCCAGACGGAGAGGCAGGGCCAGAGCTGGTGCATCAGCGCCAAATGTTGCCCGTAGTCAAGCTCCCGTGGCGAGGGCTAGATTTTCAGAAGTCTGGAGGTTCTTTAAAGAAACACCGGATGACCGACGGACTGTGGTGTGCAACCTTTGCCAAACCAGGATCAGCAGGGGTTCCATCACTACTAGCTTAACTACCACCAGTATGCGCAGGCATATGAATGCTAAACACCCCACTCAATGGCACCAAGCCCATTCACCTCCGGCCGGGCACACCACTGCTCCTTCCCCTGTGTCATCTGCTAGTCAGCCCCCTGCCCAGGACCACGGCCCAAACACCTCCCGTGCGAAAACCCCATCTTCGCCTCCAGGATCCTCCATAGCATCCACCAGCGTTCAGCTCTTCATACCCCAGACGCTGGAGCGCAAAAGGAAGTATAGCGCAACCCACCCACACGCCCAAGCCCTCAAGCATGTGTCAGAGAACATCATCCGTGCCCTGACCAACGCCGTTTCTGACAAGGTCCACCTGACCACGGACACATGGACGAGTGCTGCCGGGCAGGGCCACTATATATCGCTGACGGCACATTGGGTTAACTTGGTGGAGGCTGGGACCGAGTCTGACCCTGGGGCTGCTCATATACTGCCGACGCCGAGGATTGCGGGGCCTACCTCGGTCCAGGTCTCAAAGGCCTACTATGCCTCCTCCTCCTCCCACCCCTCCTCCACCTCCTCCTCCTCCGAATTACCATCCGTGGGCATGGCGCCATCAGTCGCTAGCTCTAGGCACAGCAGCAGTGCCATCGCTAAGCGACAGCAGGCGGTGCTCAAACTGCTGAGCCTAGGCGATAAAAGGCACACCGCCCAAGAGCTATTACAGGGCATCACGGCACAGACTGATCTGTGGCTGGCACCGCTGAACCTGAAGCCAGGCATGGTTGTGTGCGACAACGGCCGTAACCTGGTGGCGGCTCTGCAACTCGGCAGACTGACACATGTGCCATGCCTGACCCATGTGTTAAATCTCATAGTTCAGCGTTTCCTCAAGACATACCCCAATCTGTCTGATTTGCTCACGAAGGTGCGCCGCATCTGTGCGCATTTCAGGAAGTCCAGCACAGATGCTGCCACTCTCAGGGCAGCGCAGCGCCGCCTCCAACTGCCCGCTCTCCGACTGTTGTGCGACGTGCCCACGAGGTGGAATTCAACATTAACCATGTTATCCAGAGTTTACCAGCAGCGCAGAGCGATTGTAGACTGCCAGATGTCAACTTCCACCAGAACTGGTAGTCAGGTCAGTCAGCTTCCTCAAGTCTACAATGAGGAGTGGACGTGGATGTCTGATATCTGTCAGGTGCTGAGTAACTTCGAGGAGTCAACACAGATGGTCAGTGGCGATGCCGCCATCATCAGTCTCACCATCCCGCTGCTTGGCCTGTTGAAAAACTCTCTGGTCAGCATGAAGTCGGAAGCTTTCACAAGAGACGGGGGAAGAAGATTCCCTTGTTGATAGCCAAAGCACCCTTAGGTCTGTTTCTCAGCGCATATCGGAGGAGGTGGAGGAGGATGAGGAGGAAGAGGAGGAGAATGTTGGCGAGACAGAAGAGGGGACCATTGTTCAGTCCTTCACTGTTTAGCCTGTATGGGCAGAAGAGGAGTTGGAGGAGGAGGAAATGGACAGTCAGGCCAGTGAGGGGAGTGAATTCTTGCGCGTTGGGAATCTGGCACATATGGCAGATTTCATGCTAGGCTGCCTATCCCGTGACCCTTGCGTTCAAAGAATTTATTCCAGCACCGATTACTGGGTATTCACTCTCCTGGACCCACGGTACAAGCAAAATCTTTCCACTCTCATCCCTGGAGAGGAAAGGAGTGTGAGAATGCATGAATACCAGCAGGCCCTGGTGCACAAGCTGAAACAGTATTTCCCTTCTGACAGCGCTAGCGGCAGAGGGCGTACTTCTGCGGGACAAGTAGCGAGGGAGAGTAGGCGAGCAGGCAGCTTTTCCAGCACTGGCAGGGGTACGCTTTACAAGGCCTTTGCCAGTTTTATGTCACCCCAGCAAGACACTGTCACCTGTCCCCAGTCTTGGCAGAGTAGGGCTGATCTTTACAGAAAGATGGTGAGGGAGTACGTAGCTGACCATACCATCGTCCTAAATGATCACACAGCTCCCTACAACTACTGGGTTTCAAAGCTGGACATGTGGCACGAACTGGCGCTGTACGCCTTGGAGGTTCTTGCCTGCCCTGCCGCTAGCGTGTTGTCCGAGCGGGTTTTCAGTGCAGCTGGTGGCATCATCACCGATAAGCGTACACGCCTGTCGACTGACAGCGCTGACAGGCTGATGCTTATCAAGATGAATAAAGCCTGGATTTTTTTTTTTTTTTTTTTTAAATCAAATAAAGCCTGGATTTCTCCGGATTTCCGGATCTCCACCAGGTGAAAGAAGCTCAACCTGAATAATGTATGCACTCCTCCTCCTCATTGTCCTCCTTCTCCTCCTCTTTGTACACTAAAGCATAGGAAACTGGCTATTTTTTGCCAGGGCCAACTGGCTCTAGCTATAGTACTCTATGTATTTAATTTTTCTGGAGGGCCACCTACCCGGTCCTCTGTTTTAAGCAATTTTTGGGAGTGCCACATACAGGCACTCAATCTATTTAATTTTTCTGGAGGACCACCTACCTGCTCCTCTGGTTTGAAAATTTTTTTGGACTGCCACATACAGGCACTCAATTTATTTAATTTTTCTTGAGGACCACCTACCTGCTCCTCTGGTTTGAAAACTTTTTTGGACTGCCACATACAGGCACTATCCAAATTAAATTGTCTCCATAGCAGCCTCCAAATGTCGTTTTTTTTAGCTGGCTCCACACGTTGTCTCCATTGCTACCTCCACACGTCATCGCCATAGCTGCCTCCAAAAGTCGTCCATATAGCTGCCTCCATATGTTGTCTCCTTATCAAACGAACTGTGTCAGGCAGAATTTTGGGTTGTTTTCATGGATTCCACATCAAACTTGTTAACTTTGTCGCCACCCTGCTGTGTAATCCACAAAATATACTGGCAAACTTTTATCATTTACCGATATTATTTCAGAGCTTCTTGCGCATCTGTTTACATTCCCCTCACCCGCCATATCCTAAACTTGTAAGAAGGCTACTACACTTGATCTTATACAAAAGGTTCTTAGAAGTGCTGTTTGGGGAGTAGCCTAGAGACAGGGGCTTGGATTGGCAAAAGCTCGCCTGGCAGCGGAGCGCCAGCTCCATCTCAAGATCCAACTAACATAGTTTTAACTGCAGCACCTTTAATCTACTACTAGTTCACTGCCTCCATACATGGTCCCCTTATCAAACGAGCTGTGTCAGGCAGAATTTTCAGGTGTTTCACCAGATACATAGTGGAACTCGGCCCATCTGTCGCCGCCATGCTGGAGACCTGAAGTTGCAATCATAGCAGCGCAATATGGATGCCCCATACTGTCGCTCTTAATCATGGAACCATTTCCGTAAAAACAATTAAAAATAGAACGACTATGCTATTCCATTATTCCTAGGTGAAATATTCAAACGACCCGGCCTGATTTGAAAATTATAATTTTTTCAAAGTAAACGCTTCTGGCCCCCAGGCCCATTTTGGGTGGGGAGGAGCCGAGAGACAGGGGCTTGGACAGGCGAAAGCTCGCCTGGCAGTGGACCGCCAGCTCCATCCCAAGATTAGGCAGCCTCAGAGGCATCCATGCATGCTGCCCCTGCTGTTTCCTGTCCATTTTGCCTCCACAATCCTCCACAGCATCCACCAATGTCTCATTTCAACTCTCTATACCCCAGACGCTGGAGCACGAGAGGATATGCAGCACATCATCCCCTTATCAAACGAGCTGTGTCAGGCAGAATTTTCAGGTGTTTCACCAGATACATAGTGGAACTCGGCCCATCTGTCGCCGCCATGCTGGAGACCTGAAGTTGCAATCATAGCAACGCAATATGAATGCCCCATACTGTCGCTCTTAATCATGGAAGTCGTCTCCATGGCTGCCTCTACATGTCGTCCCCTTATCAAAAGAGCTGTGTCAGGCTCATTTTTCGGGTGTTTCACCAGATACGTTATGGAACTTGGTCACTATGTCGCCACCATGCTGTGTTATCAACTAAATATACCGTCAAACTTTTGTTCACATAGGAAATCATTTCACCTCCTTTGGTGAAACCTGAGTCCATTTAGGGTATGTCGCCATGAGACTCTCTAGCCTGCCACTGCTGCCGCTGCCTCTGCATGCCGTCCCCTATAGTGTCAGGGTCAATTATTGGATGTTTTAGATGCTATCTAGCCTCATTCGGTCACTCTGTCATGGCCATGTTGTTGCCCATAATTTTGGCATAATGGTGCGATTAAGCAGCCTCAGAGGCATCCATGCATGCTGCCCCTGCTGTTTCCTGTCCATTTCCGTGGTGTTTCCATCCTTTTCTGAGGTTCCCAGGTGTTTGGCCAAGCTTCCCTGTGCAGAGCCTTGGTCCCCTTGAAAAATGCTCGAGTCTCCCATTGACTTCAATGGGGCTCGTTATTCGAGACGAGCACTCGAGCATCGGGAAAAGTTCGTCTCGAATAACGAGGACCCGAGCATTTTAGTGCTCGCTCATCTCTAGTAATGGCCTATAATACTTCATATGGTTTGTACATAAATAAGGCCAGAAACATGTAACAGACCTTTATAAGATGTTCTTGGTTCCACTAGGTAAAATAATTCTAGAAACCCAGCCCTATCAACCTCTCGGAATAAAACCTCAATAACTTCTGTACTGGGGTCCCTTCCTAGGCTACTGGGCCCTCAGATTGGGCCTAATGGAGAATCCTGAATTCTGGTCGTCCAGTGTAAACCTGGTTAAAACTATGAATAACTAATACCCAGGGGCGGAGTAACACTGCCATGGGCCAAGAACTGTATGAATATTACAGCCCCTACAAGTCTGGAATCACTTCTTACATCTTGTACTAGAATCAGCTTTTTGGAGAATGGATGATGTGTCCCTTCTGACGGGTTTCAACCTGTGTTTTCAGGACCTTTGGAGGACCATCAAAGGTCCTGAAATGGTTCTTGTGTACATGTGTATTTAGAGCAGGAACAGATGTACAAGGATTTCATAGGTGAAGGTCCTTTACAGTATAAAATTCTGTGGTTTGGGTGGCCATGAGCCCCCTAGAAAGCTTGGGCCCCAGGGCTACAGCCCAAACCATCTATATTATAACCACTACTTCTAACACCTCTTCTCTTTACCATGAGTCAATTTAAGACGCAACCATATCAACTTTTTCCTTCTCGAATGAAGGATGTGGTAAAATAAACCATGAAAGGACCTTTTTACTTTTTGCCTAGGGTCCCTTTTCCATATTATTTGTGCCCCAGCATTTTTACAGCCTCTTTTTACCGTTACTTTTCTGCTCATCGATATATAAAAGCGAAGGACATAACGTTCTTCTGTTACGAATCCCCATATGGTCACAGTATAAATATGGAGAAGTAACCCTGACATATAACTGAAATGAAAAATAAAAGAGGATAAGGGAAGAGAAGTCAACCTATAGAAATAATTCATGATTATGTAAAGCCGAGCCATAAATTAAAGATGTGAAGCACAGAAGAAATCATAGGATGGAGGTCTACCGGGTGGGCCGAGCATACGTGAAGCTGTGTCCCAGGTGGGAGTCTATGTGAAGACATATAAAAGCTGTTATCAGCAGAGCTGCTGGAAGCTTAAATTTGTGAAGCACTGGTTTATCAGATGGGGATTTCAGATGTCACAGCAGCAGGCAGCCGGTAGAATGACATATTAAGGAGGGCCGATGACTCCTTATCTGCTGACACTTTGTATGTCTCTGAGATATTGACTGCGTAGGACAGAGTCCACCAGCAGTCAGATCCCATTTCATTCCAGTCGCCTGCATTAGTCCGACCAAGCAGTGTGACGTTATTCATTATATCAGCGGTATCCACTGCCCCCCCCCCCCTGTATATACACATGATTTATGCTTTACAAGAGAGGCAATTAAAGGACGCAGGTTAACCCTTAATCCAACACCGAACACTAAAAGTAAAAGAAATTTGGACTTACATGACTATCAAGGGGATAAGGGCCGATTTTGCGCAGAATCAAATTTGGATGATTTTTATATTGATTTTGTATTTTTTTGAACGGACGTATTCGTTTTTTTTATTATTCTATTTTGAATTGATAACAATTAAAAAAAAATTGTCAAAAAACATCAAAATTCTTTTAATGACACCTCTCTACATCTCTTCCTCATTCCAGGTACACAAGGGAACAATTTATTTTTATGTCCAGGGTGATGTACATTCAGTGTGACAGGAGGGTATTAAGCTCTGAGCATTTGATTCCCAGCAAAGTGCATTAACGTCTAAAATTGGAACATGTGCGTGCATATTTTTTTCGTTTGGGTCTGATTTTATTTTGATAATTTTTACATTTTTTTTTATTTTTGAGTATTTACAGTATTAAGCTATCATTATATTTTATTTATGATTTGAAAGGATACCCAGCAAGCACCAGAATTTATTAAATGGATTCTACATATTACAAGGCACATCCCTGTACCATTTGCCCATTCATTTACATAGGGTGGCTGGAAAGTGCTAAAGGGGTTGTACTAAGATTTAAAAGTTACCCCCTATAAACTAGATAGTTAATAACATAATTATCAGTGGGAATGCTAATGATCAGTATGGATCATAAATGTTGGGCTCTTGGTGTGAGGAAACCAAACAAGACTTACAAACAAATTAAAAAAAGAGAGGTCTGAGATATCAAATACGGCACAAAATCAGAAAGCAAGGGATAGTCAAAATACGTAAGCAAAGATCAGATAACCAATAAGACAGAAGAACAGCAAGAGAAAAAATATGGAGCTAGCCAGGAACAAGATCTATATAGTTGGCCAAAGATCCTCAGCCCCAGCTAACCGGAGCAGAGGCCTGTCCATCACCACAGGTTAACTGTTCCTGGACTAGAGCTGAGCTGCAAAGGAAATAGTTGTGGTGCAATTAGTCTCACTACAGCCAGCAACATAAAGCACAGTTCACACTATGAAAAGCCCAGAGAAACTTAACACAAGCTAAACCACATACTGCGGACAGAAGAAGGAACTGGCACGAACGTTACAACATGCAATACCTTATCCACCATTTCTTAAAGGGAACAAGACCTCCATTCTTGCAGTCAATAATGGTCCCATTTATAATCATATAAAAATTGTATAAACACACCACCCAAAATACATTTCTTTATCTTCTACGTGTTGGTCATTCTACGTCTTGGGGCAGATTTACTTACCCGGTCCATTCGCGATCCAGCGCATTCTCTGTGGTGGATTCGGGTCCGGCCGGGATTCATTAAGGTAGTTTCTCCGACGTCCACCAGGTGGCGCTGCTGCACTGAAGTTCCCCGGAATGGGGAAGGTAAGTGCAAGCTCCGCGACACTTTTTTTTTTTTTAAATGCGGCGGTTTTTCCGAATCCGTCAGGTTTTCGTTCGGCCACGCCCCCCCGATTTCCATCGCGTGCATGCCAGCGCCGATCGCGTGCGGCAAAATCCCGGAAATATCGGAAATATTCGGGTAACACGTCGGGAAAACGCGAAGTAAATGTTTTCTCCTTAGATCCTAAACCAGACACCAGTACTGAATAGTACTGACCACTGATCCATCCACCATTCGCAGTGCCACAACTTATTTTATTACCTTAGAACATTAGAACTGAAGATCAACCTGAACGCATTCAAGAAGAATACAAAGAACTTGAGACAAGTATTTGGAGGAAGGTTATTTTTTTTGCAAATATTTAAAAAATTACGGTAAATTCATTACATCCTCAGTTGACATGGCCCCTGACACTGCATTGATTGTGACGGGAATATTCCTCAGTTACTTATTACATAGAATTCTAGCTGCCAACAGTTATGTATAGAGATGTTTCTATGATGAACAGGTACAACAAAATACTATGGGGCAGATTTACTTACCCGGTCCATTCGCGATCCAGTGGCGCGTTCTCTGAACAGGATTCGGGTCCGGACAGGATTTATGAAGGTAGTTCCTCCGCCGTCCACCAGGTGGCGCTGCTGCGCTGAAAAGCATCGGAACGCGCCGGAATACACCGAGCTGGACCAGGTGAAGGTAAGCGCTTCCCAAGCGACACATTTTCGGTTTTTAAATGCGGCGGTTTTTCCGAATACGTCGGGTTTTCGTTCGGCCACGCCCCCCGATTTCTGTCGCGTGCATGTCAGCGCCAATGCGCCACAATCCAATCGCGTGCGCCAAAATCCCGGGGCAATTCAGATACAATCGGCGCAAATCGGAAATATTCGGGTAACACGTCGGGAAAACGGAGCAAAGTTTCTCAAACCAAACCTTCCATCCCTATGTAGGTCATGGCCTGAGGATCTGCCATTGAGAGCTTTACTTCTTCTATACAGTTAAAAAAAAACCTTTTTGTTCACACCATAGCACCATTTCAGAAAACTGGACTATGGTGAGGGATTGGATACCAGCTTGATCATTGGTCCCAGAAGCAACCAAGTGAAATCCCTGGGTGAGGGCCAGAAGGACCAAATAATAAATTAGCAGAGGTAGGTAAACCTAGAAGAACATAAAGGGGCACATTTACTTACCCGGTCCAGTCGCGATCCCGCGTGTCCGACGAGGATTCAGGTCTGCCGGGTTTCACTAAGGTTGTGCGCCTGATATCCAGCAGGTGTCGCTGCTGCGCCGAGGTCTGCCGGAGTTCACCTTCTTCTTCCTGGTTCATGTAAGTGCTGATCTTACAACACAATTTTGTTTTTTAAATCCTGCGGTTTTTCTGAATCCATCGGGTTGTCCGACGGCCATGCCCCTTCTGTCGCGTGAAAGCCGGGACCGATGCGTGCGCCAAAATCCCGGGGCAATTGCGGCGTTTGGACCTTTAGTAAATGAGCCCCAAAAAGTCTAACCTTTCTAAAGTAATGTGATTACTTTACAGATGATGGTCATGTATATTTGCTATGTCTATGCTTTGCTGCCACCTAGTAGATAAACTGTGATTCTCATTGTATTTTACTGTGTTGAAAGCAAAAGGACCTTTTGTTCCCAGCTTCCATCTTCTGTAGGCCCTTAATATTTTAAGAGGGTACAATCTGTTCTTGAGAGTTCTGGGAAAAAGTGATCTAGAGTCTGCCATGTGGAACATTGTATCACAACCAACTACACATAACTACAGTATTTCAGGAGTAATAGTTAGTAAAGTAGAAGTAGGCAAACAGCAGAGGTTAAAAGCAGAGGTGGCACCTCACACCCTGCTTTGTAACTCTCTACAGAAATCAAGTCCAAGTCATTGGGGCACATTTACTTACCCGGTTCATTCGCAATCCAGCGACGCGTTCTCCGATGAGGATTCGGGTCTTTCGGCGATTCACTAAGGTCGTGCGCCCAATATCCACTAGGTGTCGCTGCTGCACCGAGGTCTGCCGCGGTCCGCCAGAGTTCACCATCCTCTTCCTGGTGCATGTAAGTGTGGGTCAAGCGACACTTTTTTAAAAAAAAAATAGCGCAATTTTTCTGAATCCGTTGGGTTTTTCCGACGGCCATGCCCCCGATTTCCTTTGCATGGAAGCCAGCACCGATGCGACACAATCCAATCGCGTGCGCCAAAAACCCGGGGCAATTCGGCGCAAATGGAAAAATTTGGAAGACCCAACGGAAAAAACGTGATTTGGCCACGCACCCAAGCATGCTACAAGCAACGTTTTGATTCATCAAGAATCTTTATCGAGCATGATTGATAAAGATTCTCGATGCATCGAAACGTTGCTTGTAACGTGCTTGGGTCAATAAAGACTTCAAGATTATTTTTCATATCTACGAGGGCTTCATTGACTATATGAATTGCTACTGGGTTTGTGCCCCTGCACCATCAGCTGCGAGCACCAACATCTAAACCTTCTCTATATGGTAGTGTGGTATACCAGTGGATTGCTGTCTATTTTTCTATTCTATAGTGAGTCCATACATCATTGGTATATCTCCTCCACAGGACTCAACTCATGGCCACATGAGGCCACATTCAGGCCAAAGACAAACAACCATAATTAGTCATTGAATCCTGGACCATGCACTCTCCAGATTTCATGGACTCTCCAGATTGCTATATATGATGCAAGGAATCCCTTCTTCCCTGCATTATGCACTATAGATATGATGCTCTGAGTCCCATCCCCTGTACAGTAAATTCTGACCACAGTCGTGTCTCTTAACTTAGATTATTTCCAGGATTACATTAGGCTTCCAATCCTCAATTTCCAACATAACACATCTCACAGCCACGTTTTAGATACTTATGGGATCCCGGGAAACATTGGGACAAAAGCAGCAGAAGATCGGTCAAGTATAACAATTTTGAAATGTGTAAAAATATTTAGTATAAGTAGCTGAATCCCTCCAAAAAAATTGAAGAAATTGAGATTTATTATTCCAACCAATTGATATGGTCATTATAAGTATTAGTATTCTTATTACTCTAACAAGGTTAAAGGTCAAAACAGCCTAATGAGATTTATGAGATTGGGATTGACCCAAAACAGCCGTAATGACTATACAAATGATACATTTCCATCCTTATAATTTCACCTTTGGTAGAGGATGAGTTAAACTGATGATCACTGAAGAGGCTGAGACTATTGACAATGAGGAGATGCTAATTACTGGTCAGATGAGGTCACACTCAGCACAATCGGACTTAAAGGTGATTGATTAGGGCTCATTCTGCAAACGTTAGGATTTCCTGTCTCTAGGGTGCGGAAAACCTTGAACCAGCAGATCCCTGATTTACTTCTTGTCTTCTCACCAAGAGACATCTGAATAGTTATGGAGACTGAAGCTGACAAATAATCTCTGGATAAAGCTTCTGTAGGGACCATCATTTTTACCCGTGGCATGTGTGGGGATATTCGCATAAATGTAGATTGGTCACGTAATTATATGGTAACAGATCAAGTCCATCATAAAGTTCCACATTCTGACCTAGTAGATTTGCACACCTCCCTTATATGATGTGCTTAAAGTAATAAAGGATATACACATGCCCCCCCCCCTTCCCACTTAAAAAATATACATACTTGTATTCCCACACATGCATATTACAATCAGACATTTATACACTCATGCGCACACATATGGAGCATATACACACACATACAGCGCCATATACAAACATACAGCCTACATACACATAGGATTGGCTCCAGGTTTCAGTAGGCCCCTCGGTGACAGAGCCTCAGTAGGCCCCTTTGCAGTGAACTCACGTGGCGGCATTAAAAATTCTGGAACCAAAACAGTCTCCTGTTCCCAAAAATATTCCCTAGTTAATCATCCAACAGCCCCCTCATGGTTATTTTATATAAGCCCCCATTATACCCTATGGATTCATTAGATACAGCCCCCCTCATCCACAAGGATTCCATATGTACAGCCTTATGTAGGCCCCCAAGCATCTCTGGGCCCCCAGCACATGCCCAGGTATGCCCATAGCTGGCGCCAGCCGTGTATACACACCTACAGTATATACACACACCATGCACCGTATACACATACAGCATATACATATCACATATATGTGTATATACATATTAAGCTGTACAATTTGCAGCATAACATGTGTATAATGGTGACATCCTCCAATCTTTAGTGTGTCAGGTCGGAAGATGGGCCCCCCTAATACTGCGGGCCCCATAGTAGCTGCTATGGCTGCTACCACTGTAGTTACATCCCTGTATATATGATGTGGAGAGGCCCTGAGTACAGTGTTGGTGCTGTTGTTTAGCGTGGAAGCAGGGACATATATTGCTAGGATGCATTAGAGTACATGCTGGTGGGATCAGTCCATTAAACAAGACACAACATGGTCTGTGATTCATAGGCGATACAAATTGGTACGTAATATCTCAGCCACAGTGTCCTCCTTCATCTTGGCTCTTAGCTGAATGTAACCACACAAGGATGATTAGATTTTTATGACAACTTAGTTTTATGATAATGTATCTAAGGGTGAACCTAAACTCTCTGCTGCCTGGGTCGATATATAGAATGGCTCCTCCTCTGCCCCATCCAGTAGTAATATATCAGGCTATGTTTTTAGTAAGTTCAATTTCCATACACTGATGCTGACATCAGGTGTCACTATTTTTAAGTTGCAGGTCCTGTTTTGTAGCACATTACTGCACCCCTGATGCTGCCCCTCAACTTGCTGCAGGTGGTGCTGCCTGAGGCAAGAGGCTCAACTCGCCTCATGGCTGGTGCACCCCGAATTGTATCCAATTGTATCTATTTAGTGGAGGCATCAAGAGCTATAGAATAGACCCTCAGATTTCTGTGTGGACCATAATATGGATCCAGCTCACACCTCTCTCTCTATTCAGAACACATGAAGGCTCAGCCAAGCCAAGAACGATTGTAGGTTTTTGAAGTGCTTGGCCAGCATCATGGTTTATTACATTGCTACATTACTATTTCATGGGACTAAGTTGGCACATTTCAGTTTGTATTTCCCATCTCTGTAATCCTGTTCCATAATTAAATAATCCTATGGAATATGTCAAATTAATATTTATAGCTATGGTTATAAATAATGTTCCAAACTTGGCAAATAACCTTTGCCTCAGGGCTCGAAAGACCCCAGTCTGCCTCCAGCCTCCATGGCATAGCACGGCTTCTGTTCCCTTGAATAACACACACATTTGCTCAATTGTCTGTGGTCGCAGATAATCTGTATGTTTTTTTTGGCAGCTCGTGAGTTAACACGCCAAAAGATGTATAACGTTCCCTAAACAAGGATCAGGTTGTCTGAAACCAGTTTGAGGACACAAATACACAGGTCTCCTCAAGTGAAGAGTGAAAGGAGGGGGCAGCACAAGGCAAGACATGGAGGGTGGAGAGATAATTATGTTTGTCTTGGACTGAAGACCGGCAAGCCTCATTTATCATCCACGGCTCACAGGTGCAGTCTAGCATCTCCAGTATGCACACATGGAAAAGCCCAAACTTACAGCAGAAGCACAGTTTATATCCTGGAAATAAAATACTTTACTCTACATCTAACTTTGGGTTTATTCTTTGGATATTTTAGCCAAAGAGCCACAAACCCTCAATTATATTATTTTCAGCAGATTTAAAGGAAATCTAGAATCTACTCTAGTATCCTCAGAGAGCTCCGAGGGCAAAGGCTACCCCAAGCCCTCCGTAGCTACTGTAGACCTGCCTATCCCCATTAGTTCGAGAGGGGAGCTCCTGCACATGCGCAGAGATCCCTCACAGCAGGACCGTCGCCGGAAGTGGAACAGGAGGTACTGCGCTTGCTACCAGCGATGTGCCAGAAGAAAGAAGCCAAGTGGGTAGGCGGGCCTACAGTGGCTACTGGGAGTGTGGAGTAGCCTTCACCCCCGAAGAACTCATAGGGTTCTCCACACCCCCAGTAGCCTCTGAAATGACTTTGCATAATGACGAATGAAAGGTTATTTCTGCAAAGGCTGCATCCCAGAATCAGCTGCTGCTGGGAGGGGGCATCTACCATAGGACCTACTTCAAAAAGTAGATTCCCAATGGTAGATTTCCTTTAACAATACCTAAAATGAGACTTCTCAGTCATTGTTATTGCTGTGTTCCAGACTCTGTGTAGATTTTACTAGAAATCCCTTCTAACTCTTCACAAACCTTTCAAAATAGATGTTGACTTTTCTGCAGTAGGACTTCTAGTTCATGGTCAGGAAGAAAGCCAATCTGATTTTACTCGGTCTAGATGTGCTCTCTGGGCTTTTTTGATTGCCAACTTCACCACCATTTCTGACCAAGGATACTCTGCTCCTGTTGGAATTTTAGGAGTCCTGTAGACTTGTGGCAATCTACGTATCCTCTAGTGACCTTCTTCTGGGACTTCCCACAAAATGTACCTTTCCTGAACTTTGTTGTTTGACCACATCTCTGCGCAAGCAAAGTTCTGAGAGTTAGTGGTCTTATGATCCTGATAAAATTCCAGATTAGAGGTGATCACTAGGATGATGACCTTGGGATTAGCACAAAGCCAAACCAGTCTGGTGGATCTACTACAGGGTCATCAGTAAGAGTGCAGCAACAAGGAGGTCAAAACCAAGGTGTAGCCAGGCACAGGACTGTAGACAATCAGGATCAAATATTCAATGCAAAAATAGTAACAGGTGAACAAGGAAAGGATTAACCTTCTACAACAGAGAAACTGCACAATGCCAGGTTGTCTCTTTCTAACTTTCTAACTAGAGATGAGTTTACCCTGTAGTCAGGTTCTGCTTTGGGTTCTGCCAATCATAATCATAGCTAGTTGCTAGGGGTGTCAATTTGCCCGGATTGGGTGTCTGGGTCAGGTGTCTGAATTTGAATGAAGAACCTGAACCTAACCATTGGGTCCGCTGACTCTAATGTACCCAATTTATTTGCACAATCGGTGAAGGTTCCATGGGAAAGACAATGGGAAGGACAATGTGATCCTTAAGTTATGGAATATCCTATCAGTATATTGCTAATGTGACATATCTATTGGTCAATTTCAGATAAACATAATTAACCCCTTAGGGACACAGGGTTTATTCGCTCATTTCTCACTCGCCACCTTCAAATATCCATAACTTCATTAATTTTTCCATGTACAGAGCTATGTTAGGGATTATTTTGTGGTTAACAAATTTTACTTCTCCGTCACATTATTTATTATGGCATGCTGTTTACTGGAAAGCTGTAAAAAAAAAATTCCAAATATGGAAAAATTGGAAAAAAAAAACATGGTCGCGTCACGTTCTTCGTCAGACCTGAGGCTGTCTGGTTTCTAAAGATTCGGTTACAGTGAGCCAGTGGCTCATTGTAATGAATACTGTGCAGAAATGCCATACAGTGCAATACAGAAGTGTGGCAGTATATGGTTAGAACGATCAGACCATCTAGGATTAATATATCCTAGAGGGTCTAAAAAGTAGTAAAAAAAAAAAGCTGCTGGTGGAATTTAAAAGACGCCGGCACGTAACGGTGCCGCCATCTTGGATCGGATCGTCGCTCCCCTGAACATCATCGGGGGGGCCATCAGTTGCATCAGTCTTGGCCACTGTAGTTTTGTTTCCATTACTACCTATGGGCATCATTATGGGACACTGCAGAATCAGTTACATTTTGAAGTGTATGACAAATTATTATATCATTGCACGGCAGCATATGATGTTTTTGAGATTTTATTTGGTAAAGTGGACAAACCCTTTAATTTCTTATGGTATCGGGTCTGTATGAACTACTAATGTGACTGACATAAGTAAACTGGAAGTAGACAGTGGAATACGATCAATATCCCAATATCAAGTTGCATCAATTACATTTGTACGTAGGCTTGAAACGCCAAAGGGCCCGGATTATAACCAATTTAGCATTGAGCAATACTCACTATTAAACCAAAGGCTCGGAGTTACCCAAGTAGTTACATGCCAAACAACAGAGCGCTAATTAGACATCGAGTCCGCCTGGCGGTTCAGGGTTAACAGAGTTTGAAAACTTGGTACAGGAACAATCCGAACAAAAGAGAATTCTAAATGTAGCCCTTATGTTTGTTCCAGAAAACAAAGAGGAGTTTGCAGACAAGTCACGTACCAGCACAGGGAGAGCTCCGCATTATCGGAACAGCTTAATCCCGATAATAATGAAAAGGTTGCAGGTCAATACATTGGTCATGAAAGACACAGATTCTCAGTGTACACTCGCATACAAGAGGCTTTGCTTTCATCCCAACAAGAAGTTTTTATTAGTAATTAGCTGGGTAGTTTTTACAGAAGAACAGCAGGATTTGGGAAAACTTCTCGCTTGTTACTACTTAAATTTTTTGGAAAATTGCCACAGCAGGGTTAATGCAGTTGTTTGGTAGCTGAAACCAGTAGAAGGGGAAGAAAACGGTCTTACTTTACATTTACTATTACTTTATGTCCAGGGTTGCCCTCAAAACCACATAAAAATATATTTTTGGTGGGGATTTATCACTGCTTCTATGCTAATTTTTCTTTTCTCCTCTTAGTTTCTTACTCCCTGTTTTTTTTAAATACAAAAAATATATGCAAATGAGCTCTGGGCTCCGTGCTCTATGGGTGTTACTAGAGCCTGGAGCCCCTCAGATCCATTTACATAATTTTGAAATGCATTTTTTTTTGTAAAAACAAAGGCATAAGAATCTAAAAGAAGAACAGAGAAGGCGTATGTAACGTTTACTTGGTTTTCAATCCTTGATCCTGGTGGTAGATGTCCTTTATTATTGCCTGGCTCCCTACCAGCAATGTGTGGTGATTACTGGGGGAGGGCAATTAAAGTGGCACAAGTCATCTTCTCCTAAATATCTACCTCCTCCTCATTCATCACCGTCCTCACCCTTCCTCAGCCTCTCCACTGCTCCCTCCCCCCAGTTACGTTAGCTAACCGCCGCCAGCAATTCTCATTTGGACTGTCTCTCTTCTCCCCCTGGGACTCAGCACACCCTGCTGACAGGGAGCAGGTTATGCTAAGGAAAAAATTTAAAAGCACTAAAATTATTTAGATACACAACAAAGGCATTTTTTAAATCAACATGACAGAAGCTATTGGAACCTGTCATCATACAAAAACTCACTTCCTGATGACAGATTTCCTTTAAGGAGTATGACATAAAAGAAGGATTTTCTCTATTTGGACATAGAACATTTGGACATAGAACCGTCTTACTGGTCAGCCAATGGATTACTATGGCATCTAGAGGCCTTAAAAGAGCCTCCAAGCCTTCCATGTGCATCTTCCTACAAAGACATGCTACAGGTATGGCCTTTTTTGTTGCTGGTCAGTATTACGCTGACAAACCATGCTTTTGGATTAGTGAATATACATATACGATCATAGCCTTAAAGAATACTTTTCACCAATTATTGGTGTCAATGTTGAATTTGATGTAGTTGGTGGTTTCTTTCTATTTCCCACTGTGTCCATGCCCATTCGATCTTCCTAAAATATCAATGAGTTGTATTCTGACAAAGGTTTCTCATATCCAGATGTCTGCTGTAAAGCAAATTCCTAAAAAACTGCTGTTCACAGCACAGAACATCTGCTTAGCCAAGACACCTGTCCCCAGAATGTTTCATATCTTTGATATTTTAGCACAGTCATAAAGATACAGAACATAAAATATAGAGTGATCTGTGATAAATTAAAGGAACTTTAAAGTGTTATATATATGGTGCTTAAAAGGGGTTTCCAGATGAAGGATGTTGATTAACAACACAGGGCCCCAGGTTTAAATAGGCCCCTGGGATACAGACCATTAGCGGGCCCCCAGGTGGGCCCCTCTAGGACCCTCTGGCCCAGGTAAACCCGGGCCTGTACCTACATAAAGTAAAGGTGATCAATATTAGGTCTGTGAAGGTCCACTTGGAATCAACTGATTCTGGCAATCTAGAAACTTTAGCATTAGACATATATCTGCATGTATATTTACTTGTGTCTTTGCCTTTGAGAGCTTCAGCCTTTCCCTGTTCTCACCACGTTGCCCTCTGCATACTTCCTGTTTCTCACTCCTTTAGTCTGTCCTATTGGTGCTTTTCGCTGTACCTCCTACTCACATAGTCCGTCTCAGTGACAGACACCAGAAGAGGGGAGGGTGGGGCCGGATGAGTCATAACTGCTGCTGCAGCTCCTCCTATTCATCAGTGCTCAGACATGTAAACACCACAGAGAGTTTACAGACAGCACTAAAGTAAGTACAAGGACTGATGAATCACTTGATGAACATTCAGGAATACCAAAGGAATTCCACTGCAAAACTGTCTTAACCTTCCAGTATATGAACATGTTCTTTATAGGGCCACAAACATCTCACTAGTGCTCCATTGTTTGCAGCTGTTTCAATGATGTGTGTGAGACCTGCTCTCAATTTTAGGGCTCAGGTAGTCGGCCCATACAAAGGGCTTTGGAAACCAGTAGTGGATTATAATATAGACACTTTGCTTCATAGCCAGGGGCCCAAATCTTCAAGGGGACCAATGGCCACCCAAACCAAGCACTAAATTTTATACTGAGGACCTTCTCCCATGAAATCCTTGCACATCTGCTCCTGCTCTCGATACACATGTACACAAGAGCCATTTCAGAACCTTTGAAGGTCCTACAAAGGTCCTGAAACCGCAGATTGAAAGCAGGCAGAAGGGACACATCCTTCCATAGAAGCTGCTTCTAGTACCAGATGTAGGGAGTGATTCCAGACTTGTAGGGGCTATAATATTCATACAGCCCAGGGCCCATGTCCGTCTTCTTCCGCCCCTGCTGGAAACCATGGGCGTGTGTTTGTCTTCATAGAAATTAATTTCTCTTTGTGATGTCTGTTGAATCACTGGACAGCTCATGGACAATAACAATGGGGGAGGTTTATTGAACACTGGCAGGATGTAAACCTGCGCCAGATATTTCATGAGGCTCTGGCCTTCTGATGTATCCGGCACGCCGCTTCACTGGCTACACAGAAGCCGGAGCCGAACCGGAATTTAGTACCCATGCGCGGGCATGAGCAGCAGAGCATCGGGAGGCAAAGCAGAAAAGGGTCATCTACATAAATAACAGATAAAGATTTAAGGTAGTTGTATTAGGTAAACAGTGTATGGATGAGTATAGGAGAAGGAACCTAGCACCTCAGATACTGTATTCCTGATGGTAATCATTAGCCATCCAATTTCGATAACCAGAATATAAATTCAGAAAAATCTGCTGCTCATTTCCCAAAATTTTATTCAAGTGAAACTTCCCTGTTTTGAAATAGTCCCAATCGGTTTAATAACATCCCTTCATCCACATAGGAAAAATATCCTTGAGATGCCTTAAAGCATTAGATCCTCGAGGCAGTGGTGAACTCGCTTTAAATGGAAAGTAAACATATATGACGTTACTGTGAGCATCTCCTTGACTTGGCTTTATTACAAGGGTTGTGTCCCACAAGACTGAGGAGCTTTTAGCTTTTCACCTCGGAGGACATCTCTCTGCCCAATTGGAGCTGTTTGTATTTAGAGTCTCATCTGGTCACATTCCTTCTGTAACGTGAATTGATTTGTGTAGCCGCTAATGCAGTAACCCGGCCTGGCGCAGCATCGTCTCCCCTCCCTACAACCCCTGTGCTCGCTGTATAAATTGGCTTCAGCTCTGAGGTAGACAGCTGTGCACTGAATTGTTAATACAGCCAGCTGGCACTTGCAGCCCTAAAGATGCAGTATGCACTGGGTGGGAAACATATTTTATATCCCAGTATACCGGAGAGGCCGGCAAACAACCCAGGAAGTGTAGAGTTAAATTTTCGATGTATTCCAAAATATCCTTGGGAGCAGTTTTCTTAAATAAAACATCAACTTAAGTCACATGTTTGGAAACCGCCAACAGGGAAGGGTGCGCTCGTTCTATAGGAGAGCGTCGGTGGCTTTTCTGTAGCGATCATAGATACAATAATATTACCGGATCCATAAAACTGATCATAAACAATATAATTACTGGAAAATAAAATGTGTCTTAATAACCCTCCAGAGAAGTTCTGTAGGACTGTAAAAACATACAGATCTGTTGTTGAAGGCATCTGATACAACTTTTAAGGCCTGGTTGTCACTTCAACAGATGTGTCCACTCTTAAGGGGATTGTCTGGGGTTGAGAAATTATGGTTTTACTGGTCCGGGGTGGTGTAAAAGTAAGAATTAATTTTTATGACCTTGGTCCAGACGTCCAGTCCACTTCCTGTTACGGGCGACCCCTGTTGATAAGCTGAGGCTCACTGATGATGTCACGTTTACAGTTCTCACTTGCTGCTGTCTATGGGGCTGTATGGGGTGCAGGCTATTGACATGACGTCACCTCTAAGCCTCTGTATGACAACAGAGACCAGCAGTGACTACACTGGACCGGAAGAGTGGCACCGGCTCTAAGACGTATCTAAGAGACGAGAAACCACCTCGGCCAATAATAAAAAATGTTCCGATCACTGTCGACCCCATTAACTTTGTTCAAAATTGGATAAGGAAGTACTCCATCAATACATTTTCATAAACCTAAACTATCTGCTGTCTGAGGCGAGCTATAGAACGGCGCCCCCTTCCGCCACTTCCAGTAGTACTATATCAGGTTATTTTTGTAGTGGGCTCTCCATGCAGTGTCTCACACCCATGGTGATATTAGGTCCTGGTTTTTGCTGTAGATGACTGTGCCCCTGATGCTACCCCCCATTTTGCTGCAGGTGGTGCAGCCTGAGGCAAGAGGTTCAACTTGCCTCATGGCTGATGCACCCCTGTGTCTATCCCTTACCTGCTGTATACATAATAGTGATAACAGCATCAAATGGGCAGCTATAGACTGCATCATCTCCACTTACTGGGAGGATAATATTATTATCCCTCTCTTTACATCTTCCTAACCATCCAAAAGACCATAATTTTACAGTCTGGATGCTGAGATATCATCTTCTGCATCAATTATGTGGCAAGGGCCACATCAGGGTTGAGAGTCCACGAAGTTACGTAACCCAAGGTAGGGCATAACAATCTGATCATTAGGGGGTCTAACTGCTAATTTCTCACTAGAACAGACCCTTGCCGAACCCGAATTATCACTAATCAATTGAAGCAGCAGGATGAGCATGAATACTGCCTCTCTATTCAATCTCGGAAATTGCGGAGAATAGCGCTGCGCCACCACTTATCACCAGGCTTTGTGTGGTACTGCAGCTCAGCCTTAATAACAATAGTCAATAGTCAATGGAAACAATCACAATACGGGCCCATTAGGGTAATACAGGCTGTCCCCAGGTTACGTACAAGATAAGGTTCTGTAGAATTGTTCTAAAGTTGAACCTGTATGTGAGTTAGAACTGGTATATTGTGTAAGGGCAGCTCCAGACAAATTATTTTTGGGTCCCTGTGACAATTAGATTTTAAAAATTTTGGACTGTCATGGGAGCAATGATAAACAATAAAGCTTTATTGCAGCCTGCGACTAAAGTGAAATAAATGACCAGCATCCAGAGAGCTTCACCAGAGGTCATCATAGTTTATCATCATCATAATAATATATATAAATTCCTTTATTTATATAGTGCACAAAGATTACACAATCGGTCCCTGTCCCCAATGGGACTTAGAATCTAATCACCCTACCAGTATGTTTTAGAGTGTGGGAGGAAACCGGAGGACCCAGAGGAAACACTGAGAGAACATACACTCTCTTTACAGATGTTGACCTGGATGGGACTTGAACCCAGGACCCCAGCGCATAGTTTATACAGTGAAAAAAGACACATGTCCATCCAGTTCAACCATCAGTCTAAGGTTCTCCGGCTACGTCACCGAAACGCATCAGAGAGCCTTGTGCTATATTTTATTCACTCCCCCCGTTAGGACACAAGTCCATCATGGTCCCGCCTGTCTACAGTGCATAAGGTAGCTGATGTTTGGGACCAGGCAGGACTTGTATCATAATGGGGATTGAATAAATTATAACACAAGGCAATCTGAGGCATTCCGGTGGTGTAGCCGATGTGCCCTAGACTGATCAGCATAATTTTTAAAACTCCATATTAATAATAATAAAATAAGTCCGGAGGAGCATAGTTCTTCAGGAACTTCTTAGTAGGACTAGTCTAGTCTACCATCAGTAAAACTTATGGTTTGTAGATGTCCTTTAGGTCGGGGAATAATTCTGATTTATTAATATTTTCTATCCATACATTCTAAGTATTAGCGTTACATCGGAGATCTTTCATCCCAAACCAGTGGTGACATTCTCTACAGAACAGGTTCTTGCAGACTGCAGAAAATTACCATGTTTGGCCGAGAAATACTTCATCAGCGCAGCAGGTCCCACCATATATCATTTCCTTAAACTAATGATGGAGCATGGCAAGATCTTCTTATCCCGGATAGTATTCACTCCAAGCAAAAATCCACATGACAAGATATTAATTCTCATTTCGGAATTGGAGGCGGGGCTATGCAAATAATTCTACTCTCCCTAAGCTTTCTGATGAGTGACTAGAAACATCACAGTGAAAAAATGGGAAATATAAGGGAAGAATAGGGGGCATACAATAAAAGAGGAGACATCTAAATATGGTAAATGATATGTCCCCTCTCCTGAACAACAATAAAACTCCTCTCCACACGATCAGACCATTAACATGCTGGGGAAGAGGTTAATTCACATAGAAAACCTCATAAACTCCCTCCTGTCAGCTGCCATTCATCACCACCCATCCTGTACAATGCGGGCAGAGAGGTGCGATAAATCAGGAGCGCCGCTCATTATCAGTGACTCCCTATAAGGTGCACGCTATGGCGGTAGGAGGAGTACATGGTGTGATGGGAGAAGAGACACCCCATTCATCTCACGGCACAAGTGCTTCACTGGATAGAAGAGACCCTGGGGGACTATCTATTACCTTATCACCAAACAATTAGGATCACAGGCTTCCCGAAAATCAATCTGTCAGCAGACGGGGGCGTATCATTGCTCAGCTGTAAAATGAGGGAAAGCGAGAATGGATGAGGTTTACGAGATGTGGAATTTACAGAGAGCAGTTTATTAATAACTACCCCGAGGACCCCCATCTATGGATAATTTAGCAATACTACTCATTCCCCTTAAAGGGGATGTTGGAGATCAGTAAATCGATGCGGCTGCTGTCTCTGTACTTGTTATGTTCTTGGTCATAGATGAAATGCTGCACATGGAAATGCAGATCTTATTTGCTTATGGCCCAGATCCTGAGATGAATGACTGGGATGTATAGAGCCCACCGGTATGAAACCAATATTGGGAACAAGACCTACTAGTAAATGTTATCTGACAATAATTTACAGATTCCTAAAACATAGTGGTCACAAATTTCATTCAGTAGTAGTTTTCTTGCTATCCCATACAGTGTTGGACTAGGGTTCCTTTGGCCCACCATCAACTTCTAGAAAACAGACTCTAGAATCCTCCTCCAAATTGAGTTGTCTTCTGCTGTATCTCTGGGATCCAGTACTGGGTTAGAGCCTGGGCCCACCGGAGGATCCTCTGGTACTCTGGTGGGCCAGTCCAACACTGATCCCATACCTCACACTGTTAAGTCCTGGAAATCAAGTCAGATACCTGCTGAATGGCTCTCGCCTCTAGGCCCTATTACCCAGGGTCGGCTCCAGGTTTCAGTAGGCCACTAAGTGAGAGAGCCTCACTGGGCCCCTTTGCAGTGAATTCACATGGCGGCATTAAAAATTCAGAAACTATAATAATCTCCTGTTCCCTACAATATTCCCTAGTTTATCATCCAAAACAGCCTCCTCATGGCTATTTTATATAAAGCCCTCCCCATTAGATACAGCCCTCCTCACCATGATTGGTTCCTTATATGGCCCCCGCCCAGCAGCTCTGGGCCCACAGGTACTTGCCCAGGTATGTCCAGTGCTGGCGCCGATCCTGTGCTTAGCTGTGAGCCCTATTATTGTACAAGTGCGCGGAATGGTTTAAACACTGTATTCGCAAGGGCAGTGAGTGTACTGTACTCTACCATGTACCACACATGCAGGTTAAAGGGGTTGTCCAAGGGTATAAAAAAAAAAAAACCCTTCGTTGGGCGGTATGGGGTGGGTTAAAAAACATGTACTTACCTTTGCGATCCCTCCTGGCCTCCAGCACTGCAATCTCCCCAGGCCATGCCCAATGTAAAAAAACAGGCTTCTGTGACCATGTTTGTTTACGTAAGACGCCGGGAGTGTGCTGTGAGGTAAGTACATGTTTATTTTTTTTAACCATCCCCATCCCAGCCACCCAAGGGTTTTTTATACCCTCGGACAACCCCTTTAAGGGAAGAATAAGACTGCCATGGGCCCTGGACTGTATGTATATTATGGCCCCTACAAGTCCTACATCTGGTACTAGAAGCAGCTTCTTGGGGAATGGAGGATGTGTCCCTTCTGCTACTTTCAATCTGCGGTTTCAGGACCTTAGGAGTGCCTTCAAAGATCCTGAAATAGCTCTTTTGTACATATTTATGGTGGGTGGTTTGGATCGCCATGGGCCCCCTAGAAGGCTTGGGCCCCGAGCTGCGGCTTAAATCAACTATATTATAATCCACTACAGAGCCCTCCAAGGGCAGCGGCCCACTGGGATTTACACCTGTGGACAAATCTAAATCAATATGCAGCACTCAACAGGTACAACAACCTATAGGATCTGATAAGTAGGGGTGCTGATAAGTATGAAAAGAAAAAATTTTTTTACACAACCAGCATACCCCATTAAGGAAATGTACGGAAACTGTGGCATTAATATGTACTTAATATGTACAATAAAGATGTTGCAGGGTTTACACGGGATGTAAAATGAAGTTACAGATCTCTAAACACTAGTCAGAGGGAGTTACAGCGGTTTATAAAAGGCGGTTTTCTTTTGTAGATGGCATCAATGGGGTTCCGGCGTTCAATCCTTCACCATTGTGACCACCTGACACGTCTAAATAACATGGTATAAAACATAAAAATCACAAACCTTCCATTAAATACAGAGCACGGAGGGAACAACAACAACAACTAAACCGAATACAACAAAATTGAATCCGGTCAAGTACTCAGCCGACACTGTACTACCCTTATAGTTGACTCGATTTATGTTTTAACCCTTTAGTGATTGGCCTGTTTTGGGCCTAAGTGACTGGATATTTCTTTGAGTTTTTTTTTTTATTATAACATTTAAAGTGTAGTGTAGCTGTATAAGAATATTTAAATTTCACTCTGGCCAATGGCCCTGATAATAGTCTGGCCCTTCCTGTTCTGTAGGAGGTTTTTTGCAGCAGTCACCTAATTTCCAGCAGAAGGAGGGTAAGGTTCAGTTTTCCCCATCATTATTATATACATTTTTTTTGCTATCAGTTAGGGCTCTTTAACACTTGCTTGTAGCATTACAGATACATTTGCTTTGTTTTTCCACACATTTGGACCATGGACTTCCATAAAATTCAATGGATCTGCACAAATGGCACAATGACCATATACTATAACACAGTTCTTTTAGAGGAAGAGTGAAAAAGGGACAATTGTATTGGCTTCTCAAGAACACCAATACAGTCGAAAGAAGGAGGACAAATTCAGATTATCATTGTACAGTTCCTCCATGATCCCTCTGAACAGGAAGAGTAATGGAATCCAAAGCAGGAGCTCCAATCATAATTTAGCCATGACTATGATCTTATCGCTCCTCCTGCTGCCCCAAGCGGCGAAGGATACATTGCTTTCAAATAGAGCTGATCGAGGCATGTCCTGGGCTGCCTGGGACTGCAGGGGGATGCCTTGAGTACTGTCTAGTAAACTCTGTGCTGGGGCAAAAGCATAGTGAGTGTACAATGACCCTTGCATAGGTCACAGAGCATGCTCACAACACTCAATGAACATATTCAGTCCCCAGGTTCCTATAATCTATGCAGCTGCTATAAAAAAGCTATATAGTCAACATCCAAATGACTGCCTCCTTATTCATAAAAGTAGAATTAAAAAAACCCTATAAAACATCTCATTGAAAAGTACAACTATCCCTATATTGTTCCTCCTGATGCCTGAAAAGTTTCAAGCATGGGGAGGAACAATATTAATATATATATATATATATATATATATATATAATTTTAATTAGACTAAGTATTGGCTGATACATTTAGCAGCACTAGTCTCTCTACACGCTGCTTGTCCTGATATACTTTCCCTAAGTTCATAGAATGAAAGTTTCCATTTAAAAAAAAGAAATTACCCAGAATTCCACAAATGCGAATCCATACTATAGTTTACAACTACAATATTTAACAGTGACATGTCCCTTTAAGTGTGTAAGTGCGGTAATATTTGCATAATAGGCGGTTTTATCACCAGCTCTAAAATCCTGACATGTCAATGTTTTATATTTGATCATTCACTTGAAAATCAATTGCACAGATAAAGCCTCAAACCCTATTTAATTCCGCAACGAGGGAAGAAGAAGAAGAAGAGAAGATTCTGACTGATTTATGTGACTGGCACTAATTACAAAGAAGTAATTGCATCTCGGCTCCAAAGAGAACGTTTCAGATGTACCGTATACAACATGCTTGTTTTTTCCTGCTGTGCAACAATTGCAACTACAGATTCATTGGGGAAGAGCAACTTGGCAAGTAATTATTTCAGTATCAATTTCCAGGAGGTTCTCAGACGTCTCTAGCAACATTTTATAATTATCTATAGAAAATCTTCCCTGGTGCACATCAATGGGTCACCCCCAGAACCTTCTCAGCGGACTGTGAATTAGCATTTATTTGAATATATTTTAGTTCATTATATACAAATAGACAGGATATTGGTACAATACAAGGAGAATGTTAGTGGGTGTGAAGAGTATAGTGTTAATAGAGGAAATGCAATACAAGGCCCATACATCTTTCACCAGAGTCATTAAAGGTTATAATTAACCATCTCAGGGGCCATCTTATAAATTAAAGTGACAACCACTAAAGGCAGTAACTGCATACAAATAGCTTAGTATTATATACCAGTGCAGGATCGGGGATTGTTTCCTTGTACCATGCCACACTTCCTAACTGCTGGTTCGGTTTTAATGTTATTAGGCTTCCCAATGCTCATGCTGGATGTCAGGGGAGCTGCCTTACAAGGTAGCTAAAATAGGAGTGGTTTTCCCTATCTTATCCTGGCAAACTTTGCATATTTTCCCAGAATCCCCTAGTGTAGAATTAATGGTTATAAGTCTCCACAAGCCTATAAGGCAGCCTTAATTCACAGTCTCTGTAAGTAAAACTCTAACTTCCCGACCCTAGTCACAAACCTTTCACCCAGCCAAACCAGATCCCTATGCTGTACTGAGGAGACCCAATCATGTCAAAACAGTGTTTGTCTACAGTTGGGAGTCTGTTCCTTCTGGAATAGATATACTGGTTTGGTTTTAATCCCACATCATGTCATTAGGCTTCCTGAAGGTCATTCTTGATGTCAAGGAAGCTGCCTTACAAGGTAGCTAAAAGAGGCGTGGTTTTCCTCATCCCATCCTGGAAAACTTATTTGCATACCATTGAGTAACACACTGGGGCACATTTACTTACCCGGCCGACCGAGTTCACCCAAAGTGCATTGTCTGACGCATTTGTGTTGCGATTCACAAAGATCGTGCGCCCGATGTGTCGCTTCCCCGCTCAGGTCCGACAGAGTTCACCATCTTCTTCCTGGTGCATGTAAGTGCATTGGTTGCGACACAATTTGAATATTAAATCCCGCGCTCAGTCCGAATCAGTTGGATCGTCCGACAGCCTGCCCCCTGATTTCTGTCGCATGAAAGCCAGCGCAGCTGCGCCACAATCCCCAGTTAAATACCTGTCCAAGGGGCGCAATTCTCGAAAATTTCTAAAATCCCACGAAAGTGCGATCCGCAGGACCCTTAGTAAATAAGCCCCAAATCATCTGCATTTTGATAGAAAAGTCTATCAACATCCCCCCCCCTACCCCGTATCATATAGCCAAAAATGGAGTAGAGTAGAGACAACTAGAATATAAATACAATGGACTCTCAAGCTTTTATATTGACTACAATTTGGATAACCAATGTTACTTGAAAGTATACTGGAGGGAAAGACAAGTTCACAATTGGTTTCAATGTCTTTAAATAAAAGAAAGTCTTTTCATATAAAGGGCAAATAGAGCATCAATTATCCAATGTTCAAGACTGACACAGGTAGAGAGCAGTGCATATAATAAAGTTATGGATCAGTACGGTACATATTATAAAGGTAGTGAGCAGTACATTTCATGAAGCACAGGAAGATAAAGAAATGTTTTATTAGATGTATAACTGGTAAACACAAGCGAAAGATGTGCTGCATAGGTAGCAACAAAAACTCATTATTCCAGCAGACAAGGCAGGGAGTATTACAGTATGCTACATACAGCACTGCAGAGAACAGCATGGTCCATATAGCAAAGGGAGAGAGCAGTACAGGGCATGTAACATAGGAAGAGAGCAGTACAGGACACGTAACATAGGAAGAGAGCAGTACATGACAAGTAACATAGGTAGAGAGCAGTACAGGACATGTAACATAGGTAGAGAGCAGTACATGACAAGTAACATAGGAAGAGAGCAGTACAGGACAAGTAACATAGGAAGAGAGCAGTACATGACAAGTAACATAGGTAGAGAGCAGTATAGGACATGTAACATAGGTAGAGAGCAGTATAGGACATGTAACATAGGTAGAGAACAGTACAGGATAAGTAACATAGGAAGAGAGCAGTACATGACAAGTAACATAGGTAGAGAGCAGTATAGGACATGTAACATAGGTAGAGAGGAGTATAGGACATGTAACATAGGAAGAAAGCAGTACATGACAAGTAACATAGGTAGAGAGCAGTACAGGACATGTAGTACAGGTAGAGAGCAGTACAGGACATGTAACATAGGTAGAGAGCAGTACAGGTCATGTAGCATAGGAAGAGAGCAGTACAGAACAAGTAACATAGGAAGAGAGCAGTACATGACAAGTAACATAGGTAGAGAGCAGTACAGGACATTTAACATAGGTAGAGAGCAGTATAGGACATGTAACATAGGTAGAGAGCAGTATAGGACATGAAACATAGGAAGAGAGCAGTACATGACAAGTAACATAGGTAGAGAGCAGTACAGGACATGTAACATAGATAGAGAGCAGTATAGGACATGTAGCATAGGAAGAGAGCAGTACAGGGCATGTAACATAGGTAGAGAGCAGTACAGGACATGTAACATAGGTAGAGAGCAGTACAGGGTATGTAACATAGGAAGAGAGCAGTACAGGACATGTAACATAGGTAGAAAGCAGTACAGGGTATGTAACATAGGAAGAGAGCAGTACAGGTTATGTAACATAGGAAGAGAGCAGTACAGGACAAGTAACATAGGAAGAGAGCAGTACATGACAAGTAACATAGGTAGAGAGCAGTACAGGACAAGTAACATAGGAAGAGAGCAGTACAGGACATTTAACATAGGAAGAGAGCAGTACATGACAAGTAACATAGGTAGAGAGCAGTACAGGACATGTAACATAGGTAGAGAGCAGTATAGGACATGTAGCATAGGAAGAGAGCAGTACAGGACAATTAACATAGGAAGAGAGCAGTACATGACAAGTAACATAGGTAGAGAGCAGTACAGGACATGTAACATAGGTAGAGAGCAGTGTAGGACATGTAACATAGGTAGAGAGCAGTGCAGGACATGTAACATAGGAAGAGAGCAGTACAGGACAATTAACATAGGAAGAGAGCAGTATAGGACATGTAACATAGGTAGAGAGCAGTATAGGACATGAAACATAGGAAGAGAGCAGTACATGACAAGTAACATAGGTAGAGAGCAGTACAGGACATGTAACATAGGTAGAGAGCAGTATAGGACATGTAGCATAGGAAGAGAGCAGTACAGGACAATTAACATAGGAAGAGAGCAGTACATGACAAGTAACATAGGTAGAGAGCAGTACAGGACATGTAACATAGGTAGAGAGCAGTGTAGGACATGTAACATAGGTAGAGAGCAGTGCAGGACATGTAACATAGGAAGAGAGCAGTACAGGACAATTAACATAGGAAGAGAGCAGTATAGGACATGTAACATAGGTAGAGAGCAGTATAGGACATGAAACATAGGAAGAGAGCAGTACATGACAAGTAACATAGGTAGAGAGCAGTGCAGGACGTGTAACATAGATAGAGAGCAGTATAGGACATGTAGCATAGGAAGAGAGCAGTACAGGGCATGTAACATAGGTAGAGAGCAGTACAGGACATGTAACAGAGGTAGAGAGCAGTACAGGGTATGTAACATAGGAAGAGAGCAGTACAGGATATGTAACATAGGTAGAAAGCAGTACAGGGTATGTAACATAGGAAGAGAGCAGTACAGGTTATGTAACATAGGAAGAGAGCAGTACAGGACAAGTAACATAGGAAGAGAGCAGTACATGACAAGTAACATAGGTAGAGAGCAGTACAGGACAAGTAACATAGGAAGAGAGCAGTACAGGACATTTAACATAGGAAGAGAGCAGTACATGACAAGTAACATAGGTAGAGAGCAGTACAGGACATGTAACATAGGTAGAGAGCAGTATAGGACATGTAGCATAGGAAGAGAGCAGTACAGGACAATTAACATAGGAAGAGAGCAGTACATGACAAGTAACATAGGTAGAGAGCAGTACAGGACATGTAACATAGGTAGAGAGCAGTGTAGGACATGTAACATAGGTAGAGAGCAGTGCAGGACATGTAACATAGGAAGAGAGCAGTACAGGACAATTAACATAGGAAGAGAGCAGTACATGACAAGTAACATAGGTAGAGAGCAGTACAGGACATGTAACATAGGTAGATAGCAGTATAGGACATGTAACATAGGTAGAGAGCAGTATAGGACATGTAACATAGAAAGAGAGCAGTACATGACAAGTAACATAGGTAGAGAGCAGTACAGGACATGTAACATAGGTAGAGAGCAGTATAGGACATGTAGCACAGGAAGAGAGCAGTACAGGACAAGTAACATAGGAAGAGAGCAGTACATGACAAGTAACATAGGTAGAGAGCAGTAAAGGACATGTAACATAGGAAGAGAGCAGTACAGGACAAGTAACATAGGAAGAGAGCAGTACATGACAAGTAACATAGGTAGAGAGCAGTACAGGGTATGTAACATAGGAAGAGAGCAGTACAGGACAAGTAACATAGGAAGAGAGCAGTACAGGTCATGTAACATAGGAAGAGAGCAGTACAGGACTAGTAACATAGGTAGAGAGCAGTACAGGACATGTAACATAGGTAGAGAGCAGTACAGGGTATGTAACATAGGTAGAGAGCAGTACAGGGTATGTAACATAGGAAGAGAGCAGTACAGGTCATGTAACATAGGAAGACAGCAGTACAGGTCATGTAACATAGGAAGAGAGCAGTACAGGACAAGTAACATAGGAGGAGAGCAGTACAGGACAAGAAACATAGGAAGAGAGCAGTACAGGACAAGTAACATAGGAAGAGAGCAGTACAGGGCATGTTACATAGGTAGAGAGCAGTAGAGGGTATGTTACAAAGGTAGAGAGAAGTAAACTGCATGTAACATAGCTAGAGAGCAGTACATGGTATGTAACATAGGTAGAGAGCAGTACAGGGTATGTTAAATAGTTAGACAGCAGTACAGGGCATGTAACATATGTAAAGAGCAGTACAGGGCATGTAACATAGGTAGAGAGCAGTACAGAGCATGTTACATAGGTAGAGAGCAGTACAGGACATATAACATAGGTAGATAGAAGTACAGGGTATGTAACATAGGTAAAAAGCAGTGCAGGACATGTAGTACAGGTAGAGAGCAGTACAGTACATGTAGTACAGGTAGAAAGTAGTACAGGATATGCAGTACAGGTAAAGAGCAGTACAGTACATGTAGTACAGAACATGTAGTACAGGTAGAGGGCAGTACAGGACATGTAGTATAGGTAGAAGGCAGTACATGTCATTTAGTAAAGGTAGAGAGCAGTACAGGGCATGTAGTACAGGTAGAGAGCAGTACAGTACATGTAGTACAGGTAGAGGGCACTATGAGTAGAGAGCAGTACAGGACATGTAGTACAGGTAGAAGGCAGTACATGACATGTAGTAAAGGTAGAGAGCAGTACAGGACATGTAGTAAAGGTAGAGAGCAGTACAGGGCATGTAGTACAGGTAGAGAGCAGTACAGGACATGTAGTACAGGTAGAAGGCAGTACATGACATGTAGTAAAGGTAGGGAGCAGTACAGGGCATGTAGTAAAGGTAGAGAGCAGTACAGGGCATGTAGTAAAGGTAGAGAGCAGTACAGGACATGTAGTACAGGTAGAAGGCAGTACATGACATGTAGTAAAGGTAGAGAGCAGTACAGGGCATGTAGTAAAGGTAGAGAGCAGTACAGGACATGTAGTAGAGGTAGAGAGCAGTAAAGGGCATGTAGTAAAGTTAGAGAGCAGTACAGGGCATGTAGCACAGGTAGAGAGTAGTACAGTACATGTAGTACAGGTAGAGGGCAGTACAGTACATGTCGTACAGGTGTAGGGCAGTACAGGACATGTAGTACAGGTAGAGGGCAGTACATGGCACATAGTACAGGTAGAGAGCAGTACAGTACATGCAGTACAGGTAGAGGGCAGTACAGGACAAGTAAAATAGGTAGAGAGCAGTACAGGGCATGTAACATAGGAAGAGAGCAGTACAGGGCATGTAACATAGGTAGAGAGCAGTGCAGGGCATGTAACATAGGAAGAGAGCCGTACAGGATATGTAACATAGGTAGAGAGCACTAAAGGGCATATAACATAGGTAGAGAGAAGCACAGGTCATAGAACATAGGTAGAGAGAAGTACAGGGCATGTAACAAAGGTAGATGGGAGTACAGGGTATGTAACATAGGTAGAGAGCAGTAATGGGCATGTAAAATAGGTAGAGAGCAGTACAGGACAAGTAACATAGGTAGAGAGCAGTAAAGGGCATGTAACATAGATAGAGATCAGTACAGGACAAGTAACATAGGTAGAGAGCAGTGCAGGACATGTAGTACAGGTAGATAGTAGTACAGGACATGTAGTAGAGGTAGAGGGCAGTCAAGTACATGTGGTGCAGGTAGAGAGCAGTGCAGTACATGTTGTACAGGTAGAAGGCAGTACAGTGCATGTAGTACAGGTAGAGAGCAGTACAGTACATGTGGTGCAGGTAGAAGGCAGTACAGTGCATGTTGTACAGGTAGAGAGCAGTACAGGACATGTAGTACAGGTAGAGAGCAGTACAGGGCATGTGGTGCAGGTAGAGAGCAGTACAGTACACGTAGTACAGGTAGAGGGCAGTACAGTACATGTAGTACAGGTAGATAGTACTACAGTTAGAGGGCTGTGCAGGACATGTAGTACAGTTAGAGGGCAGTGCAGGACATGTAGTACAGGTAGAGGGCAATACAGGACATGTAGTATAGGTAGAGAGCAGGACAGTACATGTAGTACAGGTAGAGAGAAGTACAGTACATGTAGTACAGGTAGAGGGCAGTACAGTACATGTAGTACAGGTAGATAGTAGTACAGTTAGAGGGAAGTGCAGGACATATAGTACAGGTAGGGAGCAGGACAGTACATGTAGTACAGGTAGAGAGCAGTACAGTACATGTAGTACAGGTAGAGGGCACTACAGGACAAGTAACATAGGTAGAGAGTAGAGATGAGCGAACATACTCGTCCGAGCTTGATGCTCGTTCAAGCATTAGCGTACTCGAAACTGCTCGTTGCTCGGACGAATACTTCGCCAGCTCGAGAAAATGGCATCTCCCGCCGTTTTGCTTTTTGGCGGCCAGAAACTGAGCCAATCACAAGCCAAGAGACTCTGCACTCCACCCAGCATGACGTGGTACCCTTACACGTCGATAGCAGTGGTTGGCTGGCCAGATCAGGTGACCCTGGAATAGACTAGCCCCTGCCTGCGCTGCTCGGATCATTCTGTGTCTGGATGCCGCTAGGGAGAGAGCTGCTGCTGGTCAGGGAAAGCGTTAGGCTGTTCTATTAGAATAGTGTTAGGCAGGAGTGATTCAACAAGAACCCAACAGCCCTTCTTAGGGCTACAATAACGTTATACATTTTTTTTTTTATTTGCATCTACTACCATATTGTGAGGAATTTGCAGTGAGACTTGCGACCGTTGTGTTTAGTGCTTAGTGACGCACATATCCATTGCAAAGACCGAAGTGGGACAATTTATTAGGGGTTGGATTTCAATTAGGCACAGTCTGCCATTTACTTTTTATTTTACGTTTATTTTTTCATAACTCAGTGTCATCTCATCTGGCATAGTACTGTGCTTTCATACTTGGCTAGAAAATAACCATAGCAATAGGATAGCATCGTTTGGTTTTAAAAACTAAAAAACACAAAAAAAAAAAAAAACACAAAAAAAAAAGTAAAAAAAAAATTAAAGTTATAACTTTCATTTTCAAAATGTTTAACCCGAGGGCTAGGGGTAGAGGACGGGGGCAGGGACGTGGGCGTCCAACTACTGCAGGGGTCAGAGGGCGTGGTCCTGGGCGGGGTGAGACACCACCTGCTGATGAGGGAGCAGGGGAACGCCGCAGAGCTACACTCCCTAGGTTCATGTCTGAAGTTACTGGGACTCGTGGTAGAGCACTGTTGAGGCCAGAACAGTGCGAACAGGTGATGTCGTGGATTGCCGACAATGCTTCGAGCAATTTGTCCACCAGTCAGTCTTCCACGCAGTCCACCCATGTCACCGAAATCGGCACTTCTCCAGCTCCTGCACCTCAGCCTCCTCCCCCCCAGTCTGCCCCCTCCCAGGAAAATTTGGCATTTGAACCGGCATACTCTGAGGAACTGTTTTCTGGACCCTTCCCACAGTCACAAACCACTTGTCCGGTTGCTGCTGAGCAATTTTCCGATGCCCAGGTTTTCCACCAGTCGCAGTCTCTGGGTGATGATGACCTTCTTGACGTAGTGGAAGAAGTGTGTAAAGAGGTGTCCGACGATGAGGAGACACGGTTGTCAGACAGTGGGGAAGTTGTTGTCAGGGCAGGAAGTCCGAGGGGGGAGCAGACTGAGGGATCGGAGGATGATGAGGTGACAGACCCAAGCTGGGTTGATAGGCTGGGTGAACACAGTGCTTCTGAGACGGAGGCGAGTCCTACAGCAGAACAGGTTGGAAGAGGCAGTGGTGGGGCCAGACGGAGAGGCAGGGCCAGAGCTGGTGCATCAGCGCCAAATGTTGCCCGTAGTCAAGCTTCCGTGGCGAGGGCTAGATTTTCAGAAGTCTGGAGGTTCTTTAAGGAAACACCGGATGACCGACGGACTGTGGTGTGCAACCTTTGCCAAACCAGGATCAGCAGGGGTTCCACCACTACTAGCTTAACTACCACCAGTATGCGCAGGCATATGAATGCTAAACACCCCACTCAGTGGCACCAAGCCCGTTCGCCTCCGGCCGTGCACACCACTGCTCCTTCCCCTGTGTCAGCTGATAGTCAGCCCCCTGCCCAGGACCCTGGCCCAAAAACCCCATCGTCGCCTCCACGATCCTCCACAGCATCCACCAGCGTTCAGCTCTCCATACCCCAGACGCTGGAGCGGAAAAGGAAATATAGTGCAACCCACCCGCACGCCCAAGCCCTTAATGTCCACATCTCCAGATTGCTTAGCCTGGTGATGCTGCCCTATAGGCTGGTAGAGACCGAGGCCTTTCGCAACCTCATGGCGGCGGCCGCCCCTCGGTATTCGGTCCCCAGCCGCCACTACTTTTCCCGATGTGCCGTCCCAGCCCTGCACCAGCACGTGTCAGACAACATCATCCGTGCCCTGACCAACGCCGTTTCTGACAAGGTCCACCTGACCACGGACACGTGGACGAGTGCTGCCGGGCAGGGCCACTATATATCGCTGACGGCACATTGGGTTAACTTGGTGGAGGCTGGGACCGAGTCTGACCCTGCGGCTGGTCATATACTGCCGACGCCAAGGATTGCGGGGCCTACCTCGGTCCAGGTCTCAAAGGCCTAGTATGCCTCCTCCTCCTCCCACCCCTCCTCCACCTCCTCCTCCGAACTACCATCCGTGGGCATGGCGCCATCAGTCGCTAGCTCTAGGCACAGCAGCAGTGCCGTCGCTAAGCGACAGCAGGCGGTGCTCAAACTGCTGAGCCTAGGCGATAAAAGGCACACCGCCCAAGAACTATTACAGGGCATCACGGCGCAGACTGATCTGTGTCTGGCACCGATGAACCTGAAGCAAGGCATGGTTGTGTGTGACAACGGCCGTAACCTGGTGGCGGCTCTGCAACTCGGCAGACTGACACATGTGCCATGCCTAGCCCATGTGTTAAATCTGAAAGTTCAGCGTTTCCTCAAGACATACCCCAATCTGTCTGATTTGCTCACGAAGG
Organism: Engystomops pustulosus; assembly: GCF_040894005.1. Classification (NCBI taxonomy): domain Eukaryota; kingdom Metazoa; phylum Chordata; class Amphibia; order Anura; family Leptodactylidae; genus Engystomops; species Engystomops pustulosus. The sequence goes on along the minus strand of NC_092416.1, from coordinate 164,204,627 downwards.
TGCGCCGCATCTGTGCGCATTTCAGAAAGTCCAGCACAGATGCTGCCACTCTCAGGGCAGCGCAGCGCCGCCTCCAACTGCCCGCTCACCGACTGTTGTGCGACGTGCCCACGAGGTGGAATTCAACATTAACCATGTTATCCAGAGTTTACCAGCAGCGCAGAGCGATTGTAGACTGCCAGATGTCAACTTCCACCAGAACTGGTAGTCAGGTCAGTCAGCTTCCTCAAGTCTACAATGAGGAGTGGACGTGGATGTCTGATATCTGTCAGGTGCTGAGTAACTTCGAGGAGTCAACACAGATGGTCAGTGGCGATGCCGCCATCATCAGCCTCACCATCCCGCTGCTTGGCCTGTTGAAAAACTCTCTGATCAGCATGAAGTCGGAAGCTTTGCGCTCGTCACAAGAGACGGGGGAAGAAGATTCCCTTGTTGATAGCCAAAGCACCCTCAGGTCTGTTTCTCAGCGCATATCGGAGGAGGTGGAGGAGGATGAGGAGGAAGAGGAGGAGAATGTTGGCGAGACACAAGAGGGGACCATTGTTGAGTCCTTCACTGTTCAGCGTGTATGGGCAGAAGAAAAGGAGTTGGAGGAGGAGGAAATGGACAGTCAGGCCAGTGAGGGGAGTGAATTCTTACGCGTTGGTACTCTGGCGCATATGGCAGATTTCATGCTAGGCTGCCTATCCCGTGACCCTCGCGTTCAAAGAATTTATTCCAGCACCGATTACTGGGTATTCACTCTCCTGGACCCACGGTACAAGCAAAATCTTTCCACTCTCATCCCTGCAGAGGAAAGGAGTGTGAGAATGCATGTATACCAGCAGGCCCTGGTGCACAAGCTGAAACAGTATTTCCCTTCTGACAGCGCTAGCGGCAGAGTGCGTAGTTCTGCGGGACAAGTAGCGAGGGAGAGTAGGCGAGCAGGCAGCTTGTCCAGCACTGGCAAGGGTACGCTTTACAAGGCTTTTGCCAGCTTTATGTCACCCCAGCAAGACACTGTCACCTGTCCCCAGTCTCGGCAGAGTAGGACTGATCTTTACAGAAAGATGGTGAGGGAGTACGTAGCTGACCATACCATCGTCCTAAATGATCACACAGCTCCCTACAACTACTGGGTTTCAAAGCTGGACATGTGGCACGAACTGGCGCTGTACGCCTTGGAGGTTCTTGCCTGCCCTGCCGCTAGCGTGTTGTCCGAGCGGGTTTTCAGTGCAGCTGGTGGCATCATCACCGATAAGCGTACACGCCTGTTGACTGACAGCGCTGACAGGCTGACGCTTATTAAGATGAATAAAGCCTGGATTTCTCATAATTTCCAATCTCCACCAGGTGAAGGAAGCTCAACCTGAATAATTTATGCACTCCTCCTCCTCATTTTCCTCCTTCTCCTCCTCTTTGTACACTAAAGCAGAGGAAACTGGCTATTTTTTGACAGGGCCCACTGGCTCTAGCTATAGTACTCTATGCATTTAATTTTTCTGGAGGGCCACCTACCCGGTCCTCTGTTTTAAACAATTTTTGGGACTGCCACATACAGGCACTCAATCTATTCAATTTTTCTGGAGGGCCACCTACCTGCTCCTCTGGTTTGAAAACTTTTTTGGACTGCCACATACAGGCACTCAATCTATGTCATTTTTCTGGAGGGCCACCAACCTGCTCCTCTGGTTTGAAAACGTTTTTGGACTGCCACATACAGGCACTATCCAGATTAAATTGTCTCCACACGTTGTCTCCATTGCTACCTCCAAAATTCGTCCATATAGCTGCCTCCATACATCGTCCCCTTATCAAACGAGGTGTGTCAGGCAGAAATTTAGGTTGTTTTCATGGATTCCACATCAAAGTTGTTAACTTTGTCGCCACCCTGCTGTGTTATCCACAAAATATACTGGCAAACTTTTATGATTAACCGATATTATTTCAGCGCTTCTTGCGCATCTGTTGATTACACTGCTGTGTAATCCACAAAATATACTGCCAAACTTTTACCATTTACCGATATTATTTCAGCGCTTCTTGCGCATCTGTTTACATTCCCCTCACCCGCCATATCCCAAACTTATAAGAACGCTACTACACTTGATCCTATACAAAAGGTTCTTAGAAGTGCTGTTTGGGGAGTAGCCTAGAGACAGGGGCTTGGATTGGCGAAAGCTCGCCTGGCAGCGGAGCGCCAGCTCCATCCCAAGATCCAACTAACATAGTTTTAACTGCAGCACCTTTAATCTACTACTAGTTCACTGCCTCCATACATGGTCCCCTTATCAAACGAGCTGTGTCAGGCAGAATTTTCAGGTGTTTCACCACATACATAGTGGAACTCGGCGCGTCTGTCGCCGCCATGCTGGAGACCTGCAGTTGCAATCATAGAAGCGCAATATGGATGCCCCATACTGTCGCTCTTAATCATGGAAGTCCTCTCCATGGCTGCCTCCAAATGTCGTCCCCTTATCAAACGAGCAATGTCAGGCTCATTTTTCGGGTGTTTCACCAGATACGTTATGGAACTTGGTCACTATGTCGCCACCATGCTGTGTTATTGACTAAATATACCGTCAACCTTTTGTTCACAGTTACAGCCTTCTTGCTCACCTCCTTTGGTTCCTCTCTGCCACCCATTGGTTTGAAGCCTGAGTCCATTTAGGGTATGTCGCCATGCCACTCTCTAGCCTGCCGCTGCTGCCGCTGCCTCTGCATGCCATCCCCTATAGTGTCAGGGTCAATTATTGGATGTTTTAGATGCTATCTAGCTTCATTCTGTCACTCTGTCATGGCCATGCTGTTGCCCATAATTTTGGCATAATGGTGCGATTAAGCAGCCTCAGAGGCATCCATGCATGCTGCCCCTGCTGTTTCCTGTCCATTTCCGTGGTGTTTCCATCCTTTTCTGAGGTTTCCAGGTGTTTGGCCAAGCTTCCCTGTGCAGAGCCTTGGTCCCCTTGAAAAATGCTCGAGTCTCCTATTGACTTCAATGGGGCTCGTTATTCGAGACGAGCACTCGAGCATCGGGAAAAGTTTGTCTCGAATAACGAGTACCCGAGCATTTTAGTGCTCGCTCATCTCTAGTAGAGAGCAGTACAGGGTATGTAACATAGGATGAGAGCAGTGCAGGGTATGTTACATAGGTAGATAACAATACATGGTATGTAAAATAGGTAGAGAGCAGTACAGGGCATGTAACATAGGAAGAGAGCAGTACAGGGCATGTAACATAGGTAGAGAGCAGTGCAGGGCATGTAACATAGGAAGAGAGCCGTACAGGATATGTAACATAGGTAGAGAGCACTAAAGGGCATATAACATAGGTAGAGAGAAGCACAGGTCATAGAACATAGGTAGAGAGAAGTACAGGGCATGTAACAAAGGTAGATGGGAGTACAGGGTATGTAACATAGGTAGAGAGCAGTAATGGGCATGTAAAATAGGTAGAGAGCAGTACAGGACAAGTAATATAGGTAGAGAGCAGTAAAGGGCATGTAACATAGGTAGAGAGCACTAAAGGGCATGTAACATAGATAGAGATCAGTACAGGACAAGTAACATAGGTAGAGAGCAGTGCAGGACATGTAGTACAGGTAGATAGTAGTACAGGACATGTAGTAGAGGTAGAGGGCAGTACAGTACATGTGGTGCAGGTAGAGAGCAGTGCAGTACATGTTGTACAGGTACAAGGCAGTACAGTGCATGTAGTACAGGTAGAGAGCAGTACAGTACATGTGGTGCAGGTAGAAGGCAGTACAGTGCATGTAGTACAGGTAGAGAGCAGTACAGGACATGTAGTACAGGTAGAGAGCAGTACAGGGCATGTGGTGCAGGTAGAGAGCAGTACAGTACACGTAGTACAGGTAGAGGGCAGTACAGTACATGTAGTACAGGTAGATAGTACTACAGTTAGAGGGCAGTGCAGGACATGTAGTACAGTTAGAGGGCAGTGCAGGACATGTAGTACAGGTAGAGGGCAATACAGGACATGTAGTATAGGTAGAGAGCAGGACAGTACATGTAGTACAGGTAGAGAGAAGTACAGTACATGTAGTACAGGTAGAGGGCAGTACAGTACATGTAGTACAGGTAGATAGTAGTACAGTTAGAGGGAAGTGCAGGACATATAGTACAGGTAGGGAGCAGGACAGTACATGTAGTACAGGTAGAGAGCAGTACAGGGCATGTGGTGCAGGTAGAGAGCAGTACAGTACACGTAGTACAGGTAGAGGGCAGTACAGTACATGTAGTACAGGTAGATAGTACTACAGTTAGAGGGCAGTGCAGGACATGTAGTACAGGTAGAGGGCAGTACAGGACATGTAGTACAGTTAGAGGGCAGTGCAGGACATGTAGTACAGGTAGAGGGCAGTGCAGGACATGTAGTATAGGTAGAGAGCAGGACAGTACATGTAGTACAGGTATAGAGAAGTACAGTACATGTAGTACAGGTAGAGGGCAGTACAGTACATGTAGTACAAGTAGATAGTAGTACAGTTAGAGGGAAGTGCAGGACATATAGTACAGGTAGGGAGCAGGACAGTACATGTAGTACAGGTAGAGATCAGTACAGTACATGTAGTACAGGTAGAGGGCAGTACAGTACATGTAGTACAGGTAGAGGGCAGTACAGTACATGTAGTACAGGTAGATAGTAGTACAAATGGAGGGCAGTGCAGGATATGTAGTACAGGTAGGGAGCGGTAAAGGTAGAGATTAGTACACGTAGATAATGGTATACGGACAGTAGAGATATATAATGATCTTGGATCTACCTCCTTTATAATCACATAATTGCTGAAGCCATTAAAATATTATATTCAATATTTTCTCATTAGTGCTGTACAGGTTATCACATTACACACTTAAGGTTAAATAAAAGATGAAACCATTATTGGAGAAGCCTGAAATGGCTTTTTTCTAATACACGCAGCAGAAATCCTAATTTGGGAACCAGGACATATTCCACTACTAAATTTCCTCTTTGCTGATCTAAATACATTGTTTAACTGTGAGATTTTTTAAAACCAATGCTGACTCCGGATCATTGAAATGTAGTGTTTCCTTAGGCTGTAACTGCCAAACATGATCAATCCATTCCGCAGAGAGGGGAAGGGCTCTGTCCTCCGGCCGCGGGCTCTTATGGCAGTCTGTCCCTTCCAATTGCTCAGTGGTGACAGTCCACATCTGCAGGCATCAGATCAGACTACAGACTTGTACACAAAGGGGCTGCTTAAAGATTTAATATAAAGTGACCAGGGACATGAGAGATGCAGAAAGAATCTGGCAGAGAAACAACTGGCCTTTTCTTCTGGATACCAGGATGGAGGATGGGATATAGAACATGGGCCATATTTGTCGACAATAACCATGTGACAATGTGGATTCCATTGTTGATAAAGACACCCCCACAGCCATAAGCAAAGGGGGGCATAACTTTGCCATGGGGGGGATCTATAACGCAGGCATTTTTATTTAGTAGTATTCATTTAATATGGGTGGGTTCTGCTTGTACTGTGGTACTGTGAGAGGGCAGAGTATGTAGGGTCTAGGGTGGTACTGTGAAAGGGCAGAGTATGTAGGGTCTCGGGTGGTACTGTAAGAGGGCAGAGTATGTACAGTCTAGGGTGGTACTGTGAAAGGGCAGAGTATGTAGGGTCTCGGGTGGTACTGTAAGAGGGCAGAGTATGTAGAGTCTAGGGTGGTACTGTGAAAGGGCAGAGTATGTAGGGTCTAGGGTGGTACTGTGAGAGGGCAGAGTATGTAGGGCAGGGTGGTACTGTGAGAGGGCAGAGTATGTAGGGTCTAGGGTGGTATTGTGAGAGGGCAGAGTATGTAGGGTCTAGGGTGGTACTGTGAGAGGGCAGAGTATGTAGGGTCTAGGGTGGTGCTGTGAGAGGGCAGAGTATGTAGGGTCTAGGGTGGTACTATGAGAGGGCAGAGCATATAGGGTCTAGGGTTGTACTATGAGAGGGCAGAGTATGTAGGGTCTAGCGTGTTACTGTGAGAGGGCAGAGTATGTAGGGTCTAGGGTGTTACTGTGAGAGTGCAGAGTATGTAGGGTCTAGGGTGGTACTGTGAGAGGGAAGAGTATGTAGGGTCTAGGGTGTTACTGTGAGAGTGCAGAGTATGTAGGGTCTAGGGTGGTACTGTGAGAGGGAAGAGTATGTAGGGTCTAGGGTGGTACAATGAGAGGGCAGATTAAGTAGAGTCTAGGGTAGTACTGTGAGAGGGCAGAGTATGTAGACTCTAGGGTGGTACTGTGAGAGGGCAAAGTATGTAGAGTCTAGGGTGGTACTGTGAGAGGGCAGAGTATGTAGGGTCTAGGGTGGTACTATGAGAGGGCAGAGCATATAGGGTCTAGGGTTGTACTATGAGAGGGCAGAGTATGTAGGGTCTAGCGTGTTACTGTGAGAGGGCAGAGTATGTAGGGTCTAGGGTGTTACTGTGAGAGTGCAGAGTATGTAGGGTCTAGGGTGGTACTGTGAGAGGGAAGAGTATGTAGGGTCTAGGGTGGTACAATGAGAGGGCAGATTAAGTAGAGTCTAGGGTAGTACTGTGAGAGGGCAGAGTATGTAGACTCTAGGGTGGTACTGTGAGAGGGCAAAGTATGTAGAGTCTAGGGTGGTACTGTGAGAGGGCAGAGTATGTAGAGTCTAAGGTGGTACTGTGAGAGGGCAGAGTATGTAGGGCAGGGTGGTACTGTGAGAGGGAAAAGTATGTAGGGTCTAGGGTGGTACTGTGAGAGGGCAGAGTATGTAGGGCAGTGTGGTACTGTGAGAGGACAGAGTATGTAGGGCAGGGTGGTACTGTGAAAGGGCAGAGTATGTAGGGTCTAGGGTGGTACTGTGAGAGGGCAGAGTATGTAGGGCAGGGTGGTACTGTGAGAGCGCAGAGTATGTAGGGTCTAGGGTGGTATTGTGAGAGGGCAGAGTATGTGGACTCTAGGGTGGTACTGTGAGAGTGCAGAGTATGTAGGGTCTAGGTTGGTACTGTGAGAGGGCAGAGTATGTAGGGTCTAGGGTGGTACAATGAGAGGGCAGATTATGTAGAGTCTAGGGTAGTACTGTGAGAGGGCAGAGTATGTAGACTCTAGGGTGGTACTGTGAGAGGGCAGAGTATGTAGAGTCTAGGGTGGTACTGTGAGAGGGCAGAGTATGTAGAGTCTAAGGTGGTACTGTGAGAGGGCAGAGTATGTATGGCAGGGTGGTACTGTGAGAGGACAGAGTATGTAGGGCAGGGTGGAACTGTGAGAGGGCAGAGTATGTAGGGTCTAGGGTGGTACTGTGAGAGGGCAAAGTATGTAGACTCTAGGGTGGTACTGAGAGAGGGCAGAGTATGTAGGGTCTAGGGTGGTACTGTGAGAGGGCAGAGTATGTAGACTCTAGGGTGGTACTGTGAGAGGGCAGAGTATGTAGGGTCTAGGGTGGTGCTGTGAGAGGGCAGAGTATGTAGGGTCTAGGGTGGTACTATGAAAGGGCAGAGTATGTAGGGTCTAGGGTGGTACTATGAGAGTGCAGGATATGTAGGGTCTAGGGTGATACTGTGAGAGGGCAGAGTATGTAGGGTCTAGGCTGGTACTATGAGAGGGCAGAGTATGTAGGGTATAGCGTGTTACTGTGAGAGGGCAGAGTATGTAGGGTCTAGGGTGTTACTGTGAGAGTTCAGAGTATGTAGGATCTAGGGTGGTACTGTGAGAGGGAAGAGTATGTAGGGTCTAGGGAGGTAAAATGAGAGGGCAGATTATGTAGAGTCTAGGGTAGTACTGTGAGAGGGCAGAGTATGTAGGGTGTAGGGTGGTACTGTGAGAGGGAAGAGTATGTAGGGTCTAGGGTGGTACAATGAGAGGGCAGATTGTGTAGAGTCTAGGGTGGTACTGTGAGAGGGCAGAGTATGTAGACTCTAGGGTGGTACTGTGAGAGGGCAGAGTATGTAGGGTCTCGGGTGGTACTGTACGAGGGCAGAGTATGTAGAGTCTAGGGTGGTACTGTGAGAGGGAAGAGTATGTAGGGTCTAGGGTGGTACTGTGAAAGGGCAGAGTATGTAGGGTCTGGGGTGGTACTGTGAGAGGGCAGAGTATGTAGGGTCTAGGGTGGTACTGTGAGAGTGCAGGATATGTAGGGTCTAGGGTGTTACTGTGAGAGGGCAGAGTATGTAGGGTGTACGGTGATACTGTGAGAGGGAAGTGTATGTAGGGTCTAGGGTGGTACAATGAGAGGGCAGAGTATGTAGGGCAGGGTGTACTGTGAGAGGGCAGAGTATGTAGGATAGGGTGGTACTATGAGAGGGCTGGGGCCCAGCAGTATTTATCACTTCCTGTCCTGTGTATCTTTTCCTCTTTTTCTCACCAGAAGACCATGGAGAAACATACAACTCCCACCCGCCCGGTACCATTACTACTCTACAACTGTTTAACTACTTTATGTATAATTAGGAAACTTTATTGTACATGATTTGTTGAATCCTGACATTGTGTATCTTGTTCCATGTAATATAGCTATTTACTGCACTATGATGAGATAAAGATGGCTATATCCTTCTAAGCCCAGAGGAAGGGCAATCCTTCAGCCATGGGTTCCCTAGAGGTTTCCTCTACCAGGGGTTTTTCCTCTGTGGGATGACTCTTTGTGAGTTGGAGGTTGGCCAGATTTTATGGTTGCCTGGACATTAATTTATCCGTCACAGCTTTGGAGTTGGCGGTGGAGGAGTTGGGTGGAAGTTGCAGGTGGACTTATTTTTAACTCATAGAGGATGTTAAACCTCATGGTGGTGAACAGGGTGAGCTTTGGAAGTGGCCAGCCTGAAGGATGTCTTAATGGTAATGTCATCCAGGGGTGGGCACGGTGGTGAAGCACAGGAGTAAGGATCTTCACAAGGGTCATTGGTGCCCTTAAAGTGGACTGGCTCTGCTAGAATGGCAGCCAGAGTGTGCCGCCCCTTTATTGCTGTCTGGCCGGTGGGCTGTACATCAGGCAGCAGGGGATCTCACAGTGTAGGTGAATCCCATTCCTAGCAATTCACCCAACTCCTCCTTTAACTTTTTTAGTCTTGTGATTTAAATAAAGCTGTGGCCTATTTGACGCCATAAAATAAAGTGTTTTGTGTTTATTTATACCGGTCACAGTGTTTCCTCTTGAGCTGTTATGGCGAAGTGAGGGCACATCCCATAGCCAAAAATCATGCAATGTACAAGACCTCGGTTGTCATTTCAGGCTTTATAGACTTGGATTTTATTACTGTATTATACATTTGGACCAAAATGTTGACTCTAATGAAGTGTATGGCTGTCCAGTCTAGCTTTGTCGTACTTAGGCCCCACAAGAGGTCTATGGCACCCAATCAACAAACCATGACCTGGCCGGGCAGCTGCACCACAAGGGATAGGACATGTCCTATCTTTTGCCAGATTGTGATTACAGACACTCAACTTTCTATACAGAGGGGAGGGGTAAGGAGCACTGACCCCCTCCCCTTTTCTGCACCTGGCCATGTGCTACGCCCGGGATCTGGTGTGGGTGAGCACAAGGTTATTTGCATGGAGCCTAATGACACTTTTAATTAGTTTGCCCCACTATATTTCTCTTGCAATGGAAACTGCTGTAAAAAATGAAGCTCCTATCATGCATGCCCTCTGAGGATTGTGGGAAAGGAATCCAGGTGGTCCACTACTTAAGGACACCCGACTTACAGAAAACCCCTACTTACAGACGGACCCCTCTGACCACTGTGACCTCTGGTGAAGCTCTATGGAAGCTTTTGTTTAGTCCCAGGCTGCAATGATCAGCTGTAAGGTGTCTGGAGGCTTTTTTGATGATCCTTTGTCCCATTACAGCAAAAAAGGTGAAAACTAGAGATGAGCGAGCACTAAAATGCTCGGGTACTCGTTATTCGAGACAAACTTTTCCCGATGCTCGAGTGCTCGTCTCGAATAACGAGCCCCATTGAAGTCAATGGGAGACTCGAGCATTTTTCAAGGGGACCAAGGCTCTGCACAGGGAAGCTTGGCCAAACACCTGGGAACCTCAGAAAAGGATGGAAACACCACGGAAATGGACAGGAAACAGCAGGGGCAGCATGCATGGATGCCTCTGAGGCTGCTTAATCGCACCATTATGCCAAAATTATGGGCAACAGCATGGCCATGACAGAGTGACAGAATGAAGCTAGATAGCATCTAAAACATCCAATAATTGACCCTGACACTATAGGGGACGGCATGCAGAGGCAGCAGCGGCAGGCTAGAGAGTGGCATGGCGACATACCCTAAATGGACTCAGGCTTCAAACCAATGGGTGGCAGAGAGGAACCAAAGGAGGTGAGCAAGAAGCGCTCAAATAATATCGGTACATGATAAAAGTTTGCCAGTATATTTTGTGGATTACACAGCAGGGTGGTGACAAAGTTAACATGGAAGCCATGAAAACAACCCAAAATTCTGCCTGACACAGCTCGTTTGATAAGGGGAACATGTATGGAGGCAGTGAACTAGTAGTAGATTAAAGGTGCTGCAGTTAAAACTATGTTAGTTGGATCTTGGCATGGAGCTGGCGCTCCGCTGCCAGGCGAGCTTTCGCCAATCCAAGCCCCTGTCTCTAGGCTACTCCCCAAACAGCACTTCTAAGAACCTTTTGTATAAGATCAAGTGTAGTAGCGTTCTTATAAGTTTGGGATATGGCGGGTGAGGGGAATGTAAACAGATGCGCAAGAAGCGCTGAAATAATATCGGTAAATGATAAAAGTTTGCCAGTATATTTTGGGGATTACACAGCAGGGTGGCGACAAAGTTAACAAGTTTGATGTGGAAGCCATGAAAACAACCCAAAATTCTGCCTGACACAGCTCGTTTGATAAGGGGACCATGTATGGAGGCAGTGAACTAGTAGTAGATTAAAGGTGCTGCAGTTAAAACTATGTTAGTTGGATCTTGGCATGGAGCTGGCGCTCCGCTGCCAGGCGAGCTTTCGCCAATCCAAGCCCCTATCTCTAGGCTACTCCCCAAACAGCACTTCTAAGAACCTTTTGTGTAAGATCAAGTGTAGTAGCGTTCTTGTAAGTTTGGGATATGGCGGGTGAGGGGAATGTAAACGGATGTGCAAGAAGCGCTGAAATAATATCGGTTAATCATAAAAGTTTGCCAGTATATTTTGTGGATAACACAGCAGGGTGGCGACAAAGTTAACAACTTTGATGTGGAATGCCCTGTAACAGCTCTTGGGCGGTGTGCCTTTTATCGCCTAGGCTCAGCAGTTTGAGCACCGCCTGCTGTCGCTTAGCGACGGCACTGCTGCTGTGCCTAGAGCTACCGACTGATGGCGCCATGCCCACGGATGGTAATTCGGAGGAGGAGGAGGTGGAGGAGGGGTGGGAGGAGGAGGTATAGTAGGCCTTTGAGACCTGGACCGAGGTAGGCCCCGCAATCCTCGGCGTCGGCAGTATATGACCAGCCCCAGGGTCAGACTCGGTCCCAGCCTCCACCAAGTTAAGTGTAGTAGCGTTCTTATAAGTTTGGGATATGGCGGGTGAGGGGAATGTAAACAGATGCACAAGAAGCGCTGAAATAATATCGGTTAATCATAAAAGTTTGCCAGTATATTTTGTGGATAACACAGCAGGGTGGCGACAAAGTTAACAACTTTGATGTGGAATCCATGAAAACAACCCAAATTTCTGCCTGACACACCTCGTTTGATAAGGGGACGATGTATGGAGGCAGCTATATGGACGACTTTTGGAGGTAGCAATGGAGACAACGTGTGGAGGCTGCTATGGAGACAATTTAATTTGGATAGTGCCTGTATGTGGCAGTCCAAAAAAGTTTTCAAACCAGAGGAGCAGGTAGGTGGCCCTCCAGAAAAATGGAATAGATTGAGTGCCTGTATGTGGCAGTCCAAAAAAGTTTTCAAACCAGAGGAGCAGGTAGGTGGCCCTCCAGAAAAATGAAATAGATTGAGTGCCTGTATGTGGCAGTCCAAAAAAGTTTTCAAACCAGAGGAGCAGGTAGGTGGCCCTCCAGAAAAATGGAATAGATTGAGTGCCTGTATGTGGCAGTCCAAAAAAGTTTTCAAACCAGAGGAGCAGGTAGGTGGCCCTCCAGAAAAATGAAATAGATTGAGTGCCTGTATGTGGCAGTCCAAAAAAGTTTTCAAACCAGAGGAGCAGGTAGGTGGCCCTCAAGAAAAATGAAATAGATTGAGAGCCTGTATGTGGCAGTCCAAAAAAGTTTTCAAACCAGAGGAGCAGGTAGGTGGCCCTCCAGAAAAATGAAATAGATTGAGTGCCTGTATGTGGCAGTCCAAAAAAGTTTTCAAACCAGAGGAGCAGGTATGTGGCCCTCCAGAAAAATGAAATAGATTGAGTGCCTGTATGTGGCAGTCCAAAAAAGTTTTCAAACCAGAGGACCGGGTAGGTGGCCCTCCAGAAAAATTAAATGCATAAAGTACTATAGCTAGAGCCAGTTGGCCCTGTCAAAAAATAGCCAGTTTCCTCTGCTTTAGTGTACAAAGAGGAGGAGAAGGAGGAAAATGAGGAGGAGGAGGAGGAGTGCATAAATTATTCAGGTTGAGCTTCCTTCACCTGGTGGAGATTGGAAATTATGAGAAATCCAGGCTTTATTCATCTTAATAAGCGTCAGCCTATCAGCGCTGTCAGTCGACAGGCGTGTACGCTTATCGGTGATGATGCCACCAGCTGCACTGAAAACCCGCTCGGACAAGACGCTAGCGGCAGGGCAGGCAAGAACCTCCAAGGCGTACAGCGCCAGTTCGTGCCACATGTCCAGCTTTGAAACCCAGTAGTTGTAGGGAGCTGTGTGATCATTTAGGACGATGGTATGGTCAGCTACGTACTCCCTCACCATCTTTCTGTAAAGATCAGCCCTACTCTGCCGAGACTGGGGACAGGTGACAGTGTCTTGCTGGGGTGACATAAAGCTGGCAAAAGCCTTGTAAAGTGTACCCTTGCCAGTGCTGGACAAGCTGCCTGCTCGCCTACTCTCCCTCGCTACTTGTCCCGCAGAACTACGCACTCTGCCGCTAGCGCTGTCAGAAGGGAAATACTGTTTCAGCTTGTGCACCAGGGCCTGCTGGTATTCATGCATTCTCACACTCCTTTCCTCTCCAGGGATGAGAGTGGAAAGATTTTGCTTGTACCGTGGGTCCAGGAGAGTGAATACCCAGTAATCGGTGCTGGAATAAATTCTTTGAACGCGAGGGTCACGGGATAGGCAGCCTAGCATGAAATCTGCCATATGCGCCAGAGTCCCAACGCGCAAGAATTCACTCCCCTCACTGGCCTGACTGTCCATTTCCTCCTCCTCCAACTCCTCCAACTCCTCTTCTTCTGCCCATACACGCTGAACAGTGAAGGTTTGAGCAATGGTCCCCTCTTGTGTCTCGCCAACATTCTCCTCCTCTTCCTCCTCATCCTCCTACACCTCCTCCGATATGCGCTGAGAAACAGACCTGAGGGTGCTTTGGCTATCAACAAGGGAATCTTCTTCCCCCGTCTCTTGTGACGAGCGCAAAGCTTCCGACTTCATGCTGATCAGAGAGTTTTTCAACAGGCCAAGCAGCGGGATGGTGAGGCTGATGATGGCGGCATCGCCACTGACCATCTGTGTTGACTCCTCAAAGTTACTCAGCACCTGACAGATATCAGACATCCACGTCCACTCCTCATTGTAGACTTGAGGAAGCTGACTGACCTGACTACCAGTTCTGGTGGAAGTTGACATCTGGCAGTCTACAATCGCTCTGCGCTGCTGGTAAACTCTGGATAACATGGTTAATGTTGAATTCCACCTCGTGGGCACGTCGCACAACAGTCGGTGAGCGGGCAGTATGAGGCGGCGCTGCGCTGCCCTGAGAGTGGCAGCATCTGTGCTGGACTTAATGAAATGCGCACAGATGCGGCGCACCTTCGTGAGCAAATCTGACAGATTGGGGTATGTCTTGAGGAAACGCTGAACTATCAGATTTAACACATGGGCCAGGCATGGCACATGTGTTAGTCTGCCGAGTTGCAGAGCCGCCACCAGGTTACGGCCGTTGTCACACACAACCATGCCTTGCTTCAGGTTCAGCGGTGCCAGCCACAGATCAGTCTGCGCCGTGAGGCCCTGTAATAGTTCTTGGGCGGTGTGCCTTTTATCGCCTAGGCTCAGCAGTTTGAGCACCGCCTGCTGTCGCTTAGTGACGGCACTGCTGCTGTGCCTAGAGCTAGCGACTGATGGCGCCATGCCCACGGATGGTAGTTCGGAGGAGGAGGTGGAGGAGGGGTGGGAGGAGGAGGAGGCATAGTAGGCCTTTGAGACCTGGACCGAGGTAGGCCCCGCAATCCTCGGCGTCGGCAGTATATGACCAGCCCCAGGGTCAGACTAGGTCCCAGCCTCCACCAAGTTAACCCAATGTGCCGTCAGCGATATATAGTGGCCCTGCCCGGCAGCACTCGTCCACGTGTCCATGGTCAGGTGGACCTTGTCAGAAACGGCGTTGGTCAGGGCACGGATGATGTTGTCTGACACGTGCTGGTGCAGGGCTGGGATGGCACATCGGGAAAAGTAGTGGCGGCTGGGGACCGAATACCGAGGGGCGGCCGCCGCCATGAGGTTGCAAAAGGCCTCGGTCTCTACTAGCCTATAGGGCAGCATCTCCAGGTTAAGCAATCTGGAGATGTGGACATTAAGGGCTTGGGCGTGCGGGTGGGTTGCACTATATTTTCTTTTCCTCTCCAGCGTCTGGGGTATGGAGAGCTAAACGCTGGTGGATGCTGTGGAGGATCGTGGAGGCGACGATGGGGTTTTTGTGCCAGGGTCCTGGGCAGGGGGCTGACTATCAGCTGACACAGGGGAAGGAGCAGTGGTGTGCACGGCCGGAGGTGAACGGACTTGGTGCCACTGATTCGGGTGTTTAGCATTCATATGCCTGCGCATACTGGTGGTAGTTAAGCTAGTAGTGGTGGAACCCCTGCTGATCCTGGTTTGGCAAAGGTTGCACACCACAGTCCGTCGGTCATCCGGTGTTTCCTTAAAGAACCTCCAGACTTCTGAAAATCTAGCCCTCGCCGCGGGAGCCCTCGCCACGGGAGCTTCACTACGTGACACATTTGGCGCTGATGCACCTGCTCTGGCCCTGCCTCTCCGTCTGGCCCCACCACTGCCTCTTCCAACCTGTTCTGCTATAGGACTCTCCTCCGTCTCAGAATCACTGTGTTCACCCGGCCTCTCAACCCAGCTTGGGTCTGTCACCTCATCATCCTCCGATCCCTCAGTCTGCTCCCCCCTCGGACTTCCTGCCCTGACAACAACTTCACCACTGTCTGACAACCGTGTCTCCTCATCGTCGGACACCTCTTTACACACTTCTTCCACTACGTCAAGAAGGTCATCATCACCCACAGACTGCGACTGGTGGAAAACCTGGGCATCGGAAAATTGCTCAGCAACAACCGGACAAGTGGTTTGTGACTGTGGGAAGGGTCCAGAAAACAGTTCCTCAGAGTATGCCGGTTCAAATGCCAAATTTTCCTGGGAGGGGGCAGACTGGGGGGGAGGAGGCTGAGGTGCAGGAGCTGGAGGAGTGCCGATTTCGGTGACATGGGTGGACTGCGTGGAAGACTGACTGGTGGACAAATTGCTCGAAGCATTGTCGGCAATCCACGACATCACCTGTTCGCACTGTTCTGGCCTCAACAGTGCTCTACCACGAGTCCCAGTAACTTCAGACATGATGAACCTAAGGAGTGTAGCTCTGCGGCGTTCCCCTGCTCCCTCATCAGCAGGTGGTGTCTCACCCCACCCAGGACCACGGCCTCTGACCCCTGCAGTAGATGGACGCCCACGTCCCCGCCCTCGTCCTCTACCCCTAGCCCTCGGGTTAAACATTTTGAAAATGAAAGTTATATAACTTTAATTTTTTTTTTTTTACTTTTTTTTGTGTTTTTTTGTGTTTTTTAGTTTTTTTTGTGTTTTTTAGTTTTTAAAACCAAACAATGCTATCCTATTGCTATGGCTATTTTCTAGCCAAGTATGAAAGCACACTGCTATGCCAGATGAGATGACGCTGAGTTATGAAAAAATAAACGTAAAATAAAAAGGAAATGGCAGACTGTGCCTAATTGAAATCCAACCCCTAATAAATTTTCCCACTTCGGTCTTTGCGATGGATATGTGCGCCACTAAGCGCTAAACACAGCGGTCGCAAGTCTCACTCCAAATTCCTCACAATTGGCTAGTATATGCACTGCAGCAAGGACAGCCACCAGCAGATCAACCAGAAATAAAATATATATAACGCTATTGTAGGCGTAAGTAAGCCGTTTGGATTCTCCTTTGGCTATTTTCTAGCCAAGTATGAAAGCACACTGATGTGATGACGCTGAGTTATGAAAAAATAAACGTAAAATAAAAAGGAAATGACAGACTGTGCCTAATTGAAATCCAACCCCTAATAAATTTTCCCACTTTGGTGTTTGAGGTGGATATGTGTGTCACTAAGAGCTAAACACAACGGTAGCAAGTCCCCCTGCAAATTCCTCACAATATGGTACTAGCTGCACTACTAGTGCCAGCAAGCCCAGCCACAAGCAAACAAAAAAAAAAAAAGTATAACGTTATTGTAGCCCTAAGAAGGGCTGTTGGGTTCTTGTTGAATCACTCCTGCCTAACAGTAATCTACTAGCACCCTAACGCTGTCCCTGACCAGCAGCAGCTCTCTCCCTAGCGGCATCCAGACACAGAATGATCCGAGCAGCGCGGGCAGCGGCTAGTCTATCCCAGGGTCACCTGATCTGGCCAGCCAACCACTGCTATCGACGTGTAAGGGTACCACGTCATGCTGGGTGGAGTGCAGAGTCTCCTGGCTTGTGATTGGCTCTGTTTCTGGCCGCCAAAAAGCAAAACGGCGGGAGCTGCCATTTTCTGGAGCGGGCGAAGTATTCGTCCGAGCAACGAGCAGTTTCAAGTACGCTAATGCTCGAACGAGCATCAAGCTCAGACGAGTATGTTTGCTCATCTCTAGTGAAAACCTATTGTCACCGGGACAATTTTTTTTTTTTTTTGGAGCTACCATTATAAAATATACAGTTCCGACTTACATACAAATTCAACTTAAGAACAAACCTATAGAACCTATCCTGTACGTAACCCGGGGACTGCCTGTATACAAATACATTTGGAGGAAATTCAAAAAGAGTTTGTTTCTAGCATTGTAATAAATCAAAAGGACACTTACAAAATGATGCAAACACAAAGCAGACGTGTGGTTAATGTTAGTTAGTAACACATTTGGGTAGTAAGAACATCTCTTTAAAAATTACAACATTTTGAATTCTGAAAATTGCAAATTTTAAAAACATTTTAACAAATTCCCCCTTTTTTATAAATAGATGCAAAATACATTAACCAAATTCTCCCACTAACTTGAAGCACAACATGTCACGATACAACACAATCTCAAAACCACCTGCACAAAATTAAAGTGTCCTAAAGTTACTACCAGATACAATGACACAGGGCAGTTTGGAAAAATAGGGCTTGGTCATCAAGGCACAAATGAGCTTGGTAACTAAGGGGTTAAATTAGTATATAGATATAGTTTTTCTTTTCCCACCAAGGAAAATGTCTTTGCATATTCCTTACCCAGAATCCCTAGCGTAGGATACATGGCCTTTAAAGGAATTTCCATAAGGAAAGATAAAACCCAGAGCTCTGGTATCAAATACTGAGCTAAAAGCTTTATGCCTTCTACTCTCACTTTCAGTATTGTCTGTAATTATTATGGATCCAATCTAGTGGCCATGTCCTCCCCACATGTAATGTCAGACCAGTTGTGCAAAAAAAAAAACTATTAGTCAAGCAATTTAAACTTGTTCTCAGTAGTAAGTGTTCAATTCCTTTATAGCAATAGCACATGTAAAATGATTGCCATTCCAATCAATGGGCTCTCCATGTCCTACATGTAATGTTAATGAGTAAGGGATGCTGTTGTTTAAAGTCGCTTCCTTTAACATGACATAGAGGACAGCTACATACCCAGAATTCCCTGAGTATTTCACAATGGATTTTCTAATGTGGAAAATCTGAAAAATAATATTGTATTTTGAAATCTTGGGCTAGATTTTTACCAAACCAACATCTACCATCAGGTGAGAGTTTGGAAGCCCCCACTCCATTAGATGGTCAACCATTCCTGCCAAAATTGGTGGTATTGGTTTACATTAATGTTCTCAGAACCATCTAAATGGATTCTGGTTGTAGTGTTCTTAGCTTGTTAACCACAACCAGGGCTTCTCTGCTGGAGCTGTGATTGATAACTGCTTTCTATAGTTCCATTACTTGGCTAAGCTGGGTGTGTGTTTTGTAAAAAGCTGGGTGGTTTCATCTTACTTCTGAGCTAAGAGTTTTCAGGTGTGGGTTGATTGATGGAAGGTAAAGCCAGTTAGCTGTGAGTGGAAGGCCTTCAATATCCAATTCTCAGTTCACTCAGTGCTGGTTATACTTTTTTTCTGTGATTTGCTGGACCTGTTCCCTGTAACCCGTTCCTGAGCCTGCAACCGCAGCCTGATCCAGAACCTCAAACCCATACCTGAACCTGCATCTTGCCTGATCTGGAACCCTGTAATCCCAACCTGCTCCAGCACCAAAAAAACTGTATTTGAGCATGAATCCAGCCATATCTGGTACCCCAAATACCAACCTGTTCGGGAACCAGGAATCTGTACCTTAGTGTGAATCCTGCCTGATCCGGAAACCCTGAAGCTGTACATAGCCCTTAATCTAGTTGGAACCAAGTTCCTGAGCCTGTTTCCTAAATCTCTTTGTCTGTGTATTTATCTGTTTGTCTGTATTTTCTGTGTCTTCTGTTCTGAGCACATACTCAGAGTAAGGATAGTCTTTAGGTTGTCCCTTTTTATTAAGGTAAGTGAGGCTATTAGGTAGGGAAATGGGGTCTGCACCAAATGTGATCTAAAACACGTATTTGAATAACACCATTCCAAATGAACTTCAAGGGCTGCTAACACAAAGATCCCCATTTGGGGTCCTCTATGAGGGGCATTATATAGTGTGTGTGTAAAGATGGGTATTATATTTTGTGGGCACAAAATAAGGGTGCTGTAATTGCAGGGTAATTGCAGGGCTTGATGGTGCCATAAAAAATGTGCCAATCCTTGGTTCAAAAAATATTGAGAACCACTGGTCTAGAATAATGTTATCTGCCACTACATTACTCATATTTGTTACTTACCCAAAATATACATAATATTCGTTAACATGTGATATATGGATATAAGGATATGCAATAGGGGTCCATTATTGTTACTACTTGGAGCTATCTGATTGCTTTCCAATCCTTCCACAGTTGACATTTCCTGCCATTCATTTTGTGCACCTTCTCCACTGGTTTAATTGTTTTTGTGAACTTTTCATTGTGTTAGCGTCTTCACAAAATCACCCAAGTAGATCTGCCAACATCCTCGGGTGTCACTAAATTACTTTGGAATTAAACTCATACAGCCCTTGGCACAGTCACCCCCCAACTCCTCTGTTTTCTAAGACAAGGAAATCTCATGAGTATCGATGGCGTACGCAGTTGGAGAGCATTCTGAGCGGATTACAAGCAGCCTAGAAAGCAGCTGTTAATTTAAACGCTTCCTTGAGCAGGTCTTCAGGAACCTGTCGAAATAAGTTCCATGTAATGTTTCGATGAGGTGGGAGCTCAGGAGGAAGAAGTAGGGGATGCCTCGAGGTGGTAGAGAATTCTACAAAGACAATATCCAGAGTATGTGTTTTATGGCTCAGCGGTTACAAGTGATTGCCTGGATGACCAAGAAGCCCATTAGTCAAGACAATGGAAGACGAGCAGTAGGCCATGGGTTTCAATCCCAATTCTTGATTCTGATCTAATGAAGTTAATTTGAAGTGAACGTCTAGAATGAAATATAATTACAAATTTCAATAATACTCTAAAATCTTTCAGATAGAACACACTCCAGTCAACTCGCACGCAATGCTAAGTGGGTTTTCACATTTCAATCCATTCTGAGCCATAAATCCTCCGTCTCTATTCCATACTATGGGATTTAAAAAAAAAAACTGTCTGGTAACTGAGAAAAAGTTATTAATAGGAGGCTATTACCATGACAACCCTTCATGATGCTCTGGCCTTTACATCATTGCCCATTGAGCCTAATACCGGCTTCTATATGGCTCCATAGAGCTTTAGTCCATGTGAAATTCGAGACGAAATTAAGTTTTATTTACAGCACAGCCGGATCTGAGAATTCTCAATCTTTACTGATTTCTGTATATAGCATGAATGTGTTCGAGATGTTCTGAAACTGTTTGATATTTCGGCAAAACAGGTGGTAAATCACTGGGAGGCCTCTCGGAAGAGTGTGAATAATTTGTGTTTATTTTAAAGTTGGCTCAGCAAATTTGACCGAACGAAAAATTTTGGGAACAGTGAAATTTGACATTATAGCTAACTTTACCAAAAGATATGATACGTTTTTTTTTTTGTGAAATTACATTTTTTTACTTACTGCATTTAAAGGGAACCTTCAGTTTACATAAATATGTTTTTATTAAACTTATTGCATAGTTATAATACCTGCTGCGCAACATTTTAATCTATCTGGAATGGATCTCTTTATTTTTGTGAATGATCACTCTAAAATGTTATATAATGCGTCCTAGGACTCCACTATATTTCAGAAGTAAAAGGGGAAATGATAGATATGCATATCCCAGCAAGTAGGAGGTGAGGAGGCCTATGTTTTTGGCTATGTCCGGGACATGTCTGGAATGTTTTATGCTGCCACATTGGATCAAGGACAAGTTTTTTCCAATGGGAAAGTGGTCATGTAGTATATCAAAGAAAATTAGAATTGTCACAGAAGTTGATTGCAAAATTGGATTGCCATTTATTTAGTGGTTCAAAAGTTATTAATTGGTTCTTTATGATTTGAGCCAGTGACTACAACTCAGCTTTACACCTGAAAAACACTTAGCTGTGCATCAGAGGGAATGGCAATTGGTACATGATTTATCGAATTCTGATTGATATGCTCCATGTCCACCTTCGCATTTTAAAAATCCAAAACGGCAGCTTTCAAGATGGCGGCCCTGTTACAGACATATGCTAAAAGATGATAATATAATTGTAAATAAGGTTACAACAAGACATCAGTCCATCAAGTCCAACCAATTATACAGTGTTGAGGATGCCCCCTGTCTATGGTGATGGTAGAATCACTTTTTCTCTAGGTGTAGAGGATTTCCATGTCTATGGTGATGGTAGAACCTCCTCTCCTCTAGGTGTAGAGGAAACCCCCTGTCTATGGTGATGGTAGAACCTCCTCTCCTCTAGGTGTAGAGGATGTCCCCTGTCTATGGTGATGGTAGAACCTCCTCTCCTCTAGGTGTAGGGGATGTCCCCCGTCTATGGTGATGGTAGAACCTCCTCTCCTCTAGGTGTAGAGGATGCCCCTGTCTATGGTGATGGTAGAACCGCTTCTCCTCTAGGTGTAGAGGATGCCCCCTGTCTATGGTGATGGTAGAACTGCCTCTCCTCTAGGTGTAGAGGATGCCCCCTGTCTATGGTGATGGTAGAACTGCCTCTCCTCTAGACAAAGAGGATGCCCCTGTCTATGGTGATGGTAGAACCGCTTCTCCTCTAGGTGTAGAGGATGCCCCCTGTCTATGGTAATGGTAGAACTGCCTCTCTTCTAGGTGTAGAGGATGCCCCCTGTCAATGGTGATGGTAGAACCCCCTTCCTCTAGGTGTAGAGGATGCCCCCTGTCTATGGTGATGGTAGAACCCCTTTCCTCTAGGTGTAGAGGATGTCCACTGTCTATGGTGATGGTAGAACTGTCTCTCCTCTAGACAAAGAGGATGCCCCCTGTCTATGGTGATGGTAGAACTGCCTCTCCTCTAGGTGTAGAGGATGCCCCCTGTCAATGGTGATGGTAGAACCCCCTTCCTCTAGGTGTGGAGGATGCCCCCTGTCTATGGTGATGGTAGAACTGCCTCTCTTCTAGGTGTAGAGGATGCCCCCTGCCTATGGCGATGGTAGAACCTCCTCTCCTCTAGGTATAGAGGATGTCCCCTGTCAATGGTGATGGTAGAACCCCTTTCCTTTAGGTGTAGAGGATGCTCACTGTCTATGGTGATGGTAGAACTGCCTCTCCTCTAGTTGTAGAGGGTGCCCCCTGTCTATGGCGATGGTAGAACCTACTCTCCTCTAGGTGTAGAGGATGTCCCCTGTCAATGGTGATGGTAGAACCCCTTTCCTGTAGGTGTAGAGGATGCCCCCTGTCTATGGTGATGGTAGAACCGCCTACCCTCTAGGTGTAGAGGATGCCCCCTGTCTATGGTAATGGTAGAACCGCCTCTCCTCTAGGTGTAGACGATGCCCCCTGTCTATGGTGATGGTAGAACTGCCACTCCTCTAGGTGTAGAGGATGCCCCCTGTCTATGGTGATGGTAGAACTGCCTCTCCTCTAGGTGTAGAGGATGTCCCCTGTCTATGGTGATGGTAGAACCCCTTTTCTCTAGGTGTAGAGGATGCTCACTGTCTATGGTGATGGTAGAACCGCCTCTCCTCTAGTTGTAGAGGGTGCCCCCTGTCTATGGCGATGGTAGAACCTACTCTCCTCTAGGTGTAGAGGATGTCCCCTGTCAATGGTGATGGTAGAACCCCTTTCCTCTAGGTGTAGAGGATGCCCTCTGTCTATGGTGATGGTAGAACCGCCTACCCTCTAGGTGTAGAGGATGCCCCCTGTCTATGGTAATGGTAGAACCGCCTCTCCTCTAGGTGTAGACGATGCCCCCTGTCTATGGTGATGGTAGAACTGCCACTCCTCTAGGTGTAGAGGATGCCCCCTGTCTATGGTGATGGTAGAACTGCCTATCCTCTAGGTGTAGAGGATGCCCCCTGTCTATGGTGATGGTAGAACCGCCTCTCCTCTAGGTGTAGAGGATGCCCCCTGTCTATGGTGATGGTAGAACCTCCTCTCCTCTAGGTATAGAGGATGTCCCCTGTCTATGGTGATGGTAGAACTGCCACTCCTCTAGGTGTAGAGGATGCCCCGTGTCTATGGTGATGGTAGAACTGCCACTCCTCTAGGTGTAGAGGATGCCCCCTGTCTATGGTGATGGTAGAACTGCCTATCCTCTAGGTGTAGAGGATGCCCCCTGTCTATGGTGATGGTAGAACCGCCTCTCCTCTAGGTGTAGAGGATGCCCCCTGTCTATGGTGATGGTAGAACCTCCTCTCCTCTAGGTATAGAGGATGTCCCCTGTCTATGGTGATGGTAGAACTGCCACTCCTCTAGGTGTAGAGGATGCCCCCTGTCTATGGTGATGGTAGAACTGCCTATCCTCTAGGTGTAGAGGATGCCCCCTGTCTATGGTGATGGTAGAACCGCCTCTCCTCTAGGTGTACAGGATGCCCCCTGTCTATGGTGATGGTAGAACCTCCTCTCCTCTAGGTATAGAGGATGTTCCCTGTCTATGGTGATGGTAGAACTGCCACTCCTCTAGGTGTAGAGGATGCCCCCTGTCTATGGTGATGGTAGAACCACCTCTCCTATAGGTGTAGAGGATGCCCCCTGTCTATGGTGATGGTAGAACCGCCTCTCCTATAGGTGTAGAGGATGTCCCCTGTTTATGGTGATCATTGAACCTCCTCTCCTTTAGTGGCCCTCAAGTGACCTCCCAAACATAGTACTAGAAGACTCCTGACTATGTACCTTAGAACACAACTAATTCCTGAACTGCTTTCCTCATCACGACAACCTTTTGGTCCATTCTAGATTGTGTTCCTCTGCTTGTCTGTAAATTTTTGTGTCCTGGGCAATGACCTTGTTCCTGACTATTTGTGAATAAAAAGAAGATGGCTATAAAGAAGAGAAAACACACATGCCCAAAGAGTCAACAAATAGCCTTTCCATTTACATCTATATATATATAAGATTGTGAATTACCTTTTGGAATAAACATTCAATAATTGTTGGGACACAGATCTACGTCCAGAATTTTGAGGGAGTCTATGGAAGTTGAATTTGGACTAAAGATGTGTGTGAATATGTCCCAGACCGGTAGTCGGATCAAAGGACCCCTGTTATGGAGGTAGGTGAAGGTACTAGAGAGGGGGGCGTATTTAATGCATATCCTCAAAAGTTTTGTGCAATTTTGGAATAGATTTCACAAAGAACATCTGAAAATTCTTCCCATAGAAAAGCCCTTTATTTATACTTCACAGATGCTCCTTAGGGAGTTGGAAAAGAATATTATATTTCATAATTTACTCTCGTTTTAGGAGGAGGCCAGCTGCCCACACTGTATGTATATGAATATTTTCTGCCAGGACCATAGAAATTAGTGCTGTGAAGGATCCATGTAAATCATGCAGAACTTCTGAAGTAAAACCCTTGCTTTGCGCTTTATTTGATTCATTGAAGGCAACTGGTCTTCTGGAAGATTCCTTGTCCTCCATTTATTCATCTAATGATGGAATCAATCACAGTTAACCGACTAAGAGAATTCTAATGCCCAAATGGAGACGTTCCATATATAATACTGAAGTAATGATGGCGCATTCACAATCACCTGTAAATAATTCTCATAGTAATTCTGCTACAGACTGAACTTTTACAGAATTTTGTTTCAGAAATCCTATTGGGCTTAATAGAGTATGTGCTTTACAATTTTTCAAGGAAGAGACACCATTAAAGGACTATTCCCATCTTAACTATTCATGACACATCATCAGGATGAAATAGATGATAGATTCCGGTACCACTATCTAGGGAATGGTGGTCCGTTGACCTACATCCCGCCACTGGGCTAAATGAAGAGAGTACCGCACATAAGTGGTTGTTCTCTATTCAACTCTACTGTTTGGCAAGAGCCAATGCTATACACTTAGTGCTCCCAAAGAGTGGCTGCGCATGCACGGTGCTCTCTCCATTCAGCCCGGTGGCTGGAGTTAGGTAAGTGGACCTTTGTTCCTATTATCTACTTTTGACATATCCTGAGGATATGTCTTGAATAGCTAAAGTAGGAATACCCATTTAAATAATAATGGGGATTCAGATTTCTCTACCTGTAAGTGGTCAACCTTTGAATAAAGGGCTATTCTCATGGACAGCATATACGACAAATCACAGGACAAGTCATAAATACATGATAGATGTGGGTCCCTTTCACATGGCTGGGGCTATAGGAGTGTTGGCTGCCCATGTGTGGACAATCACCATTCAAGTCTTTCAGAGCCCCAAAATTAGGAATAAGTCTCTGCTATTTTCAGCACTTCCATAAACCAAATTGAGAATGTCTGTGCATGTTCCAACTATCCATTCTGCCTGGCCATGGTATGAGCGTCAGCGGACCTCCATTCTCAAGGCTAGAGTTGCTAAATGGGAGGTGTCACAAGAAAATGGTCCATTAGCACCTATACACATGAGTAATAACCCCCGATTCTAAAAAAAAATTGGGGAAATTTCTCTTCTCTTCATGCTCAATGTGTGAAAGACTACACAGCTAGTCTCCACCCACCACCTACGAATCAACTAGGAATTAGAATTAGGGCCTCCAGAGGGGAAAACTACTAATAACCCATAGTCCCCAATCAAGAAGGCTTGTTTTTTGTTACTTGTGGCCCAACTTGGAACGGAAATGATGGCATCATATTAGTTGAGTGTCTGAATGCTAAATTGATACCTGGCCTAAGCAGTCACGTCAGTATAATTGGGGCATGACTGCGGAGACCAGGGATTGCCAGTTCTCTTACCATCAGAGGGACTTCCCCAGAAAGTTTATGAAGATGGACATTAGGTATTTCAAATATCCATTCTGTGGTCAAGTGTGGGTCTAGATTTAACCATTCTTACTGTTGCCTTATGTTGCTAAATATATGGCATAAGTTATGGTTCATTACAGTGTTCTCTAAAACTGATCTCCTGGTAAGCCATATTCATATGGGAGCCCATTCACGCTGATAACGTGAACAGGGTACACAAAAACCCATCCTCCTCTTCAGAAAGGGTCATCATGTTATTTTCCAGGTCTTTGTTCACATGTCACTCTCCTCTTTATTTCTTTTCAGTATTAAGAAAAAAAATGTGACAAGGGTGGAGAGATTGAACAAGACGCATGAGGTAAGAGCATGAAAAGAATAGACAGGACAAGGCCAGGTTCACATTGATGGTATTGTGAAATAGGATGGAAATAGAAAAAAAACATACAAGCTAGAATGAAAGAAATTATTCCATTTAGGTAATGATGTAATTAGCCTGGATTATAGTATATGGCTAAATTGAGTTATTTAAATCTGTATTCATTAAAGGGCAGCGAGAGGTGAATAATTTACATGTAGACCGCACATACAGAGATTTAATCGGCAAAACGGATGAAAACAATAGCTTCTCCAACAGTCGGAGAGAAGATGCAGTACATGCACATCTAAATGTTATATTGATAGGTGTTTGTTATAAATATAGTTTCAGAACTATAAAGGAGTTGCCCAGGATTATCACATAAATTGTGGCAGGACTATATTTGTCCTTGGATTGTGAGGCTGTTCCGTTCACAATCCGCCACTTCAAAAAGTTAGGCTGAGGTACCAAAAATTTGAAGACACAACAGTAGAGGTCAATGGACTCAATAGTTGGTTTCAGCATTCGGGTTCGGTCACCCCCTGGCCAGTCATAGCCTAGGCAAGTTAATGGGGGTGTCAATTTGTTGATTGGCTGTTCGGCCACCAATCTGGCAATACGTCTGGTGGACGAGTGCCGAACCCAACCATCGGGTCCACTCATCTATACACACCAATGATGCCACCAGTATTAATAGACCATCTAGTGGTGGTCCTATAGTAAGCAGAAGGTCACCCTAACACAACAATAAAGTTTGGTCTATACAAATCACGTCAACACTTTGGGTATCTAGAACTTTGGCTAGGTACTCCAACGTTATTCTCTGGAACTTTGGTCTACATAGGCCACTGTAACAAAAGTGTGATATCACACTTAGCTGTGGTCTGCGAATGGGACAAGTTGGTGAGCTACAAAACTTTTTCTTATTCTTATACAGGCCACTGTATCACTGCTGTGTCTTTCATATAAGATGTCGACATCTGGTGGACGACATCTGGTGGACGGCAGAGGAACTACCTTAGTGAATCGCCGGAATACCCGAATCCACAGCACAGAACGCGCCGCTGGATCGCGAATGGGCCGGGTAAGTAAATCTGCCCCATTATGTCTACAACATGAATTATTAGCCTCAACTGTGTATAGTGGTTTCATAGACATGATGTGAATCTAGACCAGCAGGGAGAATCTAAAGAGTGGTGCTAGAACCTGGAATTTAAGCAATGCATTTTGTCAAAACAACCCATTTGAAGGGGTGGTGGAGGCTCAGGATACTTGCTTCTTATCCTTAGCTTCCAAGTACTAGATTCAAAGCCAAGCTGCAGTACCCTAGCACAGCCACTACACAGAGTATGGAGTGATCTGCTTCTGGATCCACACACTGAGCATCTGTCTTGGCCATGGAAGTTGATCTTTTGTGATGGTGCCAGGTATTGGACCTTCACCAATCTGATACCGATGACCTTGGCTGATCAATAGTGCATGAGTATTCTTATCCTGGACAATCCCTTTAAAGAGACGACTTCAGTAGATTTTCATAAATCATCTCTGCAGGTACGGGGGACAAATATTTATGAAAACAAGCCATTGTCATTTAGGTTATTACATGTAAATTATAAAAAAAAGTCTCAAATTGCAGAATGTCGTGTGAACCAAATTTGCAGACCCGTTTCTGATGCAAACAGAGATTTAGATTTTTTTTTAACCCTTTCTTGGAGGGGCAGCCAACCTATGTGAATAAAGTCCCTTCTATGGCCCGGGTGCACAGCTGCTGTGGAGAGGGGAGTCCTGGCTCCACACACCACTGATCCCATCCGTTTTATGCACAGAGTACACAGTGTTAACTAACTTTGATGAATCCGACTGCGCAGCTTTAATTGAGAGCCCGGGGGACTGGCGCCCAGCTGAGACCAATTAGTTCCACCATATCTCAGCCTCGCACATTTTCCCTTGAACCGATTTGCAGGGAAGAAAGGCGACAGGTACGTGACAGCAGCAGGGGAGGGTGGTGAAGCCCTCCAGATCGGTCTTACATCGGAACTACATTGCATTATACCATAGACAAAACATATACTTGTATCATGCTGAATATTTACAATACGTCTGTGACAGATTTAGGCACAAACTATAACTTGTAAGATTCCAAGTCAACTCTATCCAAAAACAAAATGAAAAATATAAATTAATATAAGCTATATTCCTAAGTACCAGATAATCTAGTATGGTGGAAAGAATGCCATACTAATGAACCATTATGTGGCGGAAAACTGGAATCCCCATTTCCTGCAGGAAGTGCTAAGGAAGCAAAGGGGAGGGTGAGACAGTGTAAAGCCAGATCACAGAGGGGCGGCAACATGGAGGGGCTCTGGTAATGCCCCCATCTCAGAGCCCTTCTGGCTCATTAGCATAAATGTAAAAGTTGATTTTAGAAGGAAGGAGGCTGTGGATAAAAAATATAAGAAGATTACCACAGTCACGGTGCCTGGATCTATGAGTAAGTTTCCCGCGTTTATCATGATGGATTTTGATGGATAGAATCTTCCTCCACTCACATTTCTTCAATGCAGGTCTGGCTTGTCCAAATGGTAGATCTAGTCCAATCACCATGGAATTGGATTCTCACATCTTATAATAGTTTTTCCTAAAATTTCCCTTGTGCTTGTGACCATAAAAGTCTTCTTCGGAACTAGCTGGTGTTTAACTTCTGTAGTTTGGTTTCCTTTATCCTTTTTCTGTCTTCTAGTTATCGTTATGCACTGCATTGACATATTTGTCAATTACTCTTCTATGTTTGATAGTCCTGTCAGTGTCTCCATGTTTGTGCAGGAAAGGAACGTCGACTAGTTGACACCTACCACTTAAGGTAAGCTGGACAATTATGTAGGGACAGTCAAGATGGGGATCTAAGCTTAGGGATCAACGTCCTTGTCTGTCCTCTTTTTTTAATTCTAACTGTTCTTCTACTGCATAACACTTGCTTTAGAAAGTATTAACGTATCAACATACCAAACTGTTTTTATTGGTACCTAGATGATTCTCCATTTCTACTCTTCAACTTGTTGCTGTAATTTTTTGTATTGGCTGAGCTGGCTGATTTTTAAGATGAATCATAATGTCCACAGCAAAATTCTACAGAGTCCTATCCTACAAATATAAACACAAGGAATCTCAGTTCAGCACAGGGATCAATGATTTCTATTTCAAGCTCGAGTTATACTGTGTTCACAGCAGACTGACCAGTAGAGCTCAGATTCTCATGCGTATATACCACCAGGACAGGTGTTCTCAATAAAGAAGCTAAGAAATGTCCTTCCCTGGAAGTCATTAGTCAAGTGGCTGAAGTTACTGCATAGTTATCCAATGTAAAGACTAAATTGTATTGTTTTCCAAGACAAGACAAACAAAATGGCTAAACCAACTGATACATTTTAGCAAAAATTTAGGGTTCCTTTTTGATAACAGAAAGTCGGTACAAAGAAGAATTGGCCATTTTGTATTTTAACATGGTCAATCATTTTGTTCTCATTAGAAATTTAAATTTCTGGTATCTTATGATCTCCTTCTAGTCACGGATGCCCCCGTGAGCCATGTCTCGGATCGTGGGCACATCCGTGTCCTCCAATGAGGCACCATCCCCCCGGGCCCATACTCACCTCTCCTGGCTCCGGATGCCACCTTGGTTCCTGTCCAGGTCCCACGCCTCTGTAGGCCACCCTCCTGCTGCTTGTCGAGGTCACATGCTCCCACTGCTAGGATGCGCATGCTTCGACTATTCTGCAATTAAAGGGCTAGCATGTTCCTAATTGGCGCTGGCATTCCTGTCTCTGCTATATAATCCGGCTGCTCCCAGCATCCCCTACCTGATCTTGAAGTCATTCTACTGAAGTCTACTAAAAGCCTCCTGAGCATTTCCAGACGCCTCCGTGTTCCTGTGGTATTCCCGTGGTCCTGTGTTCCTGTGGCGTTCCTGTGTTCCTTTGGCGTTCCTGTGTTCCTGTGGCGTTCCTGTGTTCCTGTGTCGGTCCTGTACCCCTGTGGCGGTCCTGTATCTTGGTTGCCATCCTGAGGTCCTGCCATCCTGAGGTCCTGCCATCCAGAGGTCCTGCCTACCCAAGGTCCGTTCCTGTGTCCGGCTCAGCAGGTCCTACTATGGTGATCCGTCCCTGTGGTTCCTTTTCCTGCTTCTCTACCTTGGCTGCCATCGCGGGCCTAGTTGCAGCCATGGAACGACCTGCACGTCCCGCTGCAGCAAGACCAGCCTGCTTTGCGGTGGGCTCTGGCGAAGACCAGGGGGCCATTTAGACTCCGGTCCCGGGTTGCAGCTAGTACCCTCATCTCCCGCGGTGGTCCAAGGAGTTCACAGACTTTAGCCCCAAGAGACTCTTGCACCCCCCCCGTGTGTGACACTCCTGTATATATTACATGGACGCTAAACCAAGGTCCATCAACAGCTAGCTAGTCCAACTTTGGTCTTTTAAGGGATAAGGTGAAGCATCATCTGACTAGTGATAGGAGAGGTTTTCTTGTGTTCCTTGGAATAGGCAAAAATTATTAGTAACGATGTAGATAAAGAATAGAACTGGCACCTCAAGGTTGCGATGCAATGCTTTTATTCCAAATCTGTATTATAACAGTAACATATGAGCATCCTACATTCCATACGTGTTTCTGCTCATCTGAACCTTTCTCAACATATGAGCCGAAATGCATCCGGAATGTAGGATGCTAATATATTACTGTTATAATATGAATTTGGAATAAAAATATTGTATTGCAACCTCAAGGTACCCAGACTATTCTCTATCTACATATCGTTTGAGGATACACGAGCAAGAGGTCAGAGTGCGGCCCACTTGTAGAAAATTTATCCGTAGAGATAAGAGGACCTAAAGTTTTAGTTTGGGTTTGGCCTTGTGACCCAGAAGAATTGCCAGATGGGCATCTGAAGAAACCAATCCGGCAAATTAACATCCCTTACAACTATTACGGTCATGATTGGCCAGGGGAATCAGGGCCATGACTAGTAGTAATGGGGCAACAATTTGTCGGATTGTCTGTTTGGCAACCAATCCGGCATTATGTATAGGTCAAGCATCTGAACTCGGACATTGCATCTCTAATTATCAGATTGGTTAGGATCCAATATCCAATAATCCCCCGCCCCTGGTAAGCTGTTTAAAGTAGTCCTAGTACTCCTCTGAGCATGTTTCACCTATCACCCATTCAATATGTTACATGGATACATTGAAGTTCCATACCAGCGTATTGTGCTAAGTTGTACTAACAAGCGTAGCCACTGTACAGACAGTCCCCTACTTAAGAACACCCGACTTACAGACGACCCCTAGTTACAAAC